>NC_067250.2:313342343-313646663 GCF_019359855.2 Lolium perenne
ACACTTGTTCTTTCAGTGTAAGTTTGCTAGATCTATATGGTCAGCTGTCCAAATAGGGTCTACCTTATACCCACCGTGTAGTGTTGCCAATATATTTGGTAATTGGCTCAATGGTGTGCGGTTAGGTTTAAGCGTCTTATTAGGATGGGAGCGATTGCCATTATTTGGTCGCTATGGCTATGTAGAAATGACAAGATTTTCAATAATATTTCTTCTTCTCTTTTGCAGGTCATATACCGGTGCACAGCTACGTTGCACTCATGGGTGCCACTTCAGCGGTTGGAGCATCGAGACCTCTTTACGAAGGTGTCTTCACGGTTGGAGGATGCGGCGAGGGATATTTTTTCCCAACATGGGTGGCAGCGTGATCTTCGCCTGGGGCCACCTACCTAGTTGTGCTTTTTTTTATCTTGGAACTCTTGTAGTCGGATTTTTTGGTGTTTGTAACAGATTTTGGTACGGCTGTGTGCATCCTAGCTATGCAGAGGCTGGGTCTATTGCTTAAAGTAATAAAGTGCCTATTTTCGAAAAAAGTGTAATAGAAAATGTGTTGCATGTAAACCAACTTACTTTTCCTACTGGACAATTTTGGCTAATCAGTAGTCATGTACACAGATGTGGTGTGATAGTCCAGTACTGGTGTGCGGTAAATGCATTTCATGAGGGTCCTCAAGTACCTCTACAACCTGAGTTGGGTTTTGGGTTTCCATGCATGGATTAGGTTGGAGTATAGAGAGTGATAAAAATGAATTTAAAATGAAAATATACTACGTCCTCTGTCCTTAAAAGGATGTCGGAAACTTGTCTAAATTTGGGTGTATCTATCTATACACTAAATAGCGTCTAGATACATCTAAATTTAGACAAACTTGCGACATTCTTTTGTGGACAGAAGTAGTATGAATGTTTCTTCGGAAGGGGTGATATTTCTGAAAAAAATCCTTCAAATTTTGGAAAATATATATCTTAAATCTAACTTGACATTTTGAGATAAAGATGTGGGTCCGTGGGCAACTTGGATCAGCATTTCAGGCGCATAGCAGGCCATGCACTCTGTTGTAATGTCGAGATTTCATCTTACTCCTAATTTCTAGCTCTGGAGGACGATGACTGTGGGCACTATAAAAAAAACCGCAAACAGTTGGCCTTCCTCACTTTGCTCACATCGTGGGAGATTTATAACCAGCACAACGCAAGAGTTCATTCTTGTGCTTCTACGTTTGAACGAAATAATGCTAAGGGAGAAGGTTTTTATAATATATGCCTTAACTTTCTCGTCGATTTTCTTTCATAATTTATATCTTTACTATTATATTCCAGTTGGTCGTACGTCATACAACGCGTTTGGTGAAGGAGATTGGGACAATCTGATCCATCCAATCTAATCTCAACATCCCGCTCAATATCTAACCGTCCGTAGGCAGCCAATCATTTCCAAAATCAACATTAGGAGCATTGACACCGTTGTGCCAATTAGGAGACCGCCACAATCAAGGAATTAAAGAAAACCTGGAAAGGAATCTTCTCAGAAAGGAAGGGTCAAACTCGACATCCTCCTTCCTGCGCCGATTCAACGACCCGCGTCGTAGCTGCTGCCACCGACTACCCTCCCCGATGATCCCCTCATGATCTCCCGACGGGCCTGTTGGTGGAGAGGATAGTCATCCACCGCGTACGATGCCCTCGCGATTTCCCCACGGGTCTGCTGCAGAACGGGAGCGGGACATACGATGCCGAGATCTCACTCCGTCGAAAGGGATCCGCCACCGCTGGTACTCACCGTGGGCGTCGCTGCCTCCACGCAAGGTGCGGTCCGTGGCCGCAGCCTTGTCTTCACCGTGGGCGTCGCTGCCTCAGGCAGAGTCCCATTGATGGACATCACCATCCACGTCTGACGTTGGAATCGTGAACTATCTTTGAAGCCTGCACGCCACCACCGCCTTTTGGCAGGCGGCCTCCTCTGTCCAGACGCTCCAGTGACGCACAACGCGGTGACGCCGCCATGGTCCCGATTCAGACGGACACTGCGGACTGAACGTCGTGCTGTCACGCAGACGACCCAGTTCGCCTGGACGTTGCATCCTGGACAGGGTGGAATTAGGTAACTAGGTAACATATTCAATGTTTTGTCCATTCTACGGCAGCGACAATTTCAGTTACATGTTAGCATGCCAATCTACAGGAGCTGCTCTTTTTGGTGCCCAAGAAGTCAAGAACTGTGTTGCTTCATTCAATCTGAGATGGAATGAAGCAGGCGGCTGCTAGGTGTTGCTGCTGCTGCACCAACAGCGCCGCATCTCAAATCTCGCCCAAATTGCATCAGAAGGAAGATGCACGGGGCGTGAAAGAGGATGCCATGTATGTTCCTTAATGATGGCAACGGGTTCATGCATGTCGACAGAGAGAGCAGCGGTGAACCTAGCGAGACTGCGAGAGAGCAGCGGTGGCGGTGACCAAAGGATAGGAAAGGGCCTCAAGTTCATGGTGAGATCAGATAACCATGTCTCGAACTGTGAAGGCAACAAAACTAAACCTTTAATGCTTTTTCCGCTATTTTCCCAATTGTTTTATGGCCTAATGATTTGATTTTCGTAGGTTCTTACAGAACTAAGGATCTGCAACTGCATAACAATCCCAGAGAACTCTCTTGTACATTTTCATTGAAATGTAATTATGCCCATAGGGGAAGAGCTATACTGATCTTATGTTTTCCAAAATTGGCAAGGCACATACTCTGTTATCCAGTTTTTTCTCAAGGTGATGCAGAATATCCCAGCACTTTATATTCGTTATCTTCTCAATCAGTCACCCACCTTACTATTATTTTGGGTAATCTGGATACTTCATGTCAGATAAAGGCGATAACTTGTTTCTTGATCAGTTGGAAGTGCTTAGTTCCTCCATTGTTTTCATCTTTTACCTTTTTATTTTTATTCCCAAGTAAGAAACTCATTGAATTTTGATGTGCCACTGTTTCGAACTGTAAGCTCTGCATAACTGAATTACTGATCTTATTACCATATTATTATAGAGCACTTTGAAAGATGCATGACGACATGCTACAAGAGTTAATAATTATGTAACTCGTTCTTAATCTAAGTTACAGGCTTATTGGGCAACTGTACATCCTTTTATTTTGCTCTATCTCTTCTATTAGTGCATGGCTTCCGATGATCAAAGCTCCACTTCTAATTTTTTGCTACATCACAATCATTTGTTCCTGCCAATTGCACGAAAAGATTGTTTCATATTGTAAACTTCAGAGAAAAATAAGACAATAAAAGTATATCACATATAGTCATGAATGTGTATTTACATTTTGAGCAAAATGACTCAATGTGTTCACTATTTAATCATATTTATAACAATTTTGGACAGGATTAGCAAAGCAGAGAGCTTTCTTAGTGGCATGTGTCAAGTGTCAAAAAGGGAAAAATGTAAAGGTAAAATTCTGATTATTCATCCTTTATCACCTTCGTCTCATTTCCTTATTAGCGAGTAAATTATTTCTTCCTTTAAGAGACCAAGGTAAAACCAGTTATAATTTGATTGTGCTAATTCTCAGGTCTTCGCAATAATAAAATTAAAATCTCGTTCTTCTGTTGTTCCTTGTGTTTATCGCCTTCATCTCATTTCCTTAAGTCTGGAATTAGTTATGGAGGTTAGGTTGATGGCTCACTGGCATTGTAATGTGCATATTAGCAAATAAACACGTCCATCCAACCAGACTTCTCGCCTTTTTTGCTTCTGTACTTTTAGCCTATACAATTTATATACTAGTGATGAATGGACACAACACTTTTGGTTATTAGACATCTCTCCCTCTCTTCAACAATATAAGACGTTTTAGCAAACTGAGTATTTGTTTAGCTTACTGGAGTGGCTTGTACCTTGCTGTGGAAGTACCATGTTTCACTATATGGGACGTAAAACATATCGCTGTAATTCAAGCGATTTTTCCAGTTGAATGGTTCAGGTTTATATGAGATAAATTGTTGTCCAATTGCTTATTGCGGTTTTCATCTTCATGTTTATGTTTTTGTACAAATTTTTGCAATGCTTTTTAACTCCACACACAGAACTCTCTCTGAAACTCAGAAATGGCTTGCCATCATGTTTCGGTTTTGCTATGTAAACATTTGTATACTGTATCTAGGATGCCATCTTGGAGTCTATATCTTAGGAAAGAAAAGATCACTACTGCTTAGGTGATCATGTTCACTAAGTCTATATACTTACATATTTATCAAATGAACACCTTACATGTTAATAGTAAAACAGCCTACATGGAGCGCGTTTGCACTTTGAAGTGAATGGGGTTGGGCTCGGGACGGAGCTGCAAGTTGATATATTTTGCAACTTATCCAAAACAATTTATATCACGTAAACATATATTATTGGTGAAGATGTGAGCTGATGTAGGATTTATAAAGAAGAGAGGCACATCACTACAGGTACAACTATCCGGATAACTGGAGCTGAGAACAAGATACAAACCCCATCAAGTTAAACAAGATGCAGAGGCCCGTGGAATTCCTCCTTTTCGGAAAAAATGTATCTAAAATCTATTTGGAACTTGAACCATGCCAATGCTTGAGGTCTTGGGATTTTCTTTTGCTCACTGTTGCTAAGTGTTAATTGTCAAACATGAATGTGGTAGGCTTCCTTTGTTGTCACCGGCTCAGCGCTAGCTATCAGGAAGTTAAACGTTGAGACACCAGCAGATATCAGCGCTAGAAATATTCGAGTCTCCTATTGAATTGTTGACATCGGGTAGGCCAACTTTGCATTCATATTTTTGTGTTACTGTATTTTTTGTGAATCGACATACATGATATGCTTAAATTATAGGGTCACCCTCTTTTTCAATTAATATATTATGGCTTTTAAAGTGTACAAAATATTGCATTTTCATTACTTCCCATCATAATTTCTTATTCTTGGCATCTTGGTTATTCACAATTTTGTACAGGCCTCTTATTCAGAAAATACACTGCAGAAAATGTATCTACATGTTGTATTGTTAACTTGGTAAAGTATGCAAAGCTCACCTGGGAATCCAATTGTCACACTCATGACTTTTATAGTAGCAACTGCGCAATTTGACTCTTCTTACTTGGATACACACTTTGAATTTCTTGCTTTCCCCAGGTTTCTGTTGGTGATGAGCACCCAACAATACCAATGTACTCATTTCGTGGCGCAGTGGCACTCTAATTTGATGCCGCTGGAGGTGACAGATTGGAGGTTTCAGCGAGAAATGGGTGGTGAGGTGTTATGAAGGAGTAACAAAATGTGCTAGGTTGGAGAGGGAGAGATGGATTCGGGAAGGTCGCACTATGGTGTGGTTCTTCTCTTCTTCGATGAGGGAGCTTGTAAAATCAACTAAGGCACCAGACGATTTTGTGGGTAGTTGTAGAAACTTGTGTGTGTATCATGCCTTAATAAATGTGTTTATGACTTAGTGCAGAACGCATTCATTTTGGGTCTAAACTCTAAATGAAGCACACAAAATAAATTGTACTCAACGGTTGACGAAGACCAGCTGAAAGGGTGTGCTCTATCATTTTGTAATCATGGACCAATTTCTTCATTTTTTGTCAGCTATTCTTCCGTCCCTGTTCCAATTTTTTGTACTAAATTTTTTTTAAAAAAAGGATGTTATATTGATTAGTGACTATATACTCTCTCTATCCATAGAAGGATGTCAAAGATTTATCTAAATTTGGATGTATATATACACTAAAAAGTGTCAAAATACATTAAAAAAACTAGACAAACTTGTGACATCCTTTTATGGACAGATGTAGTAAAAGGGGTAGAAATAAAAAACCGATTCAGGTCATTATCAGATCTAGACGGTGTAGCAGAGGAAGAACACACCTTTTCTGTTTGTTGTGGGTCTAAAAAAGGTGTGAGATGAAAGTTGAAACATTCATGAAATAATACAATTAATAAAAGTGTCTCAACTTTATTAAAATTTGGATGTATCTACCTACTAGATAGTGTGTAGATGCATTTAAATTTTAACAAAGTTGAAACTTTTAATGAGATGGAGAGAGTACTTATACATCCGTAGCAACGCACGGGCATTCAACTAGTCTATATCTATACCTAATAATAAAGAAAATAAGGTTTCTTGTTGGTCCGTTTTTTCTTCCCCCTAAAGTTGAGACAAATTACCCTACTGCCACCGCTAAGTTACCCGTCCGTCGCCGTACCCGCACGAAAAAAATAGAAGAGTCCATCTCCCCCGACGCCGCGGGATTGGTCGACGCCAGGAGCGGTCGTCTCCTCCGTTCTCATCCTCCCCTCTCACTCCCCTGGCGGCGTGCACGCTGCGCTCCAAGCGCTGGGCAAGGCCACTCTCGGCGGGGACGAGTACCACGAGGTGTGCAGCCCCGCAATTCCCGGGGCAGCCGCAGGGGCGAAGCTGGAGGAGAAAATTATTGGGTTCATCTCCACTAGTTATGTTGTATCTTCCAGAAATGAACCAATTGATAAGACTAAATTAGTGAAGGTTGAGTGAAATTCGTTGGGTTCATCTGAACCCAACTCTTATACATCAGCTCCGCCACTGGGCAGCCGCATCCTTCCGCCACCGTCCCTCAAACCCCGCGGCACCCGCGTCCTGCATCACCGCCGCTGTTCCCCTGGTCAAAGTCGGCTCTCTTCCCACTATTGTGTCGAAACCAAGATGCATATAGGTTGATGCATGTATTTCGTGGATACACCGATACAGAGATGTAGTATAGAATAAGAACAGAGAGAGGGATACATCGATACGCTTGATTAATTCACGCAATTCAATTTTTTGTCTTGCCGTCGTCATCTCCATTAGACCATCCCATGAGCTAATCCCCTGCAAAAACTGTGCCCATGGTGCTTCGCCGCCCTGCTGACGCTGACTCGCTGAGCGCTGGGTAACCCGCGTCCCGCGTGTCCTGCTCCCCTATTCTGAAGCCGGCTCCAGACTAGATGTACATGAGCATGGAAGAAGTATAAAATGGAGAGATAGAATATGCGCTGCTGGAAAACTAAATTTGTGGATGAGATTTAAGCCAACGCAATTAACTGAAGTTCAGTTTGGAAGTCACTCCTCTGAAAAAAGCATGGTAAGAATTTTAGAAAAATGCAGTACATGCGCACATTGCGCAGTGTCTTGGTACTGGACATGTTTTAAGTAGTGAAAGCGCATTTGAGAAAGACACGCGATTCTCAGGTTTCACAGCCTACGCCTCATGTTAAAAAATGTTCGTCACAGAGTTCACTTTGTTAATGCAGGGAAATCTTTTAAAAAATGCTCGCAAGATCAACAAAAAAAGTGTACGTCCTAGGATCGGAGAGTATACACCTCATACGTCAATGCAGGGAAAATTAAATCGCAAAATAAAAATACAAAAAAGTAATATCAGGAAGTACAACAATTCATTTCAGAAAGTACAGAAACAAATTAAATAGTCTGACGTGCATTAGTACGTATTTGTTAAAATGCATCCGAAAGTAAAGTTAAATCATCATTAGTGCACACTTTTGAGTCCAGAAAATATACAGTCCATCGAGAATTACAAAAAGAAAGTTTATCAACAAAAGATTAAAAATGTGTCTAACAAATTCCATCGATGGAGCATTATGTGGATGTTTATAAATTTGGCTTCAAGTGCAATGTTGCATCGTACTATTTTTTATTGTGCATAGGTTTTAAATATTTTTTTTAGACAAGACACCGCTACTCGTGATCTCTTAATGGAAAAATGGCAAGCTTGTGCTAGGGTTATGATGTTCGATTGATTTTGGGGTAATATTTGGATCAACCAAGTTTTTAATAAAAAGTTTATTTTCATTTTTCCCGTTGCAACGCACGGGCATATTTCCTAGTCTATATCTATACCGAATAATAAAGCAAAAAAGGTTCCGTCGTCCGTATTTTTCCTTTCCGGTTTTGCCCTTCCACCGTACACTAATTTACCCACCAGCGACATTGGTAAGTGGAAAAAACGGACTGTCATCCTCCATCTATCTATTCTATTCCTCAATCGTATCCAGGCGGGTCAGGAGCCCAGCGGGCGGCCCACGAGGGCGATGTGCCCCTCCAGGCAGGCGACGAGATGTGATGTTGCGCGACCGGCTCGAGTTTCTGCAGGCGTTCCTCTACAACTCTGCTCGGAAACGCCGGACCGGCGTCGGCTGAGCCGCTCCTCTATGTACAGAATAAGATGTGCGGATGCTTGACTCCATGGCTGCAGCGCATGATCTGATGCGGGCCAGCTTCGCTGCTTTGGCGCAGTCTCTGCTCCCCTTCAGTTCTATTGCAAGGGACTCTTTATTACTGCTACGCGTCTGCCGTACTGTGAAGAACGCTGCTGCCTCCAAGTTCAAGGACCTGTAACTAATTTTCAGTTAAAGCACGCCAAGGAATGACAAGAACAGGAAGTTAGAATACTACGGTTATGTATGATTGTGCATGTATGTACTCTTGTTTTATAATAATGCTAGCATCAAACGAAGTGACACTCAGCTGTGGAAGCATTTTAATTTAGCTGAAAGTTTTTCTATGGTCCATTGAATTTCCGTGGTATGTCGATTTTCTTTGAACTCGTCGTGTCATGAGAGTCATAAGCTTTTGCTATTTGGACTCTTCCTGACCATGCGACGAGTTCTAACCCACTCTTGTGCTTCGATTAATTTGGCGGTCAGTTCTGGGATGTCGTCACCGAATATTCATCTATATCAGTATATCACTAACATGGAAGGTTTGGTAATACAGTTCCAACACCTGGTGTGACTCATATTTAGTACCAGCTTGCTACCTTAGGTCGAGACTCATCGATTTATATACGGTGGCAAGTTGTTGGAGGCCGAGCCGGGAAGCAAAAACCCGTATATGTGGTGAGTGGTGTGAGCTAATTAACTAAACAGAAGGAATACATTACAACTTGAATTAGCAAACTTAATAGGATTGTGGGCCACCTGTATTGCGCATAATTAAAGGAGGAACATGAGGTCGATGAGAGAGTGAAAGAGAGTATGTCTCAGACTAGCTTCGACATCATACGTTCGTGAAACCAGCGCGCTTCTAGACTTGGTCAGTTGACAGACAACCTGCCTGGCAAGTTAGCATCACAACCAGCATTTTCTACACGATCATTATAATACACTCATAGTTGACTTGGAGCACATCTCTTGAGGCACATGAAAACAGGCTATACTGTATGATCAAAATGGGGTCTACTTTGCATGTATAATACATAAATAGCGTGTGATATTCAATAAAAATCAACATTCAAGAAAGAGCATTTCTTGAGAGTCGAATGAAAAATCGCAAATTGCCATTTTCTTTAATGATTGAACAATCAACAAGATATTCAGTTAAAATTAATCCGTAGCAACGTACGGGCAAATTTCCTATCTTCT
The DNA here is from genome assembly GCF_019359855.2 of Lolium perenne. Taxonomy (NCBI): domain Eukaryota; kingdom Viridiplantae; phylum Streptophyta; class Magnoliopsida; order Poales; family Poaceae; genus Lolium; species Lolium perenne. The sequence continues at coordinate 313,351,758 of NC_067250.2, forward strand.
CCAGAGTAAATGACAAGGAACAACCACATTACAGGCGGTGATGTCTGAAAACTACCAACTTTGGGCATGCGACACATAACAACCACTATTGAGGTTGGGTCGAGACGCGGAGCAGTGATTGCTCGAGTTTAGTGGTTGATCCATATTTCTGACCGTTTGGACCCATTTGACAGGTCCACGTGGCGAATGGCGGATGGCGATGAACTCACGGCCGTTAGTATTATAGTAGATGTAGTTTCTTTTTTCATCCGTAGTCATTGCTTATCTATACCTAATAATAAAGGAGCTAATGTTTCCTTGGTTTGGTCCGTCGAAGTGTGTTTTCGTCTATCACAGTTTACGCCTTCGTCCATTGCACTAATACATCAAGGTTGTCTCGACAGATCGGTAATAGAGTCTGGCTCAAACACAGTCAAACGCGGCAGCCGGCAGTAGAGACCAGCTTGAATCCGCTAGATTCACGATAGAAGCCACGCGGTAGCAGAGTTAGACTCGAACGTGATTCATGCTAGCCTCGTATAAGTAACCACGACGTGGTGGAAGACAAGAACGAGTAGGGGGGTTGGAGAAGGAAGAGGACCACGTTGGTCTGCTCGACGAGGCCTCCCCGCCGGAGACAGGCATCCCAGCAGCAACCAGACAAAAATCGGACGACGAATTACCGACGCGACCCACGGACACACAATTTGCTCCTCCCAGCATAACCGGAAGTACATCTAAATCCCCAGATCGGAAACACAATGGCCAACTTTGAGCGACAGGAGAACTCAGTAGATAACATGGAGCTGAAGTAGATAACGTGGAGCTCCACGAAGAGATAGAAGTCTCCTGGCTGTGCACGGAGAAGTATTCTTGTATGTGGTTCAAAAACTTCGCGCCTGCCATGATCCATCACGAACCTGATGTATTGATCGATCTAAAAATCTGTAACCTCGTGTATTGATCGATCTACAAATCGGTAACCTCGTGGTGGCGGCGCGGGAGGATGTCACGACGTACGGCATGGCACGAGGCGCCGGAGTTGGCGGGCGCCGGGATGAATGCCGCCTGGCCAGAGGAGGCTGCTGGCCGCCGCGCGCGTCGCCCGTGATCTTGATGGCGCGCCGCCTCAGCTGATGCCGCAGGAGAAGCTGGTGGGCCGATCGCCGGGTGCCATTCCGTGCCCATGTGAGAAGATGCATGCTGGTCGGTGCAAGGTGGGCCACGGGAGGGGGAGCTCCAGCTAGAGAGGGCCAGGGGAAGAGATGCACCGGGATGACGGAGCAATATGGTCTCTTCCTTGACATAATGGTTTTGGCCTACGGTGGGCTCGATTTGGTTATGTGCTCAGCACTCTGCAGCGACATAGATGCATCTCTGACTCAATCTATTTGGTGGCTTTGGCCTACAATGGGCTCTCTCCGTGGGAAATTAAATTAGAAATCTATATGGCAATGCACATGGACCTTGACTGCCAATTCAATTGAATTCACCGTGCATAGCTGCAAGCAAGGCTAGCTAGCAGGTGAGGCTGCAGCGGGAAAGGGCACAGGCATGGTACTGCAGCCGGCCTACGAGCATGACACACACAATCCGCAGTCAAGGACTCCTTGCCGACCTATCGGCCAAGCTTTTTTTTTTTTTGCATCTTCCAGTCTGTCTACCGATCGATGAGGTGAGGATGTACCTTAGCTCCATGCATCTATCTCTTTCTTTAATTATTCCTTAAATTGCTTTATCAACTCATCAGTGATCTCTAGACATGAAAACCGATTCAGTGCGATTACATAATTGATAAATCATGTTCATATTTTTTCAATGTATTGAACATGAAGAGAAACATATGTATATTGCATCTCTTTTTCGAGTATGTGATATTCATGTGTGTAGATTTCATAAATTATCTATGCATATATGTTTCTTGTCCACTTTTTGAATCCATTCTGGTTGTGTTTTTATGCTAAATATGAAGCACAATCAAATAAAAATATTAAAGATTAAGTTGGAAGGGTGAACAGGCCAGTCAACCGACTTTGGTGCAAAGTTTAGAAAGGTTTCTATTTTAGATTTTTCTTTTGCAATCCCGGTGCAACGCACGGGCATTTTTTGCTAGTACCTAATATAATAATAATAATAATAATAAAGAAAATAACGTTTCGTTGATTTGGTCCCTCATATATATCTTCGTCCAACGCCCAATGCGCCTTGGTACGTCGCCCGCTCCGCCCGTGCAGCGGAAGTTAATCAGCTCCCCGATGTGGGACAAAACATGTCATTGCTTCTTTGTTCCCCGATCGATCTATGTATTTGGGCCGTAAATCGATATTTTTTTCGTCCGGCCACATCAATTAGCTGTTGGCTGGATATTATGGGCTGCTAGCCAGGCAGGTGGGCTTCATAGTCAGCCCAAAACGGATAGAAATAATGCCAGGCGTTATAGTCCTGTTGAGACCTGAGAATCCAACTCATGAGCTCCGTCTGTCCCAAAACTGTAGTAACCCTAAACACTGCATAACCACAAGTAGATTTCTCTGCGAGAGCCATACCGTGCCATACTCGGCGATGCGAGGGCACTTTCGCACACGCCGGATAGTGTTGGTGTTTGACGTTAATGGCTATTTTGCCCCCACACATCGGAGGGCGTCCCGTGGGTATTAGGGTTGTATACTATCGTAGGCCATTTTTCCTCCTGGTTTCGGTGAATGACCTCGTGCTTCTACTTGGAAAGCGTTGTTGCGGAGTTAAATCCTTGTTTCATTTTCATTATTGAATATTTTAAAGTTGATATCCTGAGATTTTCATTATTGCACGATAATAACAGATGGGTCAATCAAGAACTCGCTGCCAATTGGATTCAGGTTTATAATAAATATATAAAATTATGTTTATGTGGCCGTAGCAACGCACGGGTTTTGTCCTAGTCTATACCTAATAATAAAGGAGCTAACGTTTCCGTGGTTCCGTCCCTCACTTTGCGCTTTGGTCCGTCATACTTTACGTTTTCCTATAGTATCGTAGTCGCACCAATAGGGCAGGTTTGTCCCGATCGAATTCTACTCCGTGTCCCGATCAAATTCTATTCCCACAATGTCGCATGATACAGTCCATCCAACTTACGCAGGGCCAGAACATATAAAAAGCAGACACGCAGACACCTCAACCCCAATCCCACGAGACCTTTTGAGCGCAGGAGAGATAATTAGCGTTCGGCACGCGATTCGACGGCCACCACTCCGCCGAAAACCCCACCTTGGTTTAGGACCACTGTCGCTGGAGCTCCCTATCCTCGCTCCGTTCCGGGACAACGAGTTCACAAGTCTGAAAAGGAGGTCTTCTAGCCGCTGTGCTTCGGATGAACGCCAACCAGGACGCTCGCCTGCAACATCGCTGCTGAAAGGACACGGATGCCTCCTAGAAGGGGTGGGTGAATAGACGGTTTAAAACTTTTACGAATATGGCTTAACAAATGCGGAATAAAACTAGCGTTTAATTTGTCAAGCACAAAACATATATATATCTAGGGTTTACCTATGTGCACAAACAACTTATGCTAAGCAAGGCAGGCAACTATGTGATAGCAATATATATAACTTCAAGCACGAAAGCTATCACAAAGTAAAGTGCATAAGTAAAGGGCTTGGGTATAGAAATAACCGAGGTGACGCGGAGACGACGATGTATCCCGAAGTTTACACTGTTGCGAGTGCTAATCTCCGTTGGAGCGGTGTGGAGGACAAAACACTCCAAACACCACGAAGGCCTCACCGTATTCTCCTTGAGCCTTCCCCCCTCAAGGGGAAACCTCGATCAACTATGAAACCTTGAGGGTGGTCACCGAACCCGCACAAAGCTTGGGGCTATCTCCACAACTTAATTGGAGGCTCCCAATATTCCGCCACAAAGGCCTTGCACTTGAGGAATCTCCACAAATTAATTGGAGTCCCCAAGAACACCACAAAAACCACTAAGCCGTCTAGGGTCCAAATACCCAAGAGAAACAAGTTCCCGAAGTAATACACTCACGAACTTTCACCTCCACGAATCACCGAGGAGAAATCACACCGATGCACCAAATGCAATGGCAAGAATACCACAAAGATGCTCCAATTCTTCACTCTCAAATTCCAACAAAGCTGCTAAAGCTATTGGGGGAATAAGAGAGGAAGAACAAAAAATGAAGAGGAACACCAAATTTCTCTCCAAGATCTAGATCTAGGGATTTCCTCACAAAGAGGGGATTTTGTTTGGTGCAAATATAGATCTAGATCTCCTCTCTCTTTTCCTAAAAAATGAGCAAGAATCATAGAGGGAGTAGAGGTAGAGGGAGCTCTCAAATAGCAACAATGGAGGAGAGCTAGTTGGGGAAGAAGAAGCAATGCAAGAGAGAGAGAAAATGAGGCTTAAAAGGGGGGGGCCCTGTTTTTCTGCCCGTTGGGGCTGGGGCACGGTCGTGCGGCGGGGGAGGGGCCGGTGGTACTGGGCCTGGTACCGGCACCGGTACCGGCATAAGCCGCGTGCGGTACTGGGAGCTGGCACAAGAGGCCGGTAGCACGGCCGGTGGCAAGGGCGGTAGTGGCCTTTGTCGGGCGGTGTGCTGGGCGGTGGCTCGGGCGGTACCGGCCTGTGTCGGGCGGTGGTACCGGCCCAGGCCAGGCGGTACCACCGGCCCAAGCCACGCCGCGCTGTTTTTTTTTCTTTTCCTATTCCTTTTTTCTTTTAAACCCAAAGTAAAGGAAATACTAAAATGCAAATAACTTGAGATTGGAAAATCCAAATGGGACGAAACCAATTTTGTTGGAAAGAGGACGACAAGAGCTACCCCAACAAAAAGTGAAAATATAAAAACAAGTGAGGGAGATTTTTCTATGATTTTTAGAGTGAAACCTCTAAACACGGAGAACCAAGAAAAACCCCAATATCGAAAACGCAACAAGTGATATCCGCGAAATCCGTTTTCGATGAACTAGAGCTTGTCGTGGAAATAATCACAAGCTCTAAAACACCACATGGATAAGATCCAAATAACAACCAAGAAAGATGATGCAGGGGAGCAATGGTTTGAGCCCTCTCCGAACGATACGATCGAGTTACTCACTCGAGGGCCCTCTTGATAGTACGTCCACTATCCTATAAACCGGTCTCCCAACTAAACCACGAGACCGGAAGAAAGAAACCTATCAAGAGCAAACCTTAACGTTGCGCATTCCACTTGAGCTCGATGATGACGATCTTGACCGCAACAAGATGGAACGCCTTCTTGATTGTGCTTGCTCCCCCACACTCCACTATGGGAGAGCCCCTTCTTCGGTGCAATCTTCACATATACATGAATACCATATGAATGGCAAGCTTCACGCATATGATCTCTTCTAGTTGGCTCATCTTGAACTTGCACTTCATTTCTTCATTCTTCATCATGTTGATGTCTTGAAGATAAACTTGAGGGCTCACTTCATCTTCGTCTTCAAGACATACTTGACACTTGATATTCTTCATCAATTTCTTCTTATTGCAACCTTGAAGCCAACATATGGTTCAAGCATTGCCTATGGACAACTCCTACAAATATAACTCAATGCAAACATTAGTCCATAGGGATTGTCATCAATTACCAAAACCACACATGGGGGCTCCATGCACTTTCAATCTCCCCCATTTTGGTAATTGATGACAATCTCGTTGAGCGGGTTTATATAAGGAATTTAAGTAACAAACAAGTTGAATACATAGAGCAAACTCCCCCATAATATATGCACGTGTGGATGAACTTGAATTTCATTGCATATATTGGCAATCAAAGCCTAGTGGAGTTTCCTCTAAATATTCAACCTTGCAAAGCAACAAGACTTGAATTTCATTGCATATATTGGCAATCAAAGCCTAGTGGAGTTTCCTCTAAATATTCAACCTTGCAAAGCAACAAGATGCAAAGCAAGAAAGGCAAATGCTTAAGAAAACAACAAAAGCATAAAACCAACTCCCTTAAACCCTCAAAACTTCTCCCCCATTGGCAACAATTGCCGAAATGGGTGAAGAAATTTAGAAGGCCAATATAGTGATTGTTTCTCCATAAGTTGTGCATTTCTCATAATGTGAGTGAAATCACATACACATATCCAATGACGAATATTTGGAGGGAATCAAACTATAATGAGGATCAAAGATTGCAAAAAGATAACAATGTCAAGAAGCTTCAATAAATGAAGAAAGCAATCAAATGACCCAAAAAGAAGATACCAAAGAAAAGATAGATATTATGATAAGATCAAGAAGAGTGCTTTGAATAATATGAAGAAGCTCCCCAAGGTTTGTGTACAAAATAGACAATTTTCATTGGAGTATAAAGTGCACAAACATGGAATCATCACTCCCATGATATCATTCAAAACCAAAGATACCAAGTGAAATGAAATATTATGATCACCGCAAACTAGTGTTTTAAATAAAGTGAGGAAGCTCCCGAAGGTACGTGCATAAATTAGAATGTTGTATTTGAATACAATATGCACAACATGGAATCCTCACTCCCTCATTATCATTTAAAACACAAGCAATTGCAAAAGACCATATAAGAGAAATTAAGATTAACACTTGGAGCTAACAAATGGTTGAGCAACAAGTAAGATACACCATAATAAAACTCTCAACCAAAAGGATATGAGAGAGGCATGACCAAGCATATTATAAGACTAATACAAGGATGAGCAAAGCGCATCACCAAAAGTCTTCAATTAATGATATTGCTTAGCATGACCAATCAACACACAACAAATAAAGAAGATATCAATTGGATATGTATCATCTCTCATGTATATAAGTTTCTCTAAGTAGACGATATCACGAAGATATTTATCCACAAAGAAACATGTACACACAAAATAGATACTAAATAAATAGAATATGATATCCAACACGAAGTCATGCAATATACAAATAAGATTTTTGCTTAATAGCATGGCCAACGGCTAAATTGTATCTTATTGCACATTAATGAACTTCAACCATAAACACATCAAATACATCACAAATATCAACAAGGGAAAGAAGATAGTTGGGATGCTTTGAGAAAGGCAACAAGTATCACAAAGAAATGATACCAAAATAAAGAACTCAATTTGCACTTTCATCAATATTGCACATGTGAGAAACTTGAGGATTTTTTATACAATAAAATTGCTAGATAGACATATTTGGGATGGGTGAATCATGAACATGATTTTATATACTTCCCAGCATATGCACTCATCTCAAATTACTCACATTTGCAATAAAGAGGTTTCATTAAGACCTTCTCAAGAAGCACAACATTTGCAAATAAAGTATTTCATGCCAAGATGCAACCACAAGGTTGGATACAAGAAAATCATGCATGAGAAGATACTTGTTACCGAGATAGCATTGGTGTGGATGTAGTAGATATGAGTTCGTTGATCATCCTAGCTTGTCTTCAAATGTCATTTGATCATCACTTCTTCATTGAGAATGAGACAAGCATCCAATGTATCTCCATGTACCTACAACAAAATCAAGTACAAAATGGTTCCCAAACTAATTGGGTCCAAAGTAGTTAGGGACACTACAACATATAGGATAAACTCCACAAAAATATGTGTATATTGATATGAAATTGAATTTCATGCACATCTTAGCCCATTTAGGATTTGATGGAGTTTACCCTATATATTGGATCAAAGAAAGTAAAGCATGTCATAAGATATACATATAGTAAATATGCATACACAAGACTCTCAAGAACCAAACGAAAATACAATTTGGACAAAACACCAATTAAATCAAGAAACAACGGTTGTCCAAATTATATCAAAGAATCAAATCAACACAAGATTGACTCCAAAGACTTATCTCATTACAAGAAGCTAATTAAACCCAAAAACAAGCAATAAGATAACCAACTCCCAAAGAGAGCAAGGTTCCAACAAATAAACCGAACCCTCAACACTTTTCATGATGGCACAAAGTACCGAAAAGAAAAGGTGTGTCTTAAAAAAACAAATACTTGATAATGATCAAGCGATGCTATGATAGGACCATAAAAGTAGCATTCTAACAAATATAGGAAAGCTCCCCCAAGGTTAGTGCATTATTTAGGATTTTGCATTTGAATACAAAATGCACAAAAGTGGGATCATCACTCTAACCATATCTAATAAAACGCTAAGAGAGTTCAACTAGACAAATTAGATCCATAAGAAGCAAGGAAGACACATGGGAGTCAAAACAAACAAATTCTTGGCAAGAAATAGGGAAATCAACCACAAGAGCCAATGTAGAGACGATCAATAAATATCTACCTTATAACATTGCCAATTGTCCTAGGACAAGAGGTATTTAGGAAATATTTCCCGGTGGTAGATTGCAAGTATCCAAGATCATCTTCACAGCAAAGAAAGCATATGGTAAAAGATAAGAGTTAACCATCATGCAAAGAGAGTTTCTTGATAGCTTCAATTAGTTACACCACCATGCAAAGCAATGAATAGCATAGCTTGAAGCACATGATTTCCCAAAAAGGATATAGAGAAACTGTAAGGGTATATTGCCCCTATGTGTGGTTTTGGTAATTAATGACAACCCCTATGGACTAATGTTTTCATTGAGTTTATATGAAGGAATATTCCATAGGTACTACTTGTAGTCCATGTGTTGGATTCAAGTATGGATGCCATGAAGATACAAGGTTGACCAATACAAAGAGTGAAGAATAGATTCAAGTTTGGTCAACACATGAAGCATGAAGAATGTGCCAAATAAAGTCATGTGGTATGGTAAGCCTTGTCAATTATGCTTTATGAACTAACCCATCATATATGTGCACTTGTGTTGTCCATGTGGGTTAGGTATCTTTCCATGGGCATGCATCAAAAGGGAGATCTCATATAGCCCATAAGAGGATGACATCAAGTGGTGATCGTCATCAAGGTTGAGTTGGGCAAGTTCAAGTTGAGCATCTCAAGAGGATCATATGCTTGAAGCTTGCGGTCCATTTGGTGATAATGGACATGTGAAGATGTGCATCAATGGAGCTTTCCCATCATGGTGTATGGGGGAGCATTTGTGAGTCTTCACGAAGCATCAATGATGAAGTGAGGCATTCCGGCTTGAGTGGAGCTTGAAGAGCTATCGTCAAGATCAAGCGGGATGCGCAAGGCAAAGGTATGGCCTTGCTAGGTTTTCCTTTTACCGGTCTCAAGGTGGTTGATGGGAGACCGGATTATAGGATAGATAGCCGCACTATCAAGAGGGGCTTTCGGTTGGGTAACTTGATCACATCGTCTTAGGGAGCTCAATCCTTTGCATACTTTGCATATCCCTATTGCTTCTTGGTGTTTCTCTGTGTGAGGTTCTTGAGCTTGTTGCTAGCTTTACAACAAGCCCAAGTTCATCGAAAACGGAATCCGCATGCATCTTCTATTGCGTTTTCGAGTTTGGACGTCTTCACCGTTTCTTGACGGTGGGAGACTCCCTCTCTAAAATCATATAAAATATTCTGTGAGGAGTCTCCATATTTCATGTCAATCGGGGTCCGGACACAAAAGTTATCACAGTTTTTGTATAACATGTTTTTCACGCTGGCCGGTCACTGGCCCGGTCAACCGGCCGTGGCACCGGCCTCGTCCGGTCACGCGCCCGGTCCAACCGGGATTTGGACCGGGCTTCCCCGGCGCCGACCGGCCTCTGGACCGGGGTCAACCGGGCACTGTCCAGTGGCCTTTTCCCGTCATCCGGTTGCTGTCCGGTCTGTGGCCTGGTTTGGACCGACCGTTCCGGTCACAGGCCCGGTCTGACCGGGCCCTGCGCCGGACCGCCCGGTCCCAGGCCCGGTTGACCGGATTCCTCGAGGTCTTTTTCCCCCAACGGTTTTATTTGCTCCCTAGCTATAAATACCCCTTCTTCCACCTTGAGCAAGTTAGTTCTTCCCATTCTCTCTCCTCCATTGTTGCATTTTGAAGAACTTACTCTCCCCCTTGATTCCTCCAACCATTCTTGCTCATTCTTGAGGATTTGAGAGAGGAGATCTAGATCTACACTTCCACCGATCCATTTCTTCTCTAAGTGAGGGAAACTCTTGGGATCTAGATCTTGGAGTCTTTTGTTGACTTTCCCCTTTGTTCTTCCACTCCAATCTCATCCTAGCATTTGTTGTTTGGGTGGGATTTGAGTGTGAAGGACTTGAACACCTCTAGTGTTCTTGCTTTGCATCATTGCATAGTGTTGAGCTCTCCACCACGATTAGTTCGAGTGAGAGACCGTGAGCTTGTTACTCTTGGAGGGAGACCTCCTAGTTGGCTTGGTTGGTGCCCCGGTGATCTCTTCGTGGAAGATTGTGAAGGGGCCCGGGCTTCTCCTTCGTGGAGCTTGTGAAGTGGTTGTGGAGCTTGCCATCTCCGGAGCGGAGGAAAAGCTAACCGTAAGGAAAGGGCCATTATCCTTCGTGGGTGTGGTTCGGAGAATAGGGAATCCTTCGTGGACCTCCACTCCTCCAAACGTGACGTACCTTCTTGCAAAGGAAGGGAACACGGGAATACATCCTCGTCTCCGCGTGCCTCGGTTATTTCTATACCCGAGCTCTCTTTCCTTGTGATAGCCATCATGCTTGAAGTACATATATCTTGCTATCACTTGTGCTACATATATCTTGTGCCTATCTTGCTTAGCTCTAGTTGCTATTGTTACACTTAGTTGAGCTTAGCATATTTAGGGTTTGTGCTTGTAAACTAAACGATAGTTTAATTCCGCATTCTTACAAGACAAATCCGCAAGAGTTTTTAATTGCCTATTCACCCCCCCCCCCCTCTAGGCGACATCTCGATCTTACAGAAACACATTGTGGAAAACCATGCCAAGAAAATCTCTCTCAAACAAGGACCAACCGAAGAGCAATAAAAGCATTTGAGCAAATTGGAAATTGTTTGAGCAAACATGCCACATAGGAACGAGATAATTAACAATATCAATTCTATGTGACACAACCTCAAATGTTCACACTTTCTAGGCTTGTAAAATCCACAAGGGATATTACTCCCCCATAATGTGATAAAGCATTTATTTTCACAAGAGGCAAATAAGAACCGACTAGAGATAACTAATGGACATTAGAATTAGAATTTCTCATGAGCATGACATACCACATAGAGACTAGATAATCTCACAATATCAATTCTAAGTGGTATTCCTCATGTGCACACATTTTTAGGGTTGTGACATTCCCAAGGGCACATCACTCCCCCAAAATGGGATAATCCATTAATCTCCCACAAGAGCCATATAAGATACCAATAAGATGCAATTGGCTCAAACACAAACATAAATACATGATGTGCAACCCAATATACATAGACTTGATTTCTCAAGATACAGCAAGTAGGAAGCACAACATATACAAGCATATGCAATGTACAAAACCAACACATGCAAAGGGGCGAGTAACTTTCAATGTAAAGGAGTTGAGAACATGTTACCGCAAGGAGTAACATTGGATATATGATGAAAATGAGATAATCCAAATGACTTGGTTTGAGACAATATAATTTATGAAGATCCCTTAATTCTCCATGATGTAGCCAAGTCACCAATGCCCTCCAAAGAACACCTATTGATCAAGTTTTGGCTTGTTGGCCCCCAACCAAGTTGGGTCCTAAGAGGTTAGTCACAATAGGCTTGGCAACCCAAATGGTTCTTTTCTTGACACCGCTTTGAGCACCAACATATTTGGCAAACACATTGCCAACCTCATCCTTGCGAGTAGAATAAACATCATCAATTATGATAGGGTTGGATGAGGTACCATTAGTGCAAAAGGAGGATATGTGGCCCTTCTCACGGCATATGTAGCAAGTTCTTCTCTTCTCCTTCTTCTCACTAGATTTCTCCACAATGGAAGCATTTGCTTGATTCTTCTTGGGAAGTGGCCTTTCTTCAACTTGAGGTTAGCAAGGCCTTGAACTTGAGGCCGCTTCCCTTGTTTCTTCTCACTAAGTGGCTTCTTCTTCAAGGGGCAAGATCTAACATGATGCCCTTCAATCTTGCACTTGAAGCACATAATCTTGGCCGGATCTTTGATTTGTACTTGGCCCTTCTTGTTGTTGTTGTTCTTGGACTTGTTCTTGTTGTTGGAGTTGAATCCAAGTCCACTCTTGTCATTGGGGGATTGTTGCACACTCAACATCTTGTCAAGTTTGCTTTTCCCTTCATGACCCTTTTTCAAGTCTTTCTTCAAAGAAGTGACTTGAGCCTTGAGCTCTTTGATTTCCTCTACATGATTAGTAACAACACAAGTACTAGAGGAAGTAGAAACTTCATTGTTAGAGCAACACGGCAAGGAAGATAATTCATCACAAGATTTAGCAATTATGTGAGTGGATGAATTAATAGGACTAGCACATGGCAATATAGCATTTTGAGAAATAGTGCTAGTATCCACATGAGGCTCATAAGATGTTACCTTTGACAATATAGCCTCATGAGCTAACTTTAGCCTATCATGGGAGACTAGAAGGTCATCATGGGAGCTAGAGAGTTTTCCATGACTTTCTTCCAAAATCCCATAATTGCTAGTTAGCAATTCAAGTTGAGCCCTTAGCTCAACATTCTCCTTCAAGATAGATGCTTCACAAGAAGTAGAGTTAGTAGCACAAGCATCATTATTAATACCACTAGGAGAAGGCAAGTTGGTGTGCTCTTTTAGATAAGAAGCTTTAAGTTGCTCGTGCGACTCGGTGAGTTTGGTGAGTGCACTCTCAACGACACTAGAGTCATTTTTGAGTTGCTCAAAATCCTCAAGGAGCTTAGAATGAACAAATACAAGATTATCATTTTTTAGCCTTAGATCATTTGCCACCCCAAGTTCTCTATCATGGTTTTCCTTTACTCTAGACAATTCTAGAGCAAAGGTCTCCTCAAGAGATTCTTTGGTGGTTTGTTCTTCTTCAAGATCATTTTTTAGAGTAGCTATTTCATCGGCATACTCACATTCAAGAGCACCCCTTGTTGTTATGGTGTTTTTATGCTCCTCAATAAGTTTTTGGCTCTCAATATCACAAACTAAGATTTCTACAAATTTAGAGCAAGCAATTTTATCTTTGCGAAGAGCATGAAAGATAACATCACCTTTATCGTGTAAAGAGGCAGTCACATCATTTTCTTCTTCATATTCTTCATCTTCATCATCATGAGAAAGATTGGCTTCCGAGGTATGAGATACCTTAGAAGCCTTAGCCATAAGGCACATAAGGGAACCTTGGGATGATGGAGATGAATAGCTACTTGAAGCTCCAAATAAGACCTTATCTTGACCAATAGAATCTTTGGTTTCCTCTACATTGTTAGTGACACAAATACTAGAGGAAATGGAAGCATTTATATCATGGCAACAAGACAAAGCAAGCATATCATCATGAGATTTATTCAAGATATTTACACATGATATGCAAGGACTATCAACACAAGCATGTATGGCATTTGTAGTGCTAGATGTGTTTATGTCCAAAGGTGAAGCATTGCAATAAGATAGAGATGAAGGATCATCAAGAGTAAGCTCACTATCAACAATGCAATGTTCACCACCACTCACCTTAATATTTCCTTGTGTCTTGTAACACATTGGTGAAGTGGATGAAAGTTCATCACGGCCGGAAGTGGAGGGAATACAATCATCCTCAATAATGTTGGACACATCATATTTTTCATGAAGCTTTGTCCATAACTCATGGGCGCTCCTGAAAGGCAAGATTGCAAAAATATCTACATTGCTCAAAACATAAACAAGCACATTAGTAGCTTGAGCATTGAGATATAAATTTTTCTCATCCTCTAAAGATAGATGTTGGGAATCCATCGGAGGAGAAAAACTTATATCTACAATTCGCTCCATATGAGGGTCAATGGCCCGTAAATGACTAAGCATGCGAATTTTCCAAACATCATAATTTGTGCCATCGAATATAAGAGTGTCATCATGCACTAATCCTCTAGCCGACACCCTTACTCTCAAGGCGGTGAAACCTAAAATGAGAGACCGGGCTCTGATACCAATTGAAAGGACACGGATGACGCCTAGAGGGGGGGCGGGGTGAATAGGCGGTTTAAAACTTTTACGAATATGGCTTAACAAATGCGGAATAAAACTAGCGTTTAATTTGTCAAGCACAAAACCTATATATATCTAGGGTTCACCTATGTGCACCAATAACTTATGCTAAGCAAGACAGGCAACTATAACTTCAAGCACGAAGGCTATCACAAAGTAAAGTGCATAAGTAAAGGGCTCGGGTATAGGAATAACCGAGGTGACGCGGAGACGACGATGTATCCCGAAGTTCACACTCTTGCGAGTGCTAATCTCCGTTGAAGCGGTGTGGAGGACAAAGCACTCCAAACGCCACGAAGGCCTCACCGTATTCTCCTCGAGCCTTCCCACCTCAAGGGGAAACCTCGATCAACTATGGAACCTTGAGGGTGGTCACCGAACCCGCACAAAGTTTGGGGCTATTTCCACAACTTAATTGGAGGCTCCCAATATTCCGCCACAAAGGCCTTGCACTTGAGGAATCTCCACAACTTAATTGGAGTCCCCAAGAACACCACAAAGACCACTAAGCCGTCTAGGGTCCAAATACCCAAGAGGAACAAGTTCCCGAAGTAATACACTCACGAACTTTCACCTCCACGAATCACCGAGGAGAAATCACACCGATGCACCAAATGCAATGGCAAGAACACCACAAAGATGCTCCAATTCTTCACTCTCAAATTCCAACAAAGCTACTAAAGCTGTTGGGGGAATAAGAGAGGAAGAACAAAAAATGAAGAGGAACACCAAATTTCTCTCCAAGAACTAGATCTAGGGATTTCTTCACAAAGAGGGGATTTTGTTTGGTGCAAATATAGATCTAGATCTCCTCTCTCTTTTCCTAAAAAATGAGCAAGAATCATAGAGGGAGTAGAGGTAGAGGGAGCTCTCAAATAGCAACAATGGAGGAGAGCTAGTTGGGGAAGAAGAAGCAATGCAAGAGAGAGAGAGAGAAAATGAGGCTTGAAAGGGGGACCCTATTTTTCTGCCCGTAGGGGCTGGGGCACGGTCGTGCGGAGGGGGAGGGGCCGGTGGTACCGGGCCTGGTACCGGCACCGGTACCGGCATAAGCCGCGCGCGGTACTGGGAGCTGGCGCAAGAGGCCGGTAGCACGGCCGGTGGCAAGGGCGGTAGTGGCCTGTGCGGGGCGGTGTGCTGGGCGGTGGCTCGGGCGGTACCGGCCTGTGCCGGGCGATGGTACCGGCCCAGGCCAGGCAGTACCACCAGCCCAAGCCACGCCGCGCTGTTTTTTTTTCTTTTCCTATTCCTTTTTTCTTTTAAACCCAAAGTAAAGGAAATACTAAAATGCAAATGACTTGAGATTGGAAAATCCAAATGGGACGAAACCAATTTTGTTGGAAAGAGGACGACAAGAGCTACCCCAACAAAAAGTGAAAATATAAAAACAAGTGAGGGAGATTTTTCTATGATTTTTAGAGTGAAACCTCTAAACACGGAGAACCAAGAAAAACCCCAATATCGAAAATGCAACAAGTGATATCCGTGAAATCCGTTTTCGATGAACTAGAGCTTGTCATGGAAATAATCACAAGATCTAAAACACCACATAGATAAGATCCAAATAACAACCAAGAAAGATGATGCAGGGGTGCAACGGTATGAGCTCTCTCCGAACGATACGATCGAGTTACTCACTCGAGGGCCCTCTTGATAGTACGGCCACTATCCTATAAACCGGTCTACCAACTAAACCACGAGACCGGAAGAAAGAAACCTATCAAGAGCAAACCTTAACGTTGCGCATTCCACTTGAGCTCGATGATGACGATCTTGACCGCAACAAGATGGAACGCCTTCTTGATTGTGCTTGCTCCCCCACACTCCACTATGGGAGAGCCCCTTCTTCGGTGAAATCTTCACATATACATGAATACCATATGAATGGCAAGCTTCACGCATATGATCTCTTCTAGTTGGCTCATCTTGAACTTGCACTTCATTTCTTCATTCTTCATCATGTTGATGTCTTGAAGATAAACTTGAGGGCTCACTTCATCTTCGTCTTCAAGACATACTTGACACTTGATATTCTTCATCAATTTCTTCTTATTGCAACCTTGAAGCCAACATATGGTTCAAGCATTGCCTATGGACAACTCCTACAAATATAACTCAATGCAAACATTAGTCCATAGGGATTGTCATCAATTACCAAAACCACACATGGAGGCTCCATGCACTTTCAGCCACGCTCGACGCGACCTGTCGCAGGCGCCGTTGGGCGTGGGAGCTCGCCAGAGAGGCATGAAGCGGGTGGCTCTGCACAACAAAGTGATGTTCCTGCAAAACAATCACCGGAGATGCTGCATTGCTGGGCAACCACTCGCTGGCATCGTAGGTGGTAGGTCCGGGGCGAACAAATTCAGATGTGATCTCACGCCTTCGCCCGTCTGCACCATGGTGGTCGTCGTCACAGACTTGATCATGGAAGCCTTCGTCCCAACGTGAGACGTCACTGACATGTGGTGGACGCTACCGCCATCACGCCTGGACCGCCGCTTCAGAAACAACTGAAAATATATGTGAACGAGATGAAAGAAGGAGGTACGTGATGCGTGGATTAGTCTTGCCTTGAGGTTGCTGGTGGCATTAGGGAGCTCACAGATGGGACTTGTACTTACCAAGATTGGTGGCGATTTCAGCGAATTCCTTCTTTCCGGCCACGCCACCGCCACGTTGCTAGGTGACTGAGCTGGCGTCGGAGGTGGTAGTGGCACCGCTGCGTTGCTGGGCAACCACTCGCTGGCCTCGTAGGTGGTAGGTTCGGGGCGACGCGGCAGTGTTGGGAGCGACGTGGCGATGGTGAATTTGTCTGGCGAGTTCCTTCTTTTCGGCTGCGCCGCCGCGGTGGTGCAGGGCGAACACTGTGAACTCGCTGGCAGCGGAGGTTGGTGGTGGCGATGTGGGCCGGCGGCGGGTCCTGGGCGTGGGCGGCGCGGCGGCGTTGCGGACTTCGTCGGCTATTGTGAATTTGTTTTCAACCGGAAACCCATGGTCGGCACCGCGACAGAAAATTTCTTATCCTCTCGGCTATTTGTGATAAAGTGTTGCTCACCCCCCCGAGCCTTGACCGAGCTGGCTCGTGTCCAGCCTTACATGCAACGCTCATATATATACTGCAAAATCATCGCGGTGAGTCATGAATATAATCGATGATTTCTGTTAGGGTTTTTTCGTCGATGATCTGAACGAGATGCATTCTGGACGGCATACCTGCTAACCAACCCCGGAACCCGAGCGCGAAGTCATGGTCGACGACGGAGTGGTCACAGCACATGGACAAGGCTCCAAGGCTCGTGGATGTGCAAGTACTCAGGGAGAGCTTTCCCAACTTTAGACGTATGAAAAGATGACTATTATCCGGTGCAAGAGGATCGTGACGAGGGATTGGAGGGGATCTACGCAGCGGACAACTGGGGTTGTAGAAGACAAGCTTTTAAATTGAAATACTTAAATTCAATGCAAAATTAGACGAGGAGGTTTTACGGAGACCCATGGGAGAAGACGGGGTAGAGAACGGCATCCGATTTTTTTTGGAACCAACCGAATTTGGGATAGACAAGAAGTATCAACACAGACGGTTTGTTAAAGCGTTCGACCATTTGTTTCACCCGGTGCAATGCACGGGCACTTTTACTAGTTAATAAATTAAGACAAAGCTTTTGTCCCGGTCTTAAAAAAAATGGCTAGCTCGAGCATATGACCCGTAGCGCTCCTCGTTCGTCCCTTTAACACAATAAGAATACGAATGCAAGTGCCCATGCATAGCTTAAGTTTGGATATTTATTTCTATAACACGTACTACAAGTTTTCGTGATTTACAAATCATTGTACTCTCTCCGATTCATATTACTTGACATTAATTTAGATGTATCTAGACATATTTTAATTATAGATACATCTATTTCAGTTGTAAATAATATGGATCGGAGAGAGTAGCTTATTAATGGAGGACGTCCACCAGGCACCCAGGCAGCTTATCCAGCAGCGAAGCTGAGCGAGACTTCCAGTATAAGCAACGTTAAAGAGTAATTGTACTAGCGACATAAGGTGTCCAAATCATGCGAGTGCCTCGGTATTAGCGACCTAATGTGTCCAAATCATGCCATTGGTTTCATTCGCACGTACGCTTCCTAGCTATACCTGCTCCACCGGAGTCGTTTGACCCATGCGTTGGTTTGGCACCGGTATCTATTGGAGCTTGGTGTTTCAGAAAATAAAAATTTATATTTTGAAATAGAATAATGAATACAATCTTGTACAGGAAAAAGACGTGATTTACATGGTTGTTAATTCATTATATTTTTTCTAGAATACACCATGAAAGGTGTATCGAATTTCATAGAAGAATGGCTAAAATGGCCGGTACAATGCCAAAAGGCTACACGATACAAACTCAACGCGACACGGTTTACAACACAACCTATAAATATACCAAACGACAAGAACATGCCTTGTACCGTCTCAAGCCACGAAAGGCAATGAAGCGATACATTGAGCTACTAGGCCAAGTCAGAACCAAAGAAGAACTTCACGAGACTGACTCCAATTCCGGGAAGGCACAAGCCAACGCACCGCCACCCATAAGTGCCTATGGATGGCAACGGAACAGTGGGACCAGACCTAACTAGACGAGACGTCGAGCAAGAAGCACCGACGATGGTGTACATAGCGCTCATGATCTGAGCGGCGGCCAACAGCGACTCCAGCTGGCACAGAGTACACCCCAAACCACCTAGGTGACGCACCCAAGGACGAAATGACACAGCGGTGCTACCGCCGCCAGATTGAAAGCCGAATCTAGGGTTTTCCCGGGTGTTTGGGGCGAGGAAGCACATGCAGCACCATGATGACGCCACCAACGAGGTTACAACGCCCGCGATCGTCAGATTCATGCAGGGATTTCGCACAGGCCCTGCCATCGGTCCAATGCCATCAGACACATCGCAGTACGTTGCGCCTCCGTCGCGGGGAGGCCTCACCTCCACCGTCGCCGCCGGGACCCCGAAGCCCCTCGCCACTAATTCACCACCGAGCCACACGACGGAGATTCCCCGCCGCCACCGTCGTCGCTCAGGATTTACCTAGTGAGATCTCTGCCGGTGTCGGGTGTGGAGGGGGCGAGGGATGGAGGTGGATTGCCGGCGGCGCGGTCGTTGTATCCCCTAGGGTTGGCGGTGGCCGGGGGGGGGGGGGGGAGGGGGGGGGGAGAGGAGGGCCGGGGGAGGGGGAATGGAAATCATTTAATTGATAAAATCGTTCATTTGTGCGCTACAATGCAGGCATATCAAACATATTTATCCATGAAATTTATATAGTTAAAAACCAATCTATTTGAAACTCCAAAGTTTGTGTTTTCCATCTATTTCCAAAACAGACTAGCTTCAGTTTTGTGTTTTTTTGTGTTTTTGTTTGAGGGAAAGCCTTCATGCAAAATATTTTTTTGAAATGGAGGCTATGCCCCAGCCTCTGCATGTATACGGCCATCTTTATTATTTTATTCAACAAAGGTCTGACAAAGATTATACATCAAGAACCCCAAGGCCACCACACAACACCTACACCCGACAATGAGTGGAAACCATGCGAACAGGGCCTTTGCCCTAAAAACGCGAAAACCCCTCATCAACTAGGAGCCGGGAATATCGCATACCCCGAGACACCCTCTAAGCGAAACGGGAGCGCTCATCCGGTCTAGCAGACTCTTAGCGAGTACCTCATGCACACGCTACAGAAGCCGTCACCTCCATCGAACCGCCGTGCAATCTTCAGGATAAAAATCCGCACAATCTTCGTCGTTCCTGTTGTCGACGCCGCCACGACGCCAGACTGTGCAACCTCCCTGCGTGTGTTCACCGACACACGCCCATCACCGAGGCCCCGCGGTGCCACGCCGCCTTGACCCGCCGCCGTCGACGTTGTAGATGAAACACCGCTCCACCGGCCCGCAGACCCCTCCAGGCATCACGAGTTCCAAGACGATGCCCCCAGAGGATAAGCGACACTAATGGTGCCGCCATCGTCCGATCCGGGAGACCCAGATCTAGGGTTTCCCCCGAAACATGTGGCAGGAGGCGAGAGATACGCAGCCACGACACCTTCAACAAGGTAACGACGTCCAAGGACGTCGCCATTGTCAGCTCTGACAAGGTCGGAGCCCGGCTCTCACCGGCCGCCCGCCTCGCAAACCCGCACATGCAGTCCAAGGGGCCGATCCGCAGGAGAGGAGGATGTCTCCACGCCGCTCGCCGTCGATCAGTCTGGATCCCCACCACCACCGCGCCATCACCTCCACCAGAGGCAGAGATGAAACGACGGCAGCCTATGCCGCCCACAGCCCTCGCCGCCTGAAGAAGCCGGCCAGCGGCCGTCAACCCAGGCGCGCACCGCCGCCTCGCCGTCCGTCACGTCGTCGATCAGGACGAACCCGAGCGCCGCCGCCATGGCCCCCGACACAGCGCCATGCCCTGACCCGGAGGCGCGCCACCGCGTTCACCCCGCCGCGGAAGGGAACGAAGATGCCCCGCGCCGCCGCCGGCGTCGCCAGGGCTTTTCCCGGCCACGCCCCCATGGCGGCGGCGAGGGAGGAGGACAAAGGAGGGGTGGGAGTGGCGGTGGGATCTAGGGTTTCCCCCCGGCTGCCACGCGGGGGCGGCACGGGAGGCCCAGATAGCTGCTGTTGTCGTTCGAGTCTTCATGCAAAATATAATCGGGTGGAAAAGTATACGTGTGCAAAGCCACTAATATGATTTGGACAGCATGAGGTCGGTAATACCAAGCTTTTTGGACCAGTTGTGACTATGATTTGGTTCTAGTAATGGAACCGGGGATTTGGATTGTGTAAAAAGAACAATTGCATGGACACCGGCCTTATATACGTGCCCAATACAAAGTCGTTTGATTCCACAGCTTCTTAACTGTAGGAAAGAAGAGGACGAGTTGGACGCCTCATTCGATTCTCTCGACGTACACCGGCCCGACGTGGGGACGAAAGCATCGGAGAACTACAACTCGCCGCCTCTGGCCAAGGTGAACCTCTACCTCTCCCCTTTCTGCACATCTTTATGCTAAATAATGTATCGTTCACGAGTTTCCGTTAGCCATGGACGGGTATCTATCTGTAGAGTTGGTGGGGAGCGCATGCTGGCGGTGGCCGGTGGTGTCGGTATCATCGCCGGAGGTGCATGGGCCGTGGCATGCTGTCCCACGCATTTCCTAAGCCCATGCGCTCGCGGCCGTGAGGTCAAGGAAGGACGACGGCCACGGCAAGTGGCCAGACCTCGTTGAGGAGGGCGAAGAGGTGGCTGCTGCTGACTGTTCGAAATGGTCGAACTTATATGCTGCACCCTGTTGAGACTTGAGTAGGCTGAGGCGAGAGCTGGGGGCGGCCGTGGGACGGGAGGAGGCCGACGGCTGGGCCGGCAGCGTGGTCCGTGGGACTGGGGCTCCTCCTCCTCGGGAGCGTCAGCTGACACGACCGCAAGCAACAACGACCGCAAGCAACGTCAGGAGCCAGCGGCGCAGCTTATGTTCAGTGGCGGCCGACGTCCGACCTGGCGAAGATACGCACATGCAGGTAGCGTTTGCGTTTGGATGGGCCTTGGAAATAGAAGATTCGCTTTGGAGCTCGGTATTTTTTTAAATTTTGAAAACATAATTTTAAAGTTTCAAAAAACTCTACAAAAAATTCTAGACACGGATAATGTTGTGCTCTACCAACATCCAAAATCTCAACCCGAAATGCCTTATATTCTAGGTTTCACAAATTTGACAGATTTGGGAGGTTTGGAAATTTATACTGCTTACTACTTTAAATGTCAGATTTTGTTATTTTTGTGCAGCCAACCTACTGGGTATTTCTATGTGAGATTTTTTCGTGGTGGTAGATTACATTTTTTCCTACATCTAAAATTTTTTGGTTCGAATTTTTTGGAACTTCAAAATGCCATTTTTATATCGTTCAAAAAGCGAGCTCACTGTTGCCCGAGCTCTTAAAATCCGTACTCCTCGGAAATTTACTACTCCCAGACATCTGTTGATCTATGGGGGAGTATATCCTTTGTTTGGACTTTGGGATATTGCAAGAGAATTTTTGCATCCTGTTCGCCATCCCCGTACGTGCTGAAATCATGCCAACACGCAGTAACTCCATCTCAATAAAAATTAAATGCAAAACTCTGCTAAACTTTTTGGCGTCCTCACGTGTAAGCGGGAGTTTCGGTTTGTCCTTTTTTTATTAGCATAACGTATCGTGAGCAGGTTTTCTGATTTCAATGTTTTTTAGTGGGAGGCGACGGGAACTCGTGAGACGTCTGTGGTGACTTCGTTGATCTTAAAACACGTCGGATTAGTTTTTTAGACTTATTCTCTCGGAGGTGCTTGTAGTGGTGGGGTATGCGTGCGTGTGTTTATAGAGATGAGTGTATGGACGTATTTATGACCGTCTACGTTAATACTGTGTTTCACAAAAAAAGAGGATTCTTTTTCTCTTAATTAACCGCTGGGCCCTCACACCATTAGCCGTTCATGAATTCTAGCTCCATCTTACCGTTCTCCAGTGTCTGCTTTCAGGAAAAATCTGTCCAAATGTTTGCCATTGGGCACAACATATATATGGCAGACCGCATTATTTCAGTTTTCACAATATGACCAAACACTATTTTCTGTTCAATACATCTCCAGAAAATGGTGGGAACTGGAGATAGATCTGTCGCCGGTCAGATCATGAGTATCATGTTCAACATCGCCACCCTTGCGCTTCGCATTACCCAGACGTAAGTATAAAAAATGATGAGAAACAGGATTCCAGGTGCTTCTTTTCCAACTAGTTTTGCACACGAGGATCTTACGATGGCTCCACGTCCATCTTTCAGGTTCATCAATTCAGCATACAGTGACGCAAGAGAGTTAGTCTTCGAAAGTTTCTCGCTGCTAGACAATTCGGTCAGCTGTCCCAAGCTGTTGTTCACCGCTGCGTATCATGCTGCTCATACCGAGGGGTCTGCGGTGTTTGCGTCCGTGTGTTTGCTGGGGTCATGCCTTATTGTTTTCACTATTATGATTCATCTGAATAGGAAGTACAAAACTTGGGCAAGGATCCGGGTAAGATTGTGAATGTTATCTTCTGTAATTCTGTATAACGTAGAATATATTACTTAATTGGTACTAAGCACATACTAGTGTATGTAAGTGAATCAACCCACTGCATTATTATTACTAAGTTATATTCCCGAAACAAAATGCACATGGCAGTTCTTGGAAATACTATCTTCAGTTGATTTGTCATGTAGTTGTGTCGCGATTTGATCCTATAACCGAGTTTGCACCATGTTTGCAGATTGTCGGAATGGCGACCTTAATGGCGCTTGGAGTTGCCTTGCTTCGCTATGGGATGCTAATCCCAATAGATCACGCTTGGCACACTGTTGCCGTTCCTTCCATCATCTGTTCCCTAGTGTGGCTTGAGGTTGCTCTGCTCATACGCACCCAGGTAGTATAAGATAAGATCAAAGCAGAAAATCAAATATATATACGTCAGCAGTACTAGAGGCACGAAAACTGAATTTTGTACATTAACCTGTGGCACAGATAAAAGAGGATGGAGGCAACCAACACTTGCTCCGCGATCTGCTCATGAAATTGGGCGAGACGCCCATCAGCACCTACCGATGTGTCCATCTGATACAAAACCCAGATAGCCCGTGGGATGCACAAATGATACTTCTTCTGGTAAGTGCCCATAGTTGGTTCCCTTGTTCGATCAATCAAGAACTGAAGAATTGATTAAAATCTATACTGATCTGCATTTATAGTTGGGGAGCGGGCCACCAATGCTCATCGGAGCTTGCCAGATCGCCTGGCTAGTGTACAAGGCAGACGTCATATCTAAGGTAGTCGAATGGCTTATGAAGATGCCTCGATTTTTCGCCAGGGAAGAAGAGCATAAGGCAGCTAGACCTGCCAGGGAGGTCGATGAAGGTGGTCGCGCGGCGGATCAGGTGGCAGGAGAAAGTGTCGAGGTAGTGATAGGCTGACCGTGGCATCTACATTTTTCTTGTTCTATCAACCAAGTGACTGCAACTATACTCTGTTTTGCAGATGGGCAGTGGCTTCCCAATTCTGATCAGAACTTGCCAGGTCATCACATTTAAGGTGGCTGAGTGGCTCAAGAAGATCCCTCAAGTTTTTGCCTGGGACGAAGAGCAGGCTGTCGGAGCTGCCACGGAGGGTAATGGAGACGGTGATGCCAGGGATAGTGTGGTGGCAGAAGACGTTTTCGTCGCCATTGGTGTCTGAATGAATAGATTTTTCTAGAGATTCATTTGCTTCAACGAATGATTGATCGTGTGAATTTTAGAATGGTGAGCAAGCAACCATGTGAATATGTGATGTAGCTGCAATAAGACATTTCATTCGTATAATAGTCTCGGTTTTGCTGGCTACTTATTCGTTCGAATTTACATTTTTTGAACTGTAGAACAAAGCACAAATTTACTTTTTAGTGTGAACATGTTATTACATCAACGTGAACATGTCTTAAATATATATACACATTATAAAATAGAATTAGTTTAGTTAACTATTTTTGTCAACTAAGACTTAGGACCACTTATTTTGCAGCATTCTCAAATTTTTGTTGTTTCGAAATGTTGTCAAGTTTTTTAGAGTTCTAACCAACAGAGGAATAAAATGCTACAATGATGCTACCTAGAAATATCTCCACTTGTATTCTTAAGATTTTGGGTTTGAATCAACCTCCTTAAATAATAAATAAAATATAAGGCAAAAGCTACCTAGAAATATCCTTGCAACTCACAATATGTGGGAGTACGGCTCCGGTTTCTGGATTGGATTTGCCAGTGTTTTTTTTTTCTAAACGATTTCCACTGTTATCTATGTCGAGTTTATACTGCTTATATCCGGCAGCTACATGGATTGGGCATGTGTTAACGGTGAGTTAGAGCATCTCCACCGGCGCTCTCCATAGCGACCCCAATAGCGATTTGGTGGTCCGACGCTTTTTTTAGGTCACACCGGCGCGCTCAATAATGCGCCGGCACCATTTGAAGCCCAATACAATCGCTGGCAAACACGTACCGACCCCTTCGCGCGGGGCGCCGAACGGGCGCGCTGGCACACGATGCCACATCGGACACGAATGGCGGGACTGGCATGTCAGCGACTCTACGGACGGCTCCATCCTTTAATGCGATGGCCTCGGATGCTCTGCGGCGGGTTGCCGTTAATGAAGCCACCAGTTCCCCACGCGCAGACGCTGCCGTAAATGCGACGCCTCGGATGCTCTGCGGCGAGTCGCCACCGCCTATTTAGTGCACCCTCTCCGCTCACCTCCGCCGCACTAGTCTCTCCACCACCGCCGCTTTCTTCTGCTCCGCCGAACTCGCCTCTCCACAACAATGCTGAGCCGACTGGCGACCACGTACTCGATGCTAGGCCGGAACGGCCGCACGTCACCAGCAGTGCCGCAACCACCACCGCAGCCAGAACCGTCGGGCTGCCGCAGCCCGACGCCGAGTTCAAGCTGCCGGATTTCAACTTCGATGACTCCGACGACTCCCAGTACGACGAGTGAAACGGGACGTTCATAGCGGACGCAGAAGCCGAGACGGCGGAGGAGATGCTCTTAGTCTTCAACAATTACTCATTGGTTGGCAAACTGCTTCATGCTATACATCACTGATTATGACGCAGTACATACCAAGGGATCTGAGATGCAGCATTCATATGCTTGATGGGGTGCTTCATTCACTTGTTTGCTATCGCATATCATCACGTCAGGAATTACATATCTTGGATCAGGACCAGGGTAAGATTCGTTGATTCCATCCTTGTTAATTACAAGATCCTTAATCTGGTAAGGAGATTCTCCACACGCTTCTAACACTATTTCTCTGCGAATCTCAAAAGCTGGATGACATGATTAGATGGCCTAAATTGTTTGAATCTGTTGCTATGTGTCTAGTATTTATATTACTCCCTATGTTATATGAAAGCTATTTAAGATTTATCAAAATTTGGTTGTACCTAGATGCTATTTAGTGTCTAGATACATCTAAATTTATATAAATCTCAGATAATTTCTATGGAACGGAGGAAGTAGTAGGGATGATGCTCGCAATTTAGCTGTGCAAGTTGATAATGGAATTATTATCACGAAAAGAATTTTGAAATGGAGGGAATGAAAGAGGGACGTATTAATTTGGGGACTTTGGTTGGGGTTCGCGGGCAAAAGTTACTCGCGTCTGATTGTTACGGTGGCCCGAGCCTAGCCCAGAGTCCAGACTTGCGGTTTCGTGTCGGGCTGGGTTGCATTCAAACTTACTTTGTTACGGTGGAAGCTGCTACGTTGGCTTCGTTTCATCTTCAACGATTACGGGCCGTTGGATCCGGAACAGAAGGTGGACATGAAGGGAAAATACGTGGCGTTCCCGTGAGCTACACCCCACTCGTAGTCCACACAAGCAAATGCAACCAGGCAGTTATTATAAACCCGGAGCCATCCGCGAAGCAATCCCGCAGAAAGCAGAGCAGCATTCTCCCTCCCTCCCACCCACGCGCGCGCGCCTCGTCTCGGAGATCTCGCCCGCCCGCCATGGACGCCGTCGACTCCGTGGTGGACCCCCTCCGCGAGTTCGCCAAGGACAGCGTCCGCCTCGTCAAGCGCTGCCACAAGCCCGACCGCAAGGGTGAGGGCTCGGTTCACGCGGGGATGCTCGTCCGGATGCCGTTTGTGTTTTGATCCGCCAGATCTGACGCTGTTTTTTTCGGTCTGCAGAGTTCACCAAGGTGGCGGCGCGGACGGCGATCGGCTTCGTCGTCATGGGATTCGTCGGCTTCTTCGTCAAGCTCATCTTCATCCCCATCAACAACATCATCGTCGGATCCGGCTAGGTATGCTCGAGCCCCTGTCTTCCTATTGCTCGTGCGATGCAGGTGCTATGATACGCTAGAATTGGATCCGGTAGTTTCAGGCTGTGATCTGTCGGATCCGCGGCGTGCCTGCTCGCTCCCGTGGATTTTGGGTCGCATGCGCGCCAAATTGAGTGCTCTGGAGGTTGGGAATTGGAACGTGTTGTGATTTAGTAGATCACTGCGATCGTTGTTGGTGAGATTTTAGGTGACATTATCCTTTTTTACCTTGCAAACGAACCAGCCAATTTCCCAGCTGGTTAGGAGATAATTCTGTGGATGAATTAAGTGTAATTTAGCTGTTGTGGACATGGGTCTGGGTGCTGACTATTGATCTCAAGTTAGTTTCACCGTGGAATTCATCGGAGAGATGCAGAGCCAGTCAAATTGGAATTCATAATGAATCCTCTGGACAAGTCTAAACTAATCTGCTACTTTCTACTGCTTGGTAGAAACACTACTCCACTTCAAAACCCCAACAACCTTTGGTCCGAATATTGGACCCAACGACTAGAAGTAGTTTATACTAAGGAGTAGTTGATTTGAGAAATCGATATGATTGCTGCTCATATTTTTCTCCTTCACAATCCCAAGTCAACAGCCCATCATACTGTGATAACTTCAGCTTTTAAAAGTACTGTGATACTGTGAATTCACATGATAAAACTTGGTATATAACAGCCTGATCTGCGCTTCGCTGCCTGCTGTACATATCTAAGATTCATTTATGATGGTTCGGCCTACTTTATCCCACTGCATATTATCTTTTCTGTTTGGGGATCATGAGTGTGCGCTAGATAAATGTCACGACCATACAATCTACTCTAAATTGAACCCTTCTTAATGTGTGGCGTGGTGTTGAGGAATAGAAAATAAGGGGCATTACCACATTTTCCTACTTAGTGGGGTTCTGTTCTCATCTGAGTATAATCATAATCAACATATTGATGGACCGTTCTCTGTTGTCTGCAGATTGGAGACTACAGGATGTTCTGCATGAAGATAGTGCAATACTAGCAATTGGGCCTTCGGTGTCTCGAAGTAGGCAAACAAAGTTTGTTTAACCCTATTTCGAAAGTTGTTGTTAAAGACAGTTAACTTCTTTGTTCAAATTCTGAGAAATTGTGGCCAGCTTAACCGTCGTAATCAGTAGACCTTGAAGTAGCGAGCTATAATGTTCATACTGCAGAGGGACTAACTCAACTGACTATTTGACGTACTACTACCTCCGTTCCTAAATATAGGCCTTGTTAGAGAGCTAACTGTCTTTTTAGATAGCTAAGTAGCTTTCTAATAAAAAGGTTTATTTCGGAACGGAGGTAATAGTTTGCAGGAATCTGGAAAGTGGTATAACAAAAAGTAGTGGAAATGTATGTGCAAAAGCGAACCAAACGAAAACAATCGGTGGTATTACACAACTATATGTTTCTGTTGGATCCACTTTGCCAGCATCAACTCCAGTGGACTCGCAACTAACGCAATCTTGAGATAATAATGCATGGGCCAGTCCTATAGGAAAAGTTTAACTCCAACATCGTCTTGGGGGTCAAAAACTAATACCCCCTTCTCTCGAGAGAATACCCTTGTGGAGACTGCTCTGCTTGAGTAGGCCTGTAGGTGGTCACGGGCCGTCCACGGCGCCGCCAGCCCAGCCCAGTTAAAACCTCTAAGCGAACACCCACGGTCAGGGGGGAAAACACGATGGGCTTCCGCTACGAGTTCGCTACCGTCCACGGCGCCGCCAGCCCAGCCCAGTTAAAACCTCTAAGCGAACACCCACGGTCAGGGGGAAAACACGATGGGCTTCCGCTACGAGTTCGCTACCGCCGCCTAGACAGGATATCTTCGAGATCGGGACTTCTCCGCTCTCCCTCGCCCCGGTCACCTTGGGCGGCGCGCCATGGCCGGCGGAAGTCCGCCACCTCTCCATCTGCTCTGTCCTCCGCTCAAACGGCCTCCCTCCACCCCCCTTCTCCCACCACGACCAAGACCTGTGGGGAGCTCCCGGCCGCCGGCGAGGTTCGTGGGAAGCTGCCGACGCGTCCGGCGACGTCCGTGTGGTGCTCCACGCATCCGGCTGGTGCTCCACGCATCCGGCGAGGTCTATACATGTTCTGATTCGTTTTTGTGTTGTTTTGGTACGATTTCTACAATTAATTTGGGGAGACGCTGCCTTTTTCTCATAGAACGCTGGCGGGTTTAATCGGGCTGGCCGGACGCCGGTAAGGATGAGCCTATTATATGGTCATGTAGCAACAGCCCGTTCAGCTTGTATGGACCCAAAAGGGCACTTGGTGGGCCGCCGCTAGCCTGCCCACTTACAGCCTGATGCTTGAGCCTCTTCCTTCCTCTAGATCCCTTGCTGCCGGTGTCCATGGTGGCTCGCGACGAGTTAGAGAGTGGTCTGGTTTCTTTTAGCGGCAGTAGTTCTTTCCTTTAGAGCATCTCCAGCCGCGTCCTCCAAAGCCTATTTTTGTCCGGGGCGGCCCGATACGGTGTCCGGCGCCCCGAGTCCGTCCCCGTCCCACAGGGGACGCTCCGGGCACGCCGGACACAACGAAAAGCGAGGCGAACCGACGCGGGCCCGACGCGTCAGCGGCTTGGAAGGCTAAAACCCCGTCGCCTACCTTTGGTCAAGCGACGTTAATGGCGTCCCTGTTTTCCCAGGCGACGCAGAGACGCGTCTCGTCGTGCATGGCCGCGTGGCCGTCCGCAAACGGGAGGTGAAGGAGGAGCCGGCGACACCCGTCAACACGAGGTGTGGCGGCAGCGACAGCGGCAGCCGGCGGCAGCAAAGGAGGCGCGGTGGCGCCCTCCTCATCCCGAAGCCGGAGGTGAAGGAGGAGCCGGAGGAAGCGTCGCAGGCGGCGCTGCTGGCGGAGTACGAGCGGCAGCAGCGGCTCATCGCCAACAGCGACGACCCCGAGGACTGCCCAGGGCTGCGGGCGGCGTTCTTGGCGTCCATGAACGACAAGGACGCCTGGAGGGGCGACGTCGACATGGCGATCGCCATGTCCATCCGCGACTCCGGCAAGCCGCTCGTGGACCTCACCGACGACGGCGAGGCAGGACCAAGCGGCTTGGTGAAGGACGAGCCCGTCGACGAGCGCGTCAAGCAGGAGGTCGTCACCGATGAGATGTACAACTTCCAGCAGTACTATGACCCTCCGGCCGCCGCAAGTACTTCTAGATTAGGTTTAGTTTAAATTTAGTCAAATTTCGTTCGAATCTATGTAAGTTTGGACGAATCTAATCGAATCTCGTTAAGTTCAAAATTTCCGAAATTTTGTTTGGGGGACGCGACTGGGGAGCGACGTCCCCAAACGCGGCACGAACGAAACACGTCCCCCAAACGTTCAATCCGGCGCGTTTCGGGGAACGGTTTGGGGGACGCGGCTGGAGATGCTCTTAGTTCTTCTCTGCTGAATAAGAGCATCCCCACTCGTTGACGCTCCCCACGCCCAAATCCGGCGAAATTTTCGTCCGGATTGGACGAAAATTTGGCCTGGGGGGCAGTATATTTCCAGTCGTGTGCTCCCCAAGCGGCGTTTCTCGGGGAAAAAGAGGATGGCCCGGGGAGTCCGGACGAAAGAGGAGACACGTGGGCGTGGGCGATTGGTTTTGCTCCATCCGGAGTTCCCGAGCGCTCCCCGGGGGGCCGGGGATGGCGTGGGATCGCCGGATGAATTTAGGCCCAAATCCGGATGAAAACGAGAACCTGGGGGCGCGACTGGGCCGTTTTTCGCGTCCGGATGTAAAAAACGGTTTCTATCGCGTGAAAAACGAATCTTAACATAGGGTTTAGTGGGGATTCAGATATCCAGAAAGACTACTTACAATACGAGTTTATATGACAGTTTAGCAATGATTCAATGAATGCAAGGTAAGCCCATAGGCTCCTTTTTATTATCAATTTATCATTGGATCCAAGAGTGGGACAATGTATGTTTAATATTAAGCCTTCGCAACAACAGAATAAAATAACCAAATAGAAAGAAGCTGTTCGCCTTTCGCCCGGATATTCGACATGCTTTCGTGCAGGTTTGCTTATGATAAACAATGAAGACACGGTACTACATGTGGGAAACAAAGACTAAGCTCAGGGCTGCGGTTCGACAACATCTTCCTCAAGCCTACGGAAGATGAAAAAGGCGAGGACTGAAATGAGAAAGGAAGGGGCAAGACGACTTCGGTTCACACGTGAAAGTGCTTCGAAAGGTGTCAGCAGGTGCGCGGAGCCGGAGCCGGCATGTTCGCCCGCTGGGCCGAGTGTTCGTCCACTTCAGAGTCTTCGCCTTTAGAGAGAAATCCGTGTCCGCCCCAGCAAGAAAACGTATGCGCGTGTACGGAAGCGCAACGGCTTTCGCGCTCATCCCTTGCTTCAAAACTACAGGTTTTAGCCCTCCGTTTGCTGGTCGCCAAAGACGAGAGCTTCGCCTTTGGAAGCGCCAGTAGCGTAGGGCGACCGGGCCAGCCGAGCCCCTCTGAATTAGTTGACGGCTTTGATGACTCGGCGGTGAATATTAAGGAAAGGAGAGCGAGCCCCGAACCGGTACTATGGAAAGGGGGGCATTCCAATGGATGGAGACAGCACTGTGATTAAGGAAAATCATTCGATGATGAACGAATATATAAATAAAGATTTAGGACATAGTCCCTGGAATTATGGGGAATTGAGTTCACAAGGAACAATGTGGAAAGCCCTTAACATGGCTGCGGATTCACTAATTAATGGGCTCGTGGGGGCTTCTCGGGGAGACGAGTGGAGATGCTCTAAGGAGGTGGCTACATCCAGATCCACCCAAGCTTCTTTTTATGTTATTCCTCTCTGCTTCGAGTAGGATGGATGGGGGAAGCGTGCTAGTGGGTCCTATGCTAGCACCTCTACCGAATCCATGACAAGGACGGGATTTGTTTGGCCTTGCTCTATCATCTTCCTTCTTTTCTTGCTGCAATAATTTGCCTAAGTGGTGCTATGCGGAAGCTGTTCTTGTCGCGTCGTTGCGGCGCCACACTCTCTAGAGAGCTCACTAACGGGGGACTCATGCTGACAGTCTGCCTCGCCCCTGAATCCTATGGCCGATTGATGGCCCTCCTCTACGAGTTCAACCTCCATTGGAGGCCCTTATCAACAATGCGCCGGAGCTCGCCGTCGCTTCGCCCCAAGTGGCTCGTCCCTGCAGCGTCAAGATGGCTGGCGTTGTTGGTTCTTCATCTGAATGGAGAGCAACCCTGAGTTACTTCCTCTGTGAGCGCGGTGCGCTATGCCTTCAGGTCACCGACCAGCGGTGGAGACCCCCCCAAGCAATTGATTGCTTTTTCCATTTTTATGCTATGGTTCTTTTTGTAAATTTCGATGCCTTTCTTCAACTTCTAGGTTTTCCGGGGCAAGATTTGTAAAAAGGCATTGTTGTAATTTCTGTACCCACTGCTTATAATTCAGCTTCCAAGCCTTTGGAGGCGACCTTTGTTCAAAAAAATCGTCTTGGGGCTCTAGTTGTAACTTCAAGAATATACATAGTTTAGTGTAAGTAGTTCATCCCAATCTTAAATTAATACATACATACATCTAGAACTAAATTCATAACAACCGACTTAGATTTTATGCATTGTTAGGGTCAAATAGCCCACATTTGCCTCAAACTTGAGGCACCCCATGTCACTTTGGTCATGTCCATCATCATAAATGTGAGGCATGAGTACTATTCCCCCAGTTTTATGCTATAGATTTATTTTATACACATGAATCTAGACGAGTTTTAGTGTGTAGAAACATGTGAATCTAGACAAATCTATGACATTTAATATGAACGAAGGCAATGCATAGGAAGAAAAAATAATTACTGGTTGTACGTTGTAGTTAGTCAATGTTGAGATCATGGTTCGCAGAGGGGTGCATGCCGTCGCGATCGAGGGTCTCAGAGAGGTGCCTACATCCAAGGTATATATCTTGGAAGATGTGCCTACTGCCACAATTGAAGGCATCAGAGAGGTAGCTGCACCCACGGCCAAGGGCATCAGAGAGGGTGACATTGGGTTAGGGTTTCCTATTAGATCTAGGTGGCGATTTCTTTTAGATAAGGTTAAGATCTAAATTTGGTTAAGCTTGGTCGCTCTCGGCCTTTATTCAATTGTGAAGAAGGGTAAAGAGGTGGGAGGATAACAATGTATAGAAAATCAAACAAGGACACATACTTAAATATTAAATAACCCTAATAGTAATTAAAATACATGTTCAAACACTCAATATTAATTGATAAAAAAATCTCCTTCACACTATTCATCACCATCATCATCCGTGTCCGAGTCCTCTCCATTATGGTAAGTGATGACCCACAAGTATAGGGGATCGCAACAGTCTTCGAGGGAAGTAAAACCCAATTTATTGATTCGACACAAGGGGAGACAAAGAATACTTGAAAGCCTTAACAGCGGAGTTGTCAATTCAGCAGCACCTGGAAACAGACTAGCTCGCAAGAGTTTATCAGTAGTAACAGTTTTATAGCAGTAGCAGTAGTGAAATAACAGCAGCAGAGTAACAAAGACAGCAGTAGTGATTTTAGTAAACAGCAGGATTAAAATACTGTAGGCACGGGGACGGATGAACGGGCGTTGCATGGATGAGAGAAACTCATGTAACAGTCAAGCAGGGCATTTGCAGATAATAATAAAACGGTATCCAAGTACTAATCAATCAATAGGCATGTGTTCCATATATAGTCGTACGTGCTCGCAATGAGAAACTTGCACAACATCTTTTGTCCTACCAGCCGGTGGCAGCCGGGCCTCTAGGGAAACTACTGGATATTAAGGTACTCCTTTTAATAGAGTACCGGAGCAAAGCATTAACACTCCGTGAACACATGTGATCCTCACATCACTACCATCCCCTCCGGTTGTCCCGATTTCTGTCACTTCGGGGCCATTGGTTCCGGACAGCGACATGTGTATACAACTTGCAGGTAAGATCAAAAACAACGAATATCTTCATGAATCAATAACATGTTCAGATCTGAGATCATGGCACTCGGGCCCTAGTGACAAGCATTAAGCATAACAAGTTGCAACAATATCATAAAAGTAACATCTACGGATACTAGGCACTATGCCCTAACAATCTTATGACTATTACATGACCAATCTCATCCAATCCCTACCATCCCCTTCAGCCTACAGCTGGGGAATTACTCACACATGGATGGGGGAAACATGGTTGGTTGATGTAGAGGCGTTGGCGGTGATGATGGCGATGATCTCCTCCAATTCCCCGTCCCGGCGGAGTGCCAGAACGGAGACTTCTGGCTCCCGAGACGGAGTTTCGCGATGTGGCGGCGTTCTGGAGGGTTTCTGGCGACTTCGACTTCCTCCCGTGCGTTTTTAGGTCGAGGCCGATAAGTAGTCCGAAGGAGGGCGTCGGAGGCCGGCCGAGGGGGCCACACCATAGGGCCGCGCGGGCCCCCCCTAGGCCGCGCCGCCTTATGGTGTGGGGCCCTCGGGCCTCCACTTGATTTGTCCTTCTGGCTCCGTCAGTATTCTGGGAAAATAGGGCCTTCTGTCAAAATCCCGAGGTTTTTCCTGAAAGTTGGATTTCTCCACAAAAACGAGACACCAGAACAGTTCTGCTAAAAACAGCGTTAGTCCGTGTTAATTGCATCCAAAATACACAAATTAGAGGCAAAACAACAGCAAAAGTGTTCGGGAAAGTAGATACGTTTTGGACGTATCAACTCCCCCCAAGCTTAGCTTATTGCTTGTCCTCAAGCAATTCAGTTAACAACTGAGCGATAAAAGAACTTTCACGAACACATTTGTTCATATGATGTAAATATTCTCATGCTATGGCTAACACTTAGTCAGTTCATAATAAGGTACATGCAAATAAAATCATCCATAGCTATGTCAATCATGGAAAGGTACCAACAATTAATAATAAGCATCATGAACCATGTATATAAGCAGGATTGAAATGTTCATAAAAGAATATGATAGAGTGGTATCTCGCTTGCCCATATTTGATCAGCAAAACATAAATGCTCAGGCACCTCTGAAGTTCATAGAAAGACTAGAAATAGTGATTGTCAAAGATAAAAGCATCAAAGTTATAACACAATCAATCATATTTTGAGACAAGCATATTACACTAAGAATGACAGTTGTGCTCTCAAGAAAGTGCTCAAAGAAAGGATGGAGACACAATCATAAAAGTAAAAGATTGACCCTTCGCAGAGGGAAGCAGGGATTAACATGCGCTAGAGCTTTTCATTTTTATAAAGACAGAAGTAAAATGGTTTTGAGAGGTGTTTGTTGTTGTCAACGAATGGTAATGGGTACACCAACTACCTCGCCAACCGGACTTTCAAGAGCGGCTCCCATGAAGGACGTTATCTCTACCAGCAAGGTAGATCATCCCTCTTCTCTTTTGTTTACACACGTATTTTAGTTTTAGTATGGGTGACACTCCCCCCAACCTTTGCTTACACAAGCCATGGCTAACCGAATCCTCGGGTGCCTTCCATCAATCACATACCATGGAGGAGTGTCTATTTGCAAAATTAAGTTGCTTACTGATGAATCAGAGCAAAACATGTGAAGAGAATTATTAGTGAAAGTTGATTAATCGGGGCTGGGAACCCCATTGCCAGCTCTTTTTGCAAAATTATTGGATAAGCGGATGTGCCACTAGTCCATATGAAGGTCCGTCAAGAGTAAATGACAAGGTTGAAAGTTAAACACCACATACTTTCTCATGAGCTATGAAACATTAACACAAATTGAGAAGCATTTCGAAGGTTTAAAGGTAGCACATGAGAATTTACTTGGAATGGTTTGAAATGCCATGCATAGGTATTTATGGTGGACACTCTGGAATAACTTGGTTTTCATGTGTTTGGAAGCACGAGCAGCGTTCCCGCTCAGTACAAGTGAAGGCTAGCAAAAGACTAGGGAGCGACAAATCAAGAGAGCAATAACTGTCATAATCATGCTTGCGGCAAAATAAATTAACTGAGGCATAAAAGTGATACAGGAACTCTGAAGCAGTGTAAATCATTGAGGCTTAATTGACTCTTGTTCAGTCATGTGCATGTGTGAGCATGTGCCAAGTTAATTCAAACGAATTATTCAGAGGAGGATACCACAATATCATACCTATCTATGAATAAAACAATGCAAGCAAACATCCATGACATGCTACTCATATTAATAAATTGGAGCTAAACATGAGAGATCATGAACTACTAGACTTTCTTAAATGACATATACCTCACATGAACCAACTAAGCATGCTCACATGGATGAGTATATGTACAAAAATGAAAACAAATAGAGTTCATACCAGCCTCTCACCACAATCAGATTGTCGTAGATCGTCATTATTGCCTTTTCACTTGTGTAGCTTGGATAATATGAAATGAAAACCACGCTCCAGCCACCGAAGACCATTGAACTCATAAAGAACTTTACAAAACCAAAGAAGAACAGCAAATATTTTTGGTGTTTTCGAATTTGAGAACAAGAACAAAAGGAAACAAACAAACAAAGCAAAATCTTTTTGGGTTTTCTTATAGCAAACTGGCAATAGCAAATAAAGCGAAACAAATGCAAGAAACCAAGATAAACAAATGGTGAAGAGAAACAGCAGAAATATTTTTGGTCTTTTTGTGTTTTAGGAAAGAAACAAAGCAAGAACAAGAAAATGAAAACTAAAAGAAACACAGAAAAGCGAGATGGCAGAAATCTGCCAAAACCTGACAGCAGTACAGAAATCGATTTTTACAAAACTCTTACGTTGCTCAGCTCGAAAAGTGTTCAACTAATGAAAGTTAGATAACAACCTGGGGAACCTGCACAAAAATTGGCAGCTCAAAATAACGTTCTGGCTGTGCGCACGAATTTTTCTAGTAACAGTCCAGAATCTGTTTTCAGGCAGCACTTCCCCAAATATCATCTCCCTCTCATTAGAAAGCCACTCAAAGAGACTAAACAAGTATGTACAAGTATCCAGCAACCATAATATGCAAAGAATGAGTGATGCCGGTATACCTCCCCCCAAGCTTAGGCTTTTGGCCTAAGTGGAGTTCAATCCCATTGAGGATCCAGCTTGTGGATGCGAAGAGCTCGCTGCATCGGATGACGAATCGAGATGTTCCTCGGCCTCCTCCGTGTTGCCTCTTGCACGATGGTTTCCTCCCTCTATGTATGCATTAACTGCACTTTCTATGACTGACCAATCCTCCCTGGAATCAAGGTTAAACAGAGAAGGTGCAGGCAATCCTACTAATTTTTCAACTTTCTTAGTTATTGTCCAAGATTTCTTGTAAAATGTTATTCTGTAAGACAGGTTTCTCAAATTAGACGAATCAGAAACAAATTCATGCTTAATCATGGAGACTATGTCAAGTTTCTCTATGGGGAGCTGAATATCAAGATGGTGAGGTTCTACATTATGCATAGCTAATAAGCGAGATGCGATGAGACCTCCACAAATTCCTCCCTTCTCACGGTTAGTAGCAAGTCTGTTGGCTATCAAAGCTCCCAAGTTATAAGTCCTATTACCTTGTAATGCAGCAGCTAGAAAGGCTAGATCCTGGATAGATACTTTACTTCCATTCTTTCTTGCTAGAACGCACTTGGTAATGAAATAAGCAAAGTAACGAATAGCTGGGAAATGAATGCTACTGATTTTACCACCATCCTCTGAGAAGCTTCTTCCATGACAAATCATCTTGAAGAGGTCCAAGAACTCTTGCGGCGATCCCTTTATCTTCTCGCATGATCCCCACTGTGGCACTCTGATTGCTGCACAAAAATCATTGAATGGCAAGTTGACAGTTTTATTATAAATTTTGTACTGAACCATGGGGTTAGATCGTGACCAATTGAATTTAAAATCTTGCACTACTGACATAGTCAGTTTTGCATATTGGCATGGTTCACCATCAACAAAATCATCCAATCCTGCATGAGAGATTAGTCTTTGAACATCTTGCAAGATTCCTGCACTTCTCATAAAATCCACGCACGGGTAGTAAGCGGGGTATACTCCTTAATTCTTCGCGGTGAACTCTCATGACTGGTTGCACCTCCAATTCTTGTTGGTTGAGTTGGTGCCTACTCCCTTCCATTTTCTGAAATTTTTCAACAAACAATATAAAATTTGATTTGGTGACATATAATTGAGGGAAACTACCATAGGAACTTGCTAGAGTACTAATCATGCATCAAAACTAGTTTCTACCACTTAGAACAAGCATGCAAGCTCACTAAACATGTTACCTACAGCAGCAAAATATTCAAGATATACTCCACCAAACAAAATTCTACTTGGATAATCGGAGGAGTCACATACCGAAGAGCAAATGTGCCAAATCTCAGACAGAAATCTGGGCTGAGCAAAGAGATCGAGAAATCTGGAGTTCTTGAGCAAAAACGCGAGTGAGAGGAACCTGGTGCGAGTTTTTTCGGGAGAGAGAAGATGCTGGGAGAAAGAGATGAAATAGTGGGGCAAAGAGGGGCCCACACCACAGGGTGGCACGCCCACCTCCTTGGCCGCGCCGGCTGGTGGTGTGGCACCCTGTGGTGCCCCACAGGTCATCCTCTGGTGCTCCCAGGTGCCTCGTCGAAAATAGGACCAACGGTATAATTTTTGTGAATTTTTGAAAACTTTGAAAATGCACATTTCTGGGTATTAAGTTTATTATTACTGGCCAGGAAATTTTTTGAAATCTCCAATTAACTAAGGAACTTTGCAAATTAAAAGTGCTACAACAACTAGAGCAAGTGGAGGAAGAAAGAGATGTTGTTTACTTCCTCTATGCATATAAAAAGTATTTGTTAACAAGGTTGATCAAGTCTTGCCACCAAATAAATTTTACATAGCATAAGAAGAAATAAACCTCAAATCAATCATGTTACCTTGAATTGTATTGATATGGATCCAATCACGAGAGTTTGATATTCTTCTTTAGGCTCATATATAGGACAATCAATAGTTCCCACTTTGATAGTTCTCACATTAGAAATAGTATTAACTCCACACGCTTTCTCAATCCTCTTGGGAAAATAAACGGTATGCTCCCTATCATCAACATTGAAAGTAACCTTTCCTTTATTGCAATCAATAACAGCCCCTGCGGTGTTAAGAAAAGGTCTCCCAAGAATAATAGACATATTATCATCTTCAGGCATTTCCAACACAACAAAATCAGTTAATATCAAGCAGTTATTAGTAATTTGAACAGGAACATCCTCACATATACCAACAGGAATAGCAGTAGATTTATCAGCCATTTGCAAAGATATATCAGTAGGTATCAACTTATCTAAGTAAAGTCTCTTATAAAGAGAAAAAGGCATAACACTAACACCGGCTCCCAAGTCACATAGAGCAGTTTTAACATAATTATTCTTAATAGAACAAGGAATAGTAGGTATACCTGGATCGCCCAACTTCTTTGGAACTTTGCCATTGAAAGAGTAATTAGCAAGCATAGTGGAAATTTCCTCATTGGGGATTTTCTTTTTGTTAGTAACAATATCTTTCATATACTTTGAATAAGGAGGCAATTTAATAGCATCAGTCAGAGGGATTTGCAAGAATAAAGGTTTCATCCAATCACAAAATTTATTATAGTGTTCTTCTTCCTTTGATTTTAGTTTCTTAGCAGGAAAGGGCATTTGCTTTTGAACCCAAGGTTCTCTTTCATTACCATGTTTCTCAGCAATAAAATCTTCTTTAGTATACTTTTTGTTTTTAACATGCTTTTCAGGTTCTTCTTCAACCTCTTCTTTATCAGGAGTATCATTCTTATCATTATCTTTATCATGTTCATTACCACTTTCAGTTTCAGCATCAGAAATAGAAATGCTATTAGGATCATTAACAGGTTCAGAGGATTCTACAACATTCTTATGTTTCTTTTTCTTTTTCTTAGATGGAGCACTAGTTTTAGTTCGTTGAGAATCTTGTTCAACTCTTTTGGGATGTCCCTCAGGATATAAAGGATCATGAGTAGAAACACCGCCTCTAGTTGTTACTTCATAAGCATGTTTTTCTTTAGAATTATTTCCCAACAAGTCATTTTGCACTTTAGTGAGTTGATCAATTTGAGTTTGAACCATATGAAAATGTTTAACAAGCATCTTAACATCATTGGAGGTTCTCTCCACAATATCATGCAATTCACTAATAGCTTGAGAATTTTCCATTAGATGATTCTCTACTCTCATATTAAAATTTTCTTGCTTAACAATATAATTATCAAACTCATCTAAGCATTGCGCAGGAGGTTTTGAATACGGAATATCTTCCCTAGTAAAACGCTGAAGAGAATTTACCTCAATCATGGATGATGGGGGAATTATCTCACATATATCTTCTATGGGAGGAAGATTCTTCACATCTTCAGATTTAATACCTTTCTCCTTGAGAGACTTCTTGGCTTCCCTCATATCTTCATCATTCAATTTAATTAAACCCCTCTTCTTTAATATTGGCGTTGGAGTTGGTTCAGGCGTAGTCCAATCATCATGATTCCGGCCTATTTTAGCCAATAATTCTTCAAATAGCTGCCTGGAGTTCTTTTCCTGAAAACACAACCAGCACAACTATCCAGTTATGCCCTAGACTCAATGGTTAGTCCACTATAAAATATATCAAGTAAATCATGCTTTTCCAAATCATGGTCAGGCCGAGCTCTAATAAGAGAGCAAAATCTCGCCCAAGCCTCAGGCAATGTCTCTCCATCTCCCTGGTCAAAATTATAGATTCTCTGCAAAGCAATATGTTGAGCACTAGCAGGAAAGTATTTACGGAAGAAAACATCAAGCAATTCTTTTGGACTTTTAATAGAATTAGGTGGCAAACTATTATACCAAGTTTTAGCGTCATCCTTTAATGAGAATGGAAAGATTTTAGCAACAAAGTAAGTACGCTTCTTAACATCATCAGAAAACAAGCTACTCAGAGTAGATAGCTCAATCATGTGTTCAACAGCACTTTCTTTTTCAGTACCACAAAAGGGTGTTTTCTCAACAATAGCTATATGAGATAGATCAAGAGAAAAATCATAATCTTTATCCTTAATGTTTATAGGAGATGTGGCAAATTTAGGATCAGGAGACAGTTTATATCTAACAGCATGCTCTGCAAGCAACTTTTTTATTTTTCTTGCATCAGTAGTAGCATTGCATTTTTCAATAAAATCATCATCAAGTTCCACATAATCTTCATCAAGATCATCACTAGAGTATTCAACAGACTCAGGTGAATTAACAGGTGTAACAGCATTTTCATTAGGAGTTTCAGTATTTTCAATTTGTTTAGACCTAGCAATTGTAGCATCTAGAAAAGATCCCAATGAACCACTATCATCAAGCACAGCAGAAATATTATCAATATTATGAGAGTTTTCAGATTCAGCGAAGTACCCGCATGTGAAGCATGTGGCGGTGAAACAAGTTTATCAATCACAGATGGTGAATCAAGAGCAGCAGAGGTACTCGTAGTTGTACCTTTTCTTGTAGTGGATGGTAATATGGCGACCTTAGTATCGCGAGGTTTACCCATGATGGAGAATTTGCAGCGAACAATATCAATCCAAGTGAACTTCCAAATAAAGCTATGCTCCCCGCAACGGCGCCTTTAAAATAGTCTTGATGACCCACAAGTATAGGGGATCGCAATGTCTTCGAGGGAAGTAAAACCCAATTTATTGATTCGACACAAGGGGAGACAAAGAATACTTGAAAGCCTTAACAATGAGTTGTCAATTCAGCTGCACTGGAAACAGACTAGCTCGCAAGAGTTTATCGAGTAATGCTTTGTAGCAGTAGTGAAATAACAATAAGCAGAAAGTAACAAAGACAGCAGTAGTGATTTTAGTAAACAGCGGGATTAAAATACGTAGGCACGGGGACGGATGAACGGGCGTTGCATGGATGAGAGAAACTCATGTAACAGTCAAGCAGGGCATTTGCAGATAATAATAAAACGGTATCCAAGTACTAATCAATCAATAGGCATGTGTTCCATATATAGTCGTACGTGCTCGCAATGAGAAACTTGCACAACATCTTTTGTCCTACCAGCCGGTGGCAGCCGGGCCTCTAGGGAAACTACTGGATATTAAGGTACTCCTTTTAATAGAGTACCGGAGCAAAGCATTAACACTCCGTGAACACATGTGATCCTCACATCACTACCATCCCCTCCGGTTGTCCCGATTTCTGTCACTTCGGGGCCATTGGTTCCGGACAGCGACATGTGTATACAACTTGCAGGTAAGATAAAAAAGAACGAATATCTTCATGAATCAATAACATTTTCAGATCTGAGATCATGGCACTCGGGCCCTAGTGACAAGCATTAAGCATAACAAGTTGCAACAATATCATAAAAGTAACATCTACGGATACTAGGCACTATGCCCTAACAATCTTATGACTATTACATGACCAATCTCATCCAATCCCTACCATCCCCTTCAGCCTATAGCTGGGGAATTACTCACACATGGATGGGGGAAACATGGCTGGTTGATGTAGAGGCGTTGGCGGTGATGATGGCGATGATCTCCTCCAATTCCCCGTCCCGGCGGAGTGCCAGAACGGAGACTTCTGGCTCCCGAGACGGAGTTTCGCGATGTGGCGGCGTTCTGGAGGGTTTCTGGCGACTTCGACTTCCTCCCGTGAGTTTTTAGGTCGAGGCCGATAAGTAGTCCGAAGGAGGGCGTCGGAGGCCGGCCGAGGGGGCCACACCATAGGGCCGCGCGGGCCCCCCCTAGGCCGCGCCGCCTTATGGTGTGGGGCCCTCGGGCCTCCACTTGATTTGTCCTTCTGGCTCCGTCAGTATTCTGGGAAAATAGGGCCTTCTGTCAAAATCCCGAGGTTTTTCCTGAAAGTTGGATTTCTGCACAAAAACGAGACACCAGAACAGTTCTGCTAAAAACAGCGTTAGTCCGTGTTAGTTGCATCCAAAATACACAAATTAGAGGCAAAACAACAGCAAAAGTGTTCGGGAAAGTAGATACGTTTTGGACGTATCAGTAAGCTAGATGTCTTAAGCTACTAATAGCCTTGATGTCTACGCCCCCTCCTTTTCCTGTAGACAGTGTTGGGCCTCCAAGAGCAGAGGTTTGTAGAACAGTAGCAAGTTTCCCTTAAGTGGATCACCCAAGGTTTATCGAACTCAGGGAGGAAGAGATCAAAGATATCCCTCTCATGCAACCCTGCAACCACAAAGCAAGAAGTCTCTTGTGTCCCCAACACACCTAATAGGTGCACTAGTTCGGCGAAGAGATAGTGAAATACAGGTGGTATAAATAAGTAGTAGCAACGGCACCAGAAAAGTGCTTTGCCCAGGACAAGAACAAGCGGTAGTAACGCAACAAAGAGTAACGCAAAGAAACAAGTAAACAAGCAGCGATAGCAGTATTTAGGAACAAGGCCTAGGGATCATACTTTCACTAGTGGACACTCTCAACTTGGATCACATAACAGAATAGATAAATGCATACTCTACACTCTCTTGTTGGATGATGAACACATTGCGTAGGATTACACGAACCCTCAATGCCGGAGTTAACAAGCTCCACAATTCAATGTTCATATTTAAATAACCTTAGAGTGCAAGATAGATCAACACAACCAAACCAAGTACTAACATAGCATGCACACCGTAACCTTCACACTATGAAAGGAGGAATAGATCGCATCAATACCATCATAGTAATAGTTAACTTCACAATCTACAAGAGATCACGATCATAGCATACGCCAAGTACTACACGGTGCACACACTGTCCACATTACACCGTACAGGAGGAATAGACTACTTTAATAACATCACTAGAGTAGCACATAGATGAATTGTGATACAAAACTCATATGAATCTCAATCATGTAAAGCAGCTCATGAGATCATTGTATTGAAGTACATAGGAGAGAGATTAACCACATAGCTACCGGTACAGCCCCGAGCCTCGATGGAGAACTACTCCCTCCTCATGGGAGACAGTAGCGGTGATGGAGATGGCGGTGGTGTCGATGGAGGAGCCTTCCGGGGGCACTTCCCCGTCCCGGCGGCGTGCCGGAACAGAGAGTCCTGTCCCCCAGATCTTGGCTTCGCGATGGCGGCGGCTCTGGAAGGTTTCTCGTACCGTGGCTTTTTCGTATCGAAGTTTTAGGTCGAGGGGCTTCTTATAGGCGAAGAGGCGGCATCAGAAGGTCAACGGGGCGACGACACTATAGGGGGGCCCGGGCCACCCCTAGGCCACGCCGGCCTATGGTTTGGTGGGCCTGTGCCCCCTCTCTGGCGGTTCTCGTGTGTTTTGGATGCTTCCGGGCAAAATAGGAACCTGGGCGTTGATTTCGTCCAATTCCGAGAATATTTCTTTACTAGGATTTCTGAAACCAAAAACAGCAGAAAACAGCAACTGGCACTTCGGCATCTTGTTAATAGGTTAGTTCCAGAAAATGCACGAATATGACATAAAGTGTGCATAAAACATGTAGATATCATCAATAATGTGGCATGGAACATAAGAAATTATCGATACGTCGGAGACGTATCAGCATCCCCAAGCTTAGTTTCTGCTCGTCCCGAGCAGGTAAACGATAACAAAGATAATTTCTGGAGTGACATGCCATCATAAACTTGATCATATTGTAAACATATGTAATGAATGCAGCGATCAAAACAATGTATATGACATGAGTAAACAAGTGAATCATACAGCAAAGACTTTTCATGAATAG
Source organism: Lolium perenne (assembly GCF_019359855.2). Lineage (NCBI taxonomy): Eukaryota > Viridiplantae > Streptophyta > Magnoliopsida > Poales > Poaceae > Lolium > Lolium perenne. The sequence goes on from NC_067250.2 coordinate 313,396,531, forward strand.
TACTTAAAGACAAGCATCAATAAGTCTTGCATAAGAGTTAACTCATAAAGCAATAATTCAAAGTAAAGGCATTGAATCAACACAATGGAAGATTAAGTTTCAGCGGTTGCTTTCAACTTGTAACATGTATATCTCATGGATAATTGTCAATGCAAAGCAATATAACAAATGCAATATGCAAATATGTAGGAATCAATGCACAGTTCACACAAGTGTTTGCTTCTTGAGATGGAGAGAAATAGGTGAACTGACTCAACATAAAATTAAAAGAATGGTCCTTCAAAGAGGAAAGCATCGATTGCTATATTTGTGCTAGAGCTTTGATTTTGAAAACAAGAAACAATTTTGTCAACGGTAGTAATAAAGCATATGTATCATGTAAATTATATCTTACAAGTTGCAAGCCTCATGCATAGTATACTAATAGTGCCCGCACCTTGTCCTAATTAGCTTGGACTACCGGGATCATCGCAATGCACATGTTTTAACCAAGTGTCACAAAGGGGTACCTCTATGCCGCCTGTACAAAGGTCTAAGGAGAAAGCTCGCATCGGATTTCTCGCTATTGATTATTCTCAACTTAGACATCCATACCGGGACAACATAGACAACAGATAATGGACTCCTCTTTTATGCATAAGCATGTAGCAACAATTAATTTTCTCATATGAGATTGAGGATATATGTCCAAAACTGAAACTTCCACCATGGATCATGGCTTTAGTTAGCGGCCCAATGTTCTTCTCTAACAATATGCATGCTCCAACCATAAGGTGGTAGATCGCTCTTACTTCAGACAAGACGAACATGCATAGCAACTCACATGATATTCAACAAAGAGTAGTTGATGGCGTCCCCAGTGAACATGGTTATCGCACAACGAGCAACTTAATAAGAGATAAAGTGCATAAGTACATATTCAATACCACAATAGTTTTTAAGCTATTTGTCCCATGAGCTATATATTGTAAAGGTGAAGAATGGAAATTTAAAGGTAGCACTCAAGCAATTTACTTTGGAATGGCGGAGAAATACCATGTAGTAGGTAGGTATGGTGGACACAAATGGCATAGTGGTTGGCTCAAGTATTTTGGATGCATGAGAAGTATTCCCTCTCGATACAAGGTTTAGGCTAGCAAGGTTGTTTGAAACAAACACAAGCATAAACTAGTACATCAAAACTTACATAAAAGACATATTACAAGCATTATAAGACTATATATTGTCTTCCTTGTTGTTCAAACACCTTACTAGAAATTATCTAGACCTTAGAGAGACCAATTATGCAAACCAAATTTAGCAAGCTCTATGTATTTCTTCATTAATGGGTGCAAACTATATGATGCAAGAGCTTAAACATGAGCACAACAATTGCCAAGTATCAAATTATTCAAGACATCATACCAATTACTACATGTAGCATTTTCCAATTCCAACCATATAACAATTTAACGAAGAAGAAACTTCGCCATGAATATTATGAGTAAAGCCTAAGGACATACTTGTCCATATGCTACAGCGGAGCGTGTCTCTCTCCCACACAAGCATTTATTCAAACAAAAACAAAAACAAAAGCACACAGACGCTCCAAGTAAAGTACATAAGATGTGACCGAATAAAAATATAGTTTCAGGGGAGGAACCTGATAATTTGTCGATGAAGAAGGGGATGCCTTGGGCATCCCCAAGCTTAGATGCTTGAGTCTTCTTGAAATATGCAGGGATGAACCACGGGGGCATCCCCAAGCTTAGACTTTTCACTCTTCTTGATCATAGTATATCATCCTCCTCTCTTGACCCTTGAAAACTTCCTCCACACCAAACTCGAAACAAACTCATTAGAGGGTTAGTGCACAATCAAAAATTCACATGTTCAGAGATAACACAATCATTCTTAACACTTCTGGACATTGCACAAAGCTTCTGGAGGTCAATGGAACAAAGAAATCCATCCAACACAGCAAAAGAGGCAATGCGAAATAAAAGGCAGAATCTGTCAAAACAGAACAGTCTGTAAAGACGAATTTTAAAAGGGCACCAGACTTGCTCAAATGAAAATGCTCAAATTGAATGAAAGTTGCGTACATATCTGAGGATCACTCACGTAAATTGGCATAATTTTCTGAGTTACCTACAGAGAATTTTGCCCAGATTCGTGACAGCAAGAAATCTGTTTCTGCGCAGTAATCCAAATCTAGTATGAACCTTACTATCAACGACTTTACTTGGCACAACAAAACACTAAACTAAGATAAGGAGAGGTTGCTACAGTAGTAAACAACTTCCAAGACACAAATATAAAATAAAGTACTGTAGCAAAATAACACATGGGTTATCTCCCAAGAAGTTCTTTTCTTTATAGCCATTAAGATGGGCTCAGCAGTTTTAATGATGCACTCGCAAGAAATAGTATTTGAAGCAAAAAGAGAGCATCAAGAGGCAAATTGAAAACACATTTAAGCCTAACATGCTTTCTATGCATAGGAATCTTGTAAAGAAACAAGTTCATGAAGAGCAAAGTAACAAGCATAGGAAGATAGAACAAGTGTAGCTTCAAAAATTTCAGCACACAGAGAGGTATTTTAGTAACATGAAAATTTCTACAACCGTATTTTCCTCTCTCATAATAACTTTCAGTAGCATCATGAGCAAACTCAACAATATAACTATCACATAAAGCATTCTTATCATGAGTCTCATGCATAAAATAATTACTCTCCACATAAGCATAATCAATTTTATTAGTACTAGTGGGAGCAAATTCAACAAAGTAGCTATCATTATTATTCTCATCATCAAATATAGGAGGCATATTGTAATCATAATCAAATTTATCCTCCATAACAGGTGGCAACAAAAGACTTCTATCATTATAATCATCATAAATAGGAGGCAAAGTATCATCAAAGTAAATTTCCTCCTCAATGCTTGGGGGACTAAAAAGATCAAGCTCATCAAAACCAGCTTCCCCAAGCTTAGAATTTTCCATAGCATTAGCAACAATAGTGTTCAAAGCATTTATATCAATAACATTCCCATTAGCATGCATATAAAGTTCCATGGGTTTTTTAATTTTCTCTTCAAACACATCATGTCCTAATTCAAGATAAAGTTCATAAAGATCTCTCATATTTTTGTTGTTTTCCATTATGCCTAACTAGTGTAAACAAGAAACAAAAAGTTGCAATTGCAGGATCTAAAGGAAATAGCTTCGAGCACAAACACAATGGCGCCAGAAAAGTACTGTTACCTGGAACCGAAGTATGAGTGCCTTTTTACCTTTCCTCCCCGGCAACGGCGCCAGAAAATAGCTTGATGTCTACGCCCCCTCCTTTTCCTGTAGACAGTGTTGGGCCTCCAAGAGCAGAGGTTTGTAGAACAGCAGCAAGTTTCCCTTAAGTGGATCACCCAAGGTTTATCGAACTCAGGGAGGTAGAGGTCAAAGATATCCCTCTCATGCAACCCTGCAACCACAAAGCAAGAAGTCTCTTGTGTCCCCAACACACCTAATAGGTGCACTAGTTCGGCGAAGAGATAGTGAAATACAGGTGGTGTAAATAAGTAGTAGCAACGGCACCAGAAAAGTGCTTTGCCCAGGACAGTAAACAAGCAGTAGTAACGCAACAGTAGTAATGCAGTAAAACAGTAAACAAGCAGCGATAGCAGTATTTAGGAACAAGGCCTAGGGATCATACTTTCACTAGTGGACACTCTCAACTTGGATCACATAACAGAATAGATAAATGCATACTCTACACTCTCTTGTTGGATGATGAACACATTGCGTAGGATTACACGAACCCTCAATGCCGGAGTTAACAAGCTCCACAATTCAATGTTCATATTTAAATAACCTTAGAGTGCAAGATAGATCAACACAACCAAACCAAGTACTAACATAGCATGCACACCGTAACCTTCACACTATGAAAGGAGGAATAGATCGCATCAATACCATCATAGTAATAGTTAACTTCACAATCTACAAGAGATCATGATCATAGCATACGCCAAGTACTACACGGTGCACACACTGTCCACATTACACCGTACAGGAGGAATAGACTACTTTAATAACGTCACAAGAGTAGCACATAGATGAATTGTGATACAAAACTCATATGAATCTCAATCATGTAAAGCAGCTCATGAGATCATTGTATTGAAGTACATAGGAGAGAGATTAACCACATAGCTACCGGTACAGCCCCGAGCCTCGATGGAGAACTACTCCCTCCTCATGGGAGACAGTAGCGGTGATGGAGATGGCGGTGGTGTCGATGGAGGAGCCTTCCGGGGGCACTTCCCCGTCCCGGCGGTGTGCCGGAACAGAGAGTCCTGTCCCCCAGATCTTGGCTTCGCGATGGCGGCGGCTCTGGAAGGTTTCTCGTACCGTGGCTTTTTCGTATCGAAGTTTTAGGTCGAGGGGCTTCTTATAGGCGAAGAGGCGGCGTCAGAAGGTCAACGGGGCGACGACACTATAGGGGGGCGCGGGCCACCCCTAGGCCGCGCCGGCCTATGGTTTGGTGGGCCTGTGCCCCCTCTCTGGCGGTTCTCGTGTGTTCTGGATGCTTCCGGGCAAAATAGGAACCTGGGCGTTGATTTTGTCCAATTCCGAGAATATTTCTTTACTAGGATTTCTGAAACCAAAAACAGCAGAAAACAGCAACTGGCACTTCGGCATCTTGTTAATAGGTTAGTTCCAGAAAATGCACGAATATGACATAAAGTGTGCATAAAACATGTAGATATCATCAATAATGTGGCATGGAACATAAGAAATTATCGATACGTCGGAGACGTATCAAGCCTTCAAGGCTTCAACATCTTGATCGTGACCCCTTGGCACCCTTCCTATTGCACATAAATTGCTTCCTACAACACGAGCTTTGCCACTGATTTTCATGTTGATGGCGGATTTTCTCTTGAAAGTTCGAATCTCTATTTTTTATTCGATTCGCAGAGAGCGCGACACACGCTTAATGTAATATCCCAGGTATTGGGGTTACAAAAATAGAGGAAACCGATGTGTGCATTGCATTCATGCATAGAAAATCTGGAGAATTTTCGCGCTTTAAAGTAAAACAGTCACAGTAACTGAAGTTTCACTTGACCTTGGTGGAACTGAAGTAGCTCATCAAGTCAAGCGCTATAAACCTCAGTGTGACTTTGTTAAAACCTTGTTTTGGGTAGAGATGATTTGATCTAAGGGGTTAGATCAAATGGAAGTAAAACCAACACAAGAACATATGAATCAAGGATCAATTACTTGATCTTATAAAAGATTATAATATGGTAATCCTTGTCATAACATATGAACACCAATTCAAGTGCAAATCAAGTAACAATAAAATGGAGAAACCATTCATGACTTATCCTTCTCCATGTCTTAAACAAATCCATGTTCCTACCATTAAACCTCATGGTATTCATTCCACTTCAACATTGGAACTATAACAAGGAGATCCACTCAAGAAGTATATATTCTTCTCTATTACAAATTATTAAGCATCAAACCTAGAAAGGTGAGAGTTCTATTATAATTATTAGAGAAGCATTAACAAACCTTGAGTTAAACCTTGGATATACATCCAAGTATTCAAATCATCATCTTTAAGAGAAACCCTAGGATATTATTCCAGACCATCCCTAGAGAGAGGACCCAATTATGTTAAACATAGATATTGATGATCACATCAACCTCTATGGAGCCTAATCTTAGGTTAGCATTGAAGTCCTTCCCAAATGAGAGAGACCATCCATATCAATTCTAGCTTTACCTATTTAAGAATAAAGGACAACCATTGAACTAAAGTATCTGGTGGTAAACCATTTCCATTTGGAGTGGTGAGATAACCTAATAACACATGGAATAAGGTTACATCCATGAAATAATAAAGTAAGGAAGAGATTAATTCAACCAAGATAGCCAAGTGGAGTTTTAGACTTGATACCTATTGAGATATTGTGAGTACACCATAAACCCTAGAATAACTATTCCTAGGAGAGAGAGCTCAAGTTATGGTGTTACACTCAAGTTAGTTGAGGCAACACTTGAATGTAAGGGAGAGAACTATCCATATACCAGATGATTATATCATCATTGATTAAGTAGAACCCTAACAGAATATCTCAGACATTCTCCTGGGATATAAACCTTAGAGGCAACCATAGTAGTCCCATTCAAGAAGGTAAATTAGAAGTACTACACCCTAGTTGATCAAGACAATGCTTGATCATGGAAGTGAGAAACCTATTTAATGAGAGATACCTTAGGAAGCCAAACCTTGATCATTATAAATTGAGTGATGACCATAAACCCTAAGAACTTGAGGTAGAGATATTAAGAACAAGTTGATCATGCCTAATCCATGATCATGCTCTTGAGGTATGTGATGATAAGCTAAACCCCAATAGGATAAGTAGATATCATTCACCACATGTAATCATAGAGAGGTAACTAGTAGGCAACCCTAGGCTTATATCCTAACCTTAACTTGTGAATCACTTGGTGATCATAAGTAGAATCTTACCCCATCTATTTTTCATTCATTCATCAATAAAAGAACATAAGAAAAACTTAGAGTAAATTCTATACTTTATATGGTGAGAAACCATTCATCCATATAACCAAAGTTAACTATAAAAAGAACCATAACCACCCTAGTTACTTTAATGATAAATTGAGGATAGTAACGAAAGTCAATTGGTAGAAGATAAAACCACTTCTCAAGTCCTTAATAACTAGAGGAGAACCTCAACTATTAAGCAAGTAACCATCTTATAATGGATAGGGAGACTAAACCCTAGTTGGTGCATCACTTGGGTGATCATAACCATAAACCTAGTTCACATTTGAGTTCCAAACCATATGCCATTAGGTGAATATCATTAGAACCTTAGAATTGCTCACAAACTAAATCTTAGGCTTCAATTATTGAACCTAAGATTAGCCTAGTGCTAAATACTATATTTAAAACCATGTGTAGTACCCAACCATTTATCATTATAACCAAGACCAAACCCTGATAAGAGTAATATCTACTCTAGATTATTCAAGGTATTATTAAATATAACCCTAGTACTACCTTTGGGGAAGTGGTTATAATAAAAACTACAAGACCTTAACAAGCAAGTGCTCACATAAAATTAAATGCATAGAGTTAAATCCTCAGTTATGAGATCAAACCCTACTAATAACTTATAACACACTCATAGTAGAAATACCCAACTCTACTAATATCAGATAGATATAATTCACAAGAAAACCAAAATGAGAATATCAATTCATGTCTATTTAACATTTTGAATAAGAATCACAAGTGTGCAATAGAATCTCATATAAAATGCTTGTTCAAGTATAATAATAACATAATAGTCAGGATATTAAATCTTGATAAAATTAACAATTGAGAAACCTGCAAAAATAACAGAATTCAAATATCAAATTCAAATAGAAAATAGAAAACAGTAAAAGAAAACAGAAATAAAAGAAAAGAAAGAAACATGCCTACCTGTCCACCGCAGCCCAGCACCACAAGCCCACCAAGCAGCCCATGGAGCACCCACCAAAGGCCAAGCCCACCAGAACCAGTCCAACTTACCGATTCGAACGGATAATACCGGAGACGAAGTCTTCGTCTTCGTCTCTGCTTGCTCGACGCCCGGGAGAGCGCCACGGCGCCGGCTAGCCTCCACGTCCCGCGATCGCCGCCAATTTTGACTGCCAGCGCTTGCTAGAGACCCTATAAAACGCGCAGGAGCCCTCCTATTCCCCTCTCTCTGCTCAAATTTCGCCCTAGGCCGAAACCCTAACCAACCGGACTCCGACCACCGCCGACGAATGGAGCCTCCCCAGGACAAGCCGTGGTAACCATCAGCATCGACGTCCTCGACTTGCTCCGACTGCGATGGGAATTGAGCCAAACCGCCCGCAATCGAGCATGCTAGACCGTCTTCTCCGACGGCCGGAGCTGCAAATTCCGGCGACTCAGGTCCGCTCCGACCTCGCCGTCAAGCTTGGCGTAACCCTGGTGAGCTCCTGAGTCTCGTAGCTTGTTCGCTTTGCTCGATTTGGCATCATAGCGTTGTCGCATCACTTAGCCGTGAGCATCACCACCTGATACGTCTCCAACGTATCCATAATTTCTGATGTTCCATGCTTGTTTTATAAACATACTTACATGTTTTGCTTGCACTTTATGATGATTTTATGCGTTTTCCGGAACTAACCTATTAACAAGATGCCACAGTGCCAGTTCCTGCTTTCTGCTGTTTTTGGTTCCAGAAAGGCTGTTCGGCAATATTCTCGGAATTCGACGAAACGAAGACCAAAGATCATAATTCACCGAGACAGACCAGGAAACCGAAGGGGAGTTAGAGGGGAGGCCTGGGGCCCCCACACCATAGGGCCGCGCGGGCCAGCCCCTAGCCGCGCCGGCCTATGGGGAGGGCACCCTGTTGCCCCTCCTGCGCCGCCTCTTCGCCTATATAAGTCCTTTCGACCTAAAAACACGATACCTTTTGACGAAACTCCAGAAAGACTCCAGGGGCGCCGCCGCCATCGCGAAACTCCAATTCGGGGGACAGAAGTCTCTGTTCCGGCACCCTGCCGGGACGGGGAAGTGCCCCCGGAAGCCATCTCCATCAACGCCATCGCCTCCATCATGCTCCGTGAGTAGTTCCCCCATGGACTACGGGTTCTAGCAGTAGCTAGTTGGTACTCTCTATCCCATGTACTTCAATACAATGATCTCATGAGCTTCCTTACATGATTGAGATCCATCTGATGTAATCGGTGTTGTGTTTGTTGGGATCCGATGGATGATACATTATGATTAGTCTATCTATAAAGTTTGTGAAGTTATTGTTGCTGCAATCTTGTTATGCTTAATGCTTGTCACTAGGGCCCGAGTGGCATGATCTTAGATTTAAGCTCTATACTTATTGCTTAGATTGTATCTACAAGTTGTATGCACATGTCACTGTCCGGAACCAAAGGCCCCGAAGTGACAGAAATCGGGACAATCGGAGGGGATGGCGGTGATGTGAGGATCACATGTTTTCACCAAGTGTTAATGCTTTGCTCCGGTACTCTATTAAAAGGAGTACCTTAATATCCAGTAGATTCCCTTGAGGCCCGGCTGCCACCGGCTGGTAGGACAAAAGATGTTGTGCAAGTTTCTCATTGCGAGCACGTACGACTATATATGGAAAACATGCCTACATGATTAATAAGCTGGATGTTCTAACTTAATGCTTTGAATCCTATCAATTGCCCAACTGTAATTTGTTCACCCAACACTTGTTACTTGTTATTGGAGAGTTACCACTAGTGTAGATCGCTGGGAACCCCGGTCCATCTCTCATCATTATATACTCGTTCTACATGTCATTGGAAGTAGTATCAACTATTTTCCGGTGCCATTGCTCCTGTGTTATTGCTACTGCTGCTGTGTTACTGTTACTATTGCTCTCATACTACTGCTGCTTTCACATCACCCCTGTTATTAGTGCTTTTCCAGGTGCAGCTGAATTGACAACTCCGCTGTTAAGGCTTTCAAGTATTCTTTGTCTCCCCTTGTGTCGAATCAATAAATTTGGGTTTTACTTCCCTCGAAGACTGCCGCGATCCCCTATACTTGTGGGTTATCAAGACTGTTTTCTGGCGCCGTTGCCGGGGAGGCATAGCTCTACTCATAAGTTCACCTGGGGAGTACACTCTACCTCTCTCTCTGTTTTTATTTTGTTTTACATTGTTTTGCTTAGTTTACTTTTGCCTATTTTATTTGTGCTTAGTTTATTTCTGTCTTGTTTTATTTTTCTTAGTTTACTTTTGTCTAGTTTCTTTTTTTTTACTTTTCTCATATACCCAAAAATCCATAAAAAATTGAAAAACCTAAAAATAAAAAACTGCTGTTATGGGAGAACCCATAACATACTTGGAGCTTATTGAATATTATAATAATTATAGAGAATCAAGAGCGGGAAAAGTGATGCGTGCTGTGATAGAAAAATTGAATACAATTGCTAAAATCTTGCTTAAACGCCATGATATAAACTGTTGCTCTCAACAGGACACTAAACATCTTAAATTTCAATGTGGCTTTAGTGAGGAATTTTTAATTAAGAACTATAATCGGAATAGCTATATTCATTTTGGGTTTGAAGAGGTAGAACAATTTGTCATATTTATGGGAGCCTCTGAGATAGAATCCTTCATGGTTAAAAATTATGAAACTTGTGTTGTTTGTAAGGACCTTAAAGATTATGTCTCTTCTATCCTTAATTTTTGCAATGAAAGTTACACTGATAATCCTTATATCATTGATTATAAAGAGAGACTCATTAATGCACAAGAATGCACTCACAATTTGCAGGGACCTGTGGAAGAAGAAATTGATGAACCTGAAAGCTCATTGGATGAAAAAGAGGAGGAAATTGATGAACCTGAAAGCTCATTGGATGAAAAAGAAGAGGAGAGTGATGAACAAAAGGAGGAAGAATGGATTAGCTACCCATGCCAACCTTCTAATGAGAGTAACTCTTTATCTCTTACACTATTTGATTGTCCTCCATGCTTACCGAAAGAGGTTGAATGTTATGTTCCCGTGGATTCTCTTGAAATATTCCCTATGAGTAAAACTTGTGAGAATAATTATGCTACTGTTATTTATGATAATCCATGTTACTTTGATAAATCTTATGATAATGCTTTGTTTGTGCCTGATGTCGAAATGCATGGTACTAAAGAATTTTGCGTAGCAAATGTTTATGATAAAGCTCTTGATGATGGTCCTATGTTACTTGATAATATTAATTGTACTACTAATGAAAATGGGATTGGAGAGGTCTTGACATTATCTATGAGTCCCATATCTCTTGAGATTGATCAACCATCTTGTTATATTATTGATAAAAGTGTGTTCGAAAGTTTTAATCGCACTATTTTTGAGCTTGATAAAAATTATGTGTTTATGGATCATGAAAAGCATGCTATATGTGATAGTTATATTATTGAGTTTGTTCATGAAGCTACTGAAAATTATTATGAGAGAGGAAAATATAGTTGTAGAAATTTTCATGGTACTAAAACACCTCTCTATTTGCTTAAAATTTTGAAGTTACTGTTGTTTTATCTTCTTATGCTTATCATTTTGTTCTTCATGAATTTATTTGTGTACAAGATTCCTATGCATAGGAAGTGGGTTAGACTTAAATGTGTTTTGAATTTGCTTTTTGATGCTCTCTTTTGCTTTAACTCTTATTTCTTGCGAGTGCATCATTAAAACTGCTGAGCCCATCTTAATGGCTATAAAGAAAGAACTTCTTGGAAGATAACCCATGTGTTTATTTTGCTACTGCTTTGTTGTGTCTTGGAAGTTGTTACTACTGTAGCAAACTCTCCTTATCTTTATTTTATTGCAATGTTGTGCCAAGTGAAGCCTCTAATCGAAGGTTGATACTAGATTTGGATTTCTGCGCAGAAACAGATTTCTATCTGTCACGAATCTGGGATGTTTTCTCTGTAGGTAACTCATAAAATTATGCCAATTTACGTGCGTGTTCCTCAGATATGTACGCAACTTTCATTAGTTTTGAGTTTTCTGATTTGAGCAACGGAAGTACCTCTTTAAAATTCGTCTTTACTGGCTGTTCTGTTTTGGCAGATTCTGTCTCTGTTTTTTTGCATTGTCTCTTGCGGACTTTAAGCAAGGCTTTATAGACGTGGAGAGCTGTAGCTAAAGTTTTATTGAGTTCTTGCAATGTGTCACTACAGGACCAAGGTGGATTCAAGTTTTTGAGTACTAACCCCTCTAATGAAGTTTATGAGAAGTTTGGTGTGAAGGAAGTTTTCAAGGGTCAAGAGAGGAGGATGATATATGATCAAGAAGAGTGAAAAGCCTAAGCTTGGGGATGCCCCCGTGGTTCATCCCTGCATATTTCAAGAAGACTCAAGCGTCTAAGCTTGGGGATGCCTTGGGCATCCCCTTCTTCATCATCTTATCAGGTTTCTTCTATTGAAACTATATTTTTATTCGGTCACATCATATGTGCTTTACTTGGAGCGTATGTGTGTTTTTATTTTTGTTTTTGTTTGAATAAGATCGGATCCTAGAAATCCTTGTTTGGGAGAGAGACACGCTCCACTTTTTCATATGAACACTTGTTCTTCGTTTTACTTTTAATGTTCAATGATAAAAGTTGGAAGCTACATCACTTATGGTTATTTGGTTGGAAACAGAAAATGCCTCATATTGTCTTGAATAATTTAACACTTGGCAATTGTTTTGAGCTCTCAAGTAGATCATGATTAAGTTTTTTTCATGTAGTTTAAACCTATTAGTGGAGAACTACTGTAGAGCTTGTTGAAATTGGTTTGCATGATTGGTCTCTCTTAAGGTCTAGATATTTTCTGGTAAAAGTGTTTGAGCAACAAGGAAGACAGTGTAGAGTATTATAATGCTTGCAATATGTTCTTATGTAAGTTTTGCTGTACCGGTTCATACTTGTGTTTGCTTCAAATAGCCTTGCTAAGCCCAAAGCCTTGTACTGAGAGGGAATGCTTCTCGTGCATCCAAAACCTTGAGCCAACCACTATGCCATTTGTGTCCACCATACCTACCTACTGCATGGTATTTCTCCGCCATTCCAAAGTAAATTGCTTGAGTGCTACCTTTAAACAATTCAAAATTTATCACCTCTGATTTGTGTCAATGTTTAATAGCTCATGAGGAAGTATGTGGTGTTTATCTTTCAATCTTGTTGGGCAACTTTCATCAATGGACTAGTGGCTTCATCCGCTTATCCAATAATTTTGCAAAAAGAGCTGGCAATGGGATTCCCAGTCCCAAATTAATTAACCAAAATAGACACTCCTCCATGGTATGTGATTGTTGGACGGCACCCGAAGGATTCGGTTAGCCATGGCTTGAGAAAGCAAAGGTGGGGAGGAGTGTCATCATAATAAAACTAAATAAAAGGGCACTCCTTCATGGTATGAGATTGTTGGCAGGCACCCGAGGATTCGGTTAGCCATGGTTTGTGAAAGAAAGGTTGGAAGGAGTGCCACACAAAAATAAAAATAAAATGGGAGCCGCTCTTTGAAGGTTTGTCTGGCAAGGGGGTTAGAGTGCCCACTACCATTCGTTGACAACAACAAACACCTCTCAAAACTTTACTTTTATGCTCTCTTTATGTTTTCAAAACCAAAGCTCTAGCACAAATATAGCAATCAATGCTTCCCTCTGCGAAGGGCCATTCTTTTACTTTATGTTGAGTCAGTTTACCTACTTCCTTCCATCTTAGAAGCAAACACTTGTGTCAACTGTGCATTGATTCTTACATACTTGCTTATTTGCATTCATCATATTACTTTATGTTGACAATTATCCATGAGATATGCATGTTGAAAGTTGAAAGCAACTGCTGAAACTTAAATCTTCCTTTGTGTTGCTTCGATGCCTATACTTTGAATCTATTGCTTTATGAGTTAACTCTTGTGCAAGACTTTTGATGCTTGTCTTGAAAGTACTCTTCATGAAAAGTTTTGCTATATGTTATCTATTTGTTAGCAACTATAGATTATTGCCTTGAGTCACTTCATTCATCTCATGTGCTTTGTAATAGTATGATCAAGGTTATGTAAGTAGCATGTCACTACATAAATTATTCTTTTTATCTTTTACCTACTCGAGGACGAGTAGGAACTAAGCTTGGGGATGCTGATACGTCTCCAACGTATCCATAATTTCTGATGTTCCATGCTTGTTTTATGACAATACTTACATGTTTTGCTTGCACTTTATGATGATTTTATGCATTTTCCGGAACTAACCTATTAACAAGATGCCACAGTGCCAGTTCCTGCTTTCTGCTGTTTTTGGTTCCAGAAAGGCTGTTCGGGCAATATTCTCGGAATTCGACGAAACGAAGACCAAAGATCATAATTCACCGAGACGGACCAGGACACCGAAGGGGAGTCAGAGGGGAGGCCTGGGGCCCTCACACCATAGGGCCGTGCGGGCCAGCCCCTGGCCGCACCGGCCTATTGGGAGGGCACCCTGTTGCCCCTCCTGCGCCGCCTCTTCGCCTATATAAGTCCTTTCGACCTAAAAACGCGATACCTTTTGACGAAACTCCAGAAAGACTCTAGGGGCGCCGCCGCCATCGCGAAACTCCAATTCGGGGGATAGAAGTCTCTGTTCCGGCACCCTGCCGGGACGGGGAAGTGCCCCCGGAAGCCATCTCCATCAACGCCATTGCCTCCATCATGCTCCGTGAGTAGTTCCCCCATGGACTACGGGTTCTAGCAGTAGCTAGTTGGTACTCTCTATCCCATGTACTTCAATACAATGATCTCATGAGCTGCCTTACATGATTGAGATCCATCTGATGTAATCGGTGTTGTGTTTGTTGGGATCCGATGGATGATACATTATGATTAGTCTATCTATAAAGTTTGTGAAGTTATTGTTGCTGCAATCTTGTTATGCTTAATGCTTGTCACTAGGGCCCGAGTGGCATGATCTTAGATTTAAGCTCTATACTTATTGCTTAGATTGTATCTACAAGTTGTATGCACATGTCACTGTCCGGAACCAAAGGCCCCGAAGTGACAGAAATCGGGACAACCGGAGGGGATGGCGGTGATGTGAGGATCACATGTTTTCACCAAGTGTTAATGCTTTGCTCCGGTACTCTATTAAAAGGAGTACCTTAATATCCAGTAGATTCCCTTGAGGCCCGGCTGCCACCGGCTGGTAGGACAAAAGATGTTGTGCAAGTTTCTCATTGCGAGCACGTACGACTATATATGGAAAACATGCCTACATGATTAATAAGCTGGATGTTCTAACTTAATGCTTTGAATCCTATCAATTGCCCAACTGTAATTTGTTCACCCAACACTTGTTACTTGTTATTGGAGAGTTACCACTAGTGTAGATCGCTGGGAACCCCGGTCCATCTCTCATCATTATATACTCGTTCTACATGTCATTGGAAGTAGTATCAACTATTTTCCGGTGCCATTGCTCCTGTGTTATTGCTACTGCTGCTGTGTTACTGTTACTATTGCTCTCATACTACTGCTGCTTTCACATCACCCCTGTTATTAGTGCTTTTCCAGGTGCAGCTGAATTGACAACTCAGTTGTTAAGGCTTATAAGTATTCTTTACCTCCCCTTCTGTCGAATCAATAAATTTGGGTTTTACTTCCCTCGAAGACTGCCGCGATCCCCTATACTTGTGGGTTATCACCACCGCACCTCACCGTCGGCCGAGCTCCGGCGACCCAACAACGGCGGCGCCACCCTCAAAATGTTCCCCACGATGCCCTGAGTCACACCCCTATAGCCTCCCAACCGCGCATGACTGGAATCAACGGCGAATGGCGATTTCCCCGCCGTCCAGTAGCTCTCTGGTCATGAACTCGAATTTTGACTTGGTCAAAATCCGACGTGGACCATTGGCCCACCAGTCAGTGACTGGGTGGGTAGATTAACCGGGTGCGTTTAGTATTTTCTATTTTAATTCAAAATCCATAAATTGCTGCAACTTTAAATAAATCTAGAAAATTCATAAAAGCTCAGAAAAATAAATATAAGATATCAAAATTCTTATAAAAGGAAATTCTATCCAATAAAAATATAAAATGAAATTTATTTATTTAATAAAATTTAATTATTTAATACTTGTTATTTAAGCCTTATTTTATTAATTCAAAATTTAATTAAAATTCAATAATTAAGAAAACTTTCCAAATTAAATAAAAATCAATAAATAAATAAAGAAAACATTAAAACTAATTTTCTTTATTTGTTAATTTGACAAATCCTTATTAGAAGGATTTAAACCCTAATTAATAATTACCTTAATTATTAATTCCTTAAAAATAATAAAATGAAAATTCTAATATTATTTTTGTTTCAAAGCTATTATTAACTTCAACTTTATTAATGAAGTTATTAACTCATGAACTATAGGGTACTTAGTAAACCCTAGTTCCATAAGAAAGAAAACTAGAACCTTATCATTTCATGTGAAACCCAAAACCCTAATTCAATTAGGAACCCTAGTCCAATAGTTCATATGAACCATAACTTGCTTCTAAACCTAAACCCTAGGTTAGAACATGTGATCATGATACTTTGATTTCATTCATAGCTCCATAGTAGCAACTAAACAATTGCAATGACTTCATAAAATAATAGAGACTCATCTTTAATATATGGGTATTACATGTGTTCATGCCTAGGTGATCAAATAGGACCAACTCTAGTTCTTATCTTCTGAGACACTAACCTTTAATCATCCTTACTTAACATCACACCATGGTGATGAACCCAAATAGCAACCATACCTATTATTCTGCACTACATAACCCTGTTCCACTAAAACCTACTAGTATTAGATAATTATGAATCATCCTATTCAGGAACCAACCATTCTTTACTTAGTGAATTAAAAGGTAAACCCTAGGCAACCTCAACCTTAATTGTAATACTTCTTATTACTTAAGAAGTATGTTCTTCAAAAGTTATTCTTTTGAAGAAAATAAGGAATCATCATCAACCCTACCTAACAGGACCTATAAACCCTAGCCAGCTATCACCAGCAAGGTATACCAACCTTGATAGCAACCATGCTTAATGAATTGCCTAAGATGTACTTCCAACCTTGTTAGGATCCATCTAATCCTTATTCCAGAAGATACTTGGAACCATAGTCAACCATAGAACCCCACCAACCTAATTATCATACTTGTTCTTTATTAAAGAACATGTTCTTCAAGAGTTATTCTTTTGAAGTATATGATAATTAATCATTAACCATGTCATATAGTGCTAAAACCAACAACTGTTCATTACATGTTAGGATTATACCAAATCTTATTGTTATGTGCTATTATTACTATTGCTATGATATATTGCATTACTTGTTTATGAGTATAAGACCACAAACCTAAATAAGAACCTTGTTTGTAAACCATCTAAAAGTGCAACACACCCTGAACTAATCATTACCACTCACTAATCCTAAATCATCGGGGTTAGGTCACGCTTAGAGCGATTGCATCTCATACTTATTCATTATTGCATGCTTGCTAATCTTTTAAACATCGTCCTTACCGGACGATGATGCTATTTCAGAATTTGAAGTTATTGCGTATCGAAGACCTTGTCTGCATAATCTTGCAGCAAAGAAAGGCAAGTTCATCACTTGCTCATGTCATTTGAGTATTTTTACCAATTACTTGCAAAGTATTATGTCTATCACTATTGCATAAAAAGTAAAACCACTATTTTCATAACTATGAATATGACTAAGTGGTGGGCAATGGAACCATGGATTGTGTTGATATGGTGGAGGTTCCATTGCAAGGGTTTACATTCATCTAGGATTAAACAACAAATGTCGTCCAGTGATTCTTGTGTCGTAATACCCGTGTTAACCATAAGATCCGGAGTGGGACGGAGTAGTCAAAAGTGTTTCCACCTCTCGTTCATCAACGGATGCGCTTACCGTAGCAGTTGTATCTTGCGAGAACAACCGAAGGGTGGGGATCCCATTCTAATTCCCCACGGTAATGCGGTCTATGAGGGGTTGCAACGACCGGCGAAGGTATCAGGCCGTCGTGCCTGGTATTAGTCGAGGTCGGATGGTATCCTTTGGATACGCTGACCGGCGAGGACCCAAGGTCGGAATTGCAACAAAGGGTGGGTGTTCGAGGTAGCGTAGGAACATGATTGGCTAGACCTTATACCGGGCCTCACACCAAAGGAAGTGTGGACGAGAACATGACTCGGTTGGCACCAAGGTTAAGATCTCATATGGGTAAAGCAACACACCTCTGCAGAGTGTAATGAATCGTGACCTGTCACTCCCTGTTCCGGGATATGGAACTGCGAACGCTGCCGGAAAGGAACTCCATGAAGTTATAGTAAACCGGTGAAGGCTGACGGACATAGTTCTTCTGAATAAAAGCAACCTTTTGAAGAAATGGTTATGAAAACCTGCATTGGTATTAGACTTTCTGGTCTAATGTTGTAGCTAGTGCATTAAACACCTCTTTCCTATAATGAACTTGTTGAGTACGCTCGTACTCATCCCACTCTTAAATCCCCTGCTTAGATATGGAGGCATCGAAGGAGGATCTACAGTGCAACTCGAAGACCGAGGAGTCAACAACTACTTCAAGGGACAGGAACCTGTCAGAAGAGTCAAACACCACATCCAACAAGTATAAAAACTTAGCTTAGCAATAGAAGAGAACTAGCTTCCTAAATCTAGCTCCTATTTAGCTAGAATCTATTCATAGCCTCTATAGCTAGTTAAATACTCTACAAATAGAGATCGTGATAGGACTAGACTACGAGTCGTTCTTCTGGAGTTATTTGCAGTTTTACCTCATTGTAAAGTAGGAGGCTGTGATGATCTTATGTAACAGAGTCATTGTTGTAATTCTATAGACATGCCTTGGACCCGCATATGTTTCTGTTGTACCACTCTGAGCGATATAATACTAGTGGAACGGTGTTTCATTGGTGTTATATCAGACTTGCATACTACACCATGCAGTGGTATGCCGGGTCACCACACTTAAGGTGCAGAGATGTCGCGTCCACGAGACTATAGACACCGTAGGTTTGCACCCCTTTTTTGTTCGGTTGTGGGTATTGGGCGTTGCAAACCTGGATGGAGTGAAAGACACGAACACCCGATTTTTACCGAGGGTCAAGGCGCAATATGCAAACCCCTATGTTCTCCTTGTCTGATCTCCTTCATATTAACAAGCGTGTACATGAGGAGGTGAGACTCCTCCTTCCTTCTCCTCTTTTTTCCCCTCCTTCTTCCAAACCTCTCACCTCTCTTCTCCAGAGCTCAAGTCCTCCTTTTATATCACAAGAGGATACCCATGTACTACAAGTGGCAAATGGCGGGACGGGCGTCAAGATGGCCGAACCGCCGTTGAGAGCCCAAATGGTCTGGCTAGTCTTGACTTGACGCCACCAGCCCATCTTGTCGTCCTGCGCTCGGGGTCGACAAAATCCAGGGATCTGTGTGAAACTCTAAAATGGGGCCCTATCTCACTAGAGAGATACAACTAAAGAACAATTATAATGCATTTCTTTTGCATCAAAAATTGTAATACATATGTTTTGGGTGTTCAAACTAAAAAACTACTCTCAAAGCCCGTGTATTCTGAACTCGTGGTAAGACCATCTTAATTAAAAGTTGTTCCGAGAGAAAACATATGGTTTAAAACCTGACCGGGCCAACGGGTCAACTTAAAAAAAACACACATCTAGTGGTTTTGATAAATTTAAGCTATTTGGGTTTTAAAATTAGAAAAATATTTTAGAATCTCAAAGGATGTAAACCTCTCATAACAAGTACATCTACGTAGATAAACCTATTATAAAACCTGTATATCCCCATGAGAGGAATACAATACCACTATATGAAATTTACCTCAATCTCTATAAATTAAAATCGCAATAATTATTTATTTAATTTAAATATGAGAAGTCGAGATATGGCAATATATTTTTTCTGACATGTTTAAGACTTGAACTACAAACTTGTTTCAAGAGGTAGAAATTCGTCCAAGAGGTAGGTATAGTATGTGTGATTTATTCATGCAGCTTGTCTAGTTACATTCAATGCTAATAAACAAATAATCAAGTATTTGCATCATAGGTATTAGTAAGAAAAGGGAGATGGAGAAAAAAGGAAGAAAAAAGGGATGAAAAAAGGGAAACGAGTTTAGGGTTTAGGGCTAACACACTTCAATTGTAACACCAATCGGGCTAACTAATTTTAATTATCTTTCAAAGTATACACTATATTAAAGGCCATCATAGAAATTTCGTGCGACCGCACGGGCCGCACTCCCATGGCTCCGGGCCTGGCAGACACCACCCTGACAGACAGTGATATCGCTGGCGGTCTTCCTAGGAAAAAGCGCAAGGTGGATAGCATGCATGCATTTCTAGGACGTGGACACACCTCTCTTCCCCGGGAATACCTCGCGCACAAGTCAAGGCATCATACCCAGAAGGTGAATCTCCGGGGTAGAGCCCTTCTCGTGCAAGGGTCGCCCTATGGGACTGAAACGTGGCTAGCGGGGTGCTCTCTCGGGGCGAGCTCCTCGAAGATGTCTGGTGGCTTCTCATAAAACGCAATATGAAGTTGGATATTAACCCACAAGTAACTTAGCTGCATGTTGCATCTAAGAAGCCAATCTCCTGGTCTCGCTTTTCTCTAGAGACCGATAAACTTTTTGCCAATTAATACAAATGCTATTAAGGATTCCAATGTGTGAGCAAGCTTTGCACCTCCATACACAACATCATTTTGAAAACTTAAGTAAGAGTCAACAATGAGACTTTGATCCTGAAATGTTGCTAATAGGTAAAGAAACCTATATTATTTTGCATCTTATTCCTCCCTTGACTATGTCTCTATCTATATCTCTCTTCATCCATCCGGTTTGCACTTCTAATTCTCCACCCCACCTAAAACATTAGGTTCCATGAACGATTATTCGTCTCTTTCGTCTCGAAAGAGAAAGAAAACACATCTGGATTTAATTACCTCTAAAGGCGTTTTCCATCATACTAAAACTAGACACATTTCACTATGCAGATGATACTCCATTTGTACATTCCATTTATTTATATTGAACTTTTTCACTTCATCATAACCAATTTTTAATTGAAAAAACCAAAAAACATTTTATCGATACATCATTTTGTCGATACATGTTTCGATGTTATCGTATACATTAATTTTAGTACACCTAGCAGAATTAACAACATATATTCATTTTCATATATATTAAGAACATTTTTATTATAAAGTTTAAATGCTTGTTGCTGTAAATACACTTTGTTGTAACAAATTAGAACTAGATTTTGTTGCTAATCTTGTATTCTAGTAATCTTGTTTGGTATGATTAAGACCTTTTGTTACTATATGTGTTTCACCATAAACCAATGAAAAGCAGAGCATTACACCTTATGCACAAATTAGTGTTTGCTTCTTAACGTATTATACCACATTTATATGTGTCCTTCATAACATGCATAAATATCTAGAAAATTCAGCAGTGTCCTAAGTGTGCGAATCCAACAAATAACTTGGTAGTGATTTCTAGAGCACAAGACCAACAAATTTATGTGTAACTTAGAGATTGTTTTATTTGGAGCAACCGACAGAAGCTCCGCCTATTCATTAAGAAGAGAGAAATTGACCAGTTTATAAAAGAAAACCAGCCGAAAACCGATAATCGAAAGTATTTTGTTCGTGAGATCCTTTAATCGGCTCGCGCGCGGGGTCTCTTTTGTTGGCAATGCTGGTATTGGTCAAAATAGCCGGCCACTATATTGAACATACATTATCTAGCAGAGCACTCAGACATACCCAGTTTAGCATGCTCCATGCTCATTTGGTGTCCGTGACAAGTTCAGTGATCCGCTTTCGGGTTTTGCCAGTTAATGGACTAAAATGTCACCCTATGCAAAGTTTCACTAACCGCAATGTAATTCATGTGCTCTCGTCATGTTTCCATCATATTTTACGCCATGACTTCGAAGTTTTCACATGCGCAATCAGTTACTACCACCTGACGAGCCCATATCGAGCCCATCAAGTGTGAGGCCCGACATCGCGGCCCGAGCCCAACCCCCAAAGGCGACTAGACGCCGCCCGAATCCTCCTCCACGGACGCCGCCGCCCTCGTCTCCTCCCACCCCTCGCCCCTCCGGCCGGATCGGCGAGACCTCCCCGCCTCCGCCTCCGCCTCCCGCCCTCTCCGCCGCCGGCCTCTCCGTCCCCGAGCAAGCGCAGCAGCACTCCGCGTCCTCGCGCCCGGCTAGCAGCAGCCTAGGGCTTTTCCGTTCAGGTACGCCACCTACGACCTTCTCGGCCTCTTTGCCTCCCGGTAGAGTAGAGATGCTACTATGCTACTTTTCTGCTGTTCTTCTGGTCTCCATGTACGCGTGAGAGAGGGGAGACGGGGATGGTGGGCTGTCCTCATCCTGGCGAGTGTAGAAAATCTGAGAGACTAGGGCGCAGTTCTTCAGATTTGATAGCGTAGGATAATTTCGCTTGGAAACCACCCCCTTGTTCGAGCTCGTCATAGGTTGCACTACCAGCGTATTTGTTTTGGTTCGGATCCTCATAACTGTTATCGCATCATTCGGGCCAATGCTGCTGAGCTTGCTAGCCACAGTACCCTAAATTATTCCAGTTCCAGTCCACCAATCACAGTAGCACTGCACGCATGGTTTTGTTCTCCCATGTCCTGTATGGTAAATGTCGACGGTATATGATTCTGTTCATAGTATGGGATTAAAGTGAAGAAGGTCAAGGACCAGCTCCAGGCTCCTTGAGGGATTGCACAAAAGGGAAATTCCATGGCCAGATGCTATAGTCTTACTACCTCGATTCCCTTTCTTTGGTTCTAACACAGCAATGTCTCCAACCTCATAACTGTTAGTGGATCATTTAGGCCAATGATGCTGAGCTTAATAGCCATGCTACCATAAATTATGCCAGTTCTAGTCCACCAATAACAGTTGCACTGCACACATCGGATGGACTCATGTATGAGCCACCTCTAGCCCAACAAACCCAGCCTCTTGTCTCTCTTCTAATGCTTCTACTCTGCAGCTCCATGTCTGTTGTCTGTAAGCCAGTAACACCCGATCGAATCTCATGTCCGCGTATCGCTGTCAACATTTCTTCTATACCATCCCATCATCTGGTCAACTTAGTGGATACAACCTTTAATGCTACTCCAAACAATATTCTGGTACTAATTCCTATTTTTTTTCATAGTTTGCCTAGTGAATCAGTATTTTGTTTCATTATTCCTTGACTGCTGGCACTGACTGGAATCAGTAATCCTTTTTTCTTTCTATATTGATCGGCGTTATTTCACTAGAGCTCTATTTAAATCTCACCACTAGAAGGATATTTAGAGATTATTGTCTGTCATTCTTGCCTGTGCTGGTTTGTAAATTGAAGACCTGGGGATGTCATTTCTCTGTTTGTTTCTGCATGAGTGTTTATTTGCACATATTTGGACTCTAGACTATACTGTGGACTAGGTCTAGATTGTTCAGCTTTTCCTAGTCGCCTCATATCTTTTTTTGCCGCAGGAACATAAGTTTAACTACAGACTTGAAGATGTTTTCCGCTCCAGGCAACAATTCTTTGGCCCTAGCAGCCCCGCGACCCGGAATGGAGCTTGGTAACGTTCAACAACATCCTAACCAGGTTTTTGGTCTTGGACCTGGTGGGAAACAACGCTCATCCAGTCTGGAGGCGCCAATAATGCTACTGTCAGGCCACCAGAGTGCTGTCTACTGCATGAAGTTCAATCCTGCTGGAACTGTGATAGCATCAGGATCCCATGACAAGGATATCTTCTTGTGGTATGTCCATGGAGACTGTAAGAACTACATGGTACTGAGAGGGCACAAGAATGCTATCCTTGACCTTCAGTGGACCACTGATGGTACCCAGATAATCTCTGCAAGCCCTGACAAAACATTGAGGGTGTGGGATGTTGAAACAGGCAAGCAGGTGAAGAAGATGGCTGAGCACTCATCTTTTGTCAACTCATGTTGCCCGTCACGCAAGTGGCCACCTCTTGTTGTGAGTGGATCGGACGATGGTACAGCGAAGCTATGGGACCTGCGTCAGAGAGGGGCTATCCAAACACTTCCAGATAAGTACCAGATTACTGCGGTGAGCTTCTCAGAGGCCGCGGATAAGGTTTTCACTGGTGGCCTGGACAACGACGTCAAGTGGTGGGATCTTCGCAAGAATGAAGTCACGGAAACTCTCAAAGGACATCAGGACATGATAACTGGAATGCAGCTCAGTCCTGATGGGTCGTACCTCCTGACCAATGCGATGGACAATGAGCTGAAAATCTGGGATCTGCGCCCTTATGCACCAGAGAACCGCAACATCAAGACCCTTACAGGCCATCAGCACAACTTTGAGAAGACCCTGTTGAAGTGTAGCTGGTCACCTGACAATCGCAAGGTCACTGCTGGGAGTGCTGACCGCATGGTCTACATTTGGGACACAACATCAAGGCGGATCCTGTACAAGCTTCCTGGGCACAATGGTTCTGTCAACGAGACTGCTTTCCACCCCACCGAGCCTATCATTGGATCTTGTGGCAGCGACAAGCAGATTTATCTGGGGGAGCTTTAGACCGCTGTCACTTCTTCAGCTAGGATTCCTGTAATATTTGGGAATGAAAGAGAAGAGAAAACCATCGGTGCCATGTTGCTCTGTCTTAGACTTTTAATGCTGGATTGCTGATCGAAATCTCTCCTTTGTAGATTGTATTCTGGCCAGAGTGGGTCTACCATTTGCAAACCTGCTCCTTGTTCGTTACCTTGTTTTTCTGCTAATGCTTTTGGCTAATGCGAGTCATGTGGTGGTACTTAAGTTGTGAAGCCTGGTTGTTTTCCAGAGTTAGCCACACAATATTTTGGCAAGATCGAGAAAGTTAGGCCAACGTTCTTATCCTGTCTATGTTCAGACGTGTAGTTTCTTGGGGATACTTACGGAGAACAGTAGAGGTTTATGTACTGTACTAGATCTCATTCTGTATGGTCGATTGTGGTTTGAATTTATTTGGTATCTTAGCTGCAAAAAGCTACCACACCGAAAGCTTGTTTTGTTAGACAGCTTCATAGAAGCTTTTGACAGCTGTCCGATATTTGATGTTTTATGGCGGATCATCTTTCCTTTGTATTCATCAGAATCAAAGTGCCCATTAGAATATTAGATCTTACATTGTATTCCAATTCCAGTCTTCCGTCTAGGAGATCTCCCTCAGGGGACAACGGGATTGGCTGTACATACGTTTTCTATACTAGTCGATCTGTGGGACTGAAACTCACATGAAGCGTTTGCACTTCACAGGAATTCGGGATTTCCAATTTCGGTTGACCCAGACCCCTCGGTATGATGCATACATCTTTCCTATGCTGCAACAAGACATGACTATCTTCTTAACGAGTCTTTGAAGTATAACCTTGATTTTCTGAAAATGGTTCACAAAGACAAATCTATGCATATGATCATTGAGTTTTAATCCTAAGTTTTACTTAAATATGCCTAAAACATCACTTATTTGTGAACCGGAAGGAGTATGATTTAAGATGACACGATAGTCCAGTTCTATATTTACTTTACCGATCTTAGTTGACGGTGGTGTAATTTAATCTGGTGGCATCGCACGTAGCACGATGAGAAAGTGTGACTTCACCACGTGATGCGCGCGCATAAAAAACTATGTCTCAACTTATTTATATCCAACTACTCCTAGGCTCCTACTACCAAGCTGCTCACTCTCCTTAATGTCATTGCGTCGACGATTACAGTTGACTTGCTGCATCCTTCTCCCCCTGGCCGGGCAACCTCCAGGTTAGTGCTTTTCCCCATCTCTTTCGTTCGATCGAGTCCATCTGATGGTTTTGTGGAAGTCCAGGCATCTTTGATATCATCCTGGCTCTGTTTTACTGTCAGATCCGCACTTGACGACCTTGCTCTCTGCAAATGAGGTAAATCTTTGCTGTATGATCTGGAAAAGACGACAATTCAGCCCAAACTTTAGGCGCAACCTTTAATCCTTGTATTGTATTTTGGATCTATTTTGTACAAGCTTGATTCATCTATTGAAGAGGTCAACTAGGAGAATAGGAGTTAAGTTATTTGACCTGTAAAATATAAAGACACAAGATTTCTTTCTTTCTACTCCAGGTCCAGGATAAGGTCAACGGTTATGTCGCTCGATTCATTAGAAGAACTTACTAATGGTTTCTCCAAGGAGCTTGGTAGGGGTTCGTTTGGAGTGGTTTACGAGGTAAGATTAGTGATTTACATGCCTTCCTGACATCCACAATATCATAGAATGATACTCCCTCCATACAATGAAGATTATCTTAAATTTGTTAAAATTTGGATGTATCTTGATGCTAAATAGTGTCTAGATATATACAATTTTGATAAAGTTAAGACAAGTTTCATGTGACGGAGGGAGTATAACTATCATCCTTTTTACGAAGAAGTATATCGTGATTTGTGATTTTTTTTTCCATAATTTAGCCTTTAGTAGATGTCACGGAAGGCTCCATGTCTTCGTATATATTCTAATTAACTATGACCATAAGGCTGGGCTCCAACTAATACAATTTTAATTTGCACTAAAACTAAATGTAAGTTGCCTAGAGGTATATGATAGCGTAGAAAAAATTAAAAGTAACTTCCAGGTTCGACTACAAAGATAAAAACAGACAGAAAAACAGTATTTTCTGCTTTTGCACAATGTAAGTGTGACAAGAAAATAAGGGAGCATTCAAAGTTCCAACTGATAGACTGCGAAATATTGATTGTATTGATATGCGGTAATTGATAATTACATTGAGCCTCTTGGGCTGTTTATATAGTACTAGAGACTTGGAGGGCAAGAAGCCTAGTAGAGATAGAATTGGAGTACAATCTTAAACTGCCTAATATAGCCTAGACGTGATATACTCTAACACCCCCCGCAGTCGGATCGGTAGTGACGCGAATACAGCAAGAGCGTCGCGGACGGTCCGACTGGAGCATAAGCCGAAGGCGCCGACTGGAGAGGGGGCCGGTGGATGATAGCCCTTGATGCCGATGTCGATGTAGCCGGTAGCTAGGGCATTGTAGTCGCGGTCGATGGAGCCGTGTGTGATTTAATCGCCGTTGATGAAGTTGTTGACGTTGATGTTGTTGTGGTCGGTGTCGTCTTGAGCCCGGGGGAAGTCGCCATAGTGATAAAAGAAAAGGCGGTTGCAGCGGTAGTCAACTCGAGGTAGACGTAGTTGGATTTGTGGTAGTTGAGGTAGGCGACACGCTGCGCTGAACTTGCCAGGCTCGGGAGCGCGCCGGGGACGAAGGCACGCGCCGGTGTTGCCGGTACCGGGCGTGCGAAGACAGGGACCACCATGAGCCATGCGCGCCAGAGTTGGATGGAGTAGCAGAGAAGGCCTCCGTGTACGGTCGGTTGCGCGCCGTATGAGCCGGAGTAGACGAAGAGATTGCAAGAAGAAAATTGAGCACATGCGGTGCAAACAAAAAATTAGACTGCAACTCTGGCGGTATGGTCATTGTGGACGAAGATGACGAGGTGGTTGTCGATGACGATTGAACTGTAGCGGTAGTAGATGTCGGGGATCGAACCCGTTTTATGCATCTACATGCAGGAGCGCGGCGACGCAGAACCCGTTGGCGTTGACGAAGACCTTGATTGGTGATGACGGCGACGATGCAGTACATGCGGCAGAGTTGTTGGTGTAGATGGTGGTTGGCGATGATGACCAGCGACGATGATGCGGCCCTTTGTTGATGGCGAGGCGCATAGTTGGGACGGGTGTCCCGGTTGGTGTTGGCGAAGATGATCCGACATGGTGGCGGCGTGAGGTTGGAGTAGAGACGCGTGATGACAACATGGCGAGCAGACTATTTGGTGGCTAAAGAAAAAGAGAGAAAGAAATAGATCTGAAACAAAATTTGCTAAACTACGAAACTAATCTAAAGAAAAACCTAGCAACGAGATCGGATGCCCCCGGCGGAGATCATGGAGATCGATCTCCCCGGGGGCGGCGGAAGCGGTGGGTGGCCAAAACCTAGGTCACAAAAAGAACCGCTCTGATACCATGATAGACTGCGAAATATTGATTGTATTGATATGCGGTAATTGATAATTACATTGAGCCTCTTGGGCTGTTTATATAGTACTAGAGACTTGGAGGGCAAGAAGCCTAGTAGAGATAGAATTGGAGTACAATCTTAAACTGCCTAATATAGCCTAGACGTGATATACTCTAACACCAACTACAAAGGTGTCAACATCCTAGTAGCATCATTATATATCTTGTTGAACACGTAAGCAGTATGTCTTTGCACAAGGTAAAAATATTATATCTTGTTGAACACGTAAGTGAAGGTGTCATTCCAGGTTACCAAATCTTGTCATTAAGTAGTGTCTATTTTTTGTCGAAATGAGAAATCATATTTACACCAGATCATGAAAAAAAAAGGCAACATTAAAAGTTGCAACTACAAAAGTATTGAATCCCGGCAGATTCATATTACATATTGATCAAGTTTATGCTAGAACATTTTCTTAACAAACGAGACACAGTAAGGTGAAGAAGGAAAACAGGGGACAGAGCCTGGAAAGTGAAATAGGATCATAATCATCTACACTACAGAATTGCATCCTGTCAACCCACCTCTATCCGTGTTGCGCGTCCGTAGTTTACTCCTGTATCCTCTCCTATTTCCCGCTTCAACATCTCCAATTTTACTCTTCCCGTGCCTCTGTCAAACACTCAACTTCGGAATCCATGATGCCCAACGCCTCCTCGTCGTGAAGACTTCTTGCTACCAGCTGCAATTCCACCTTTGCGTCCTCCTTCACATGCAAGTTACTCCAGTGATCAATCCCGTAACAAGCCTGATTAAGCCCAATAAAAGGATAAGTCGGGCAAACTTTTTGAATGCATGCCAGATTCCTTGATTTCCAAACACTCCATAGGATCCCTGCTGCTCCAGCTGCAAGTAATTTTTTCTTTCTACCAGCAAAGCCACCAAGCCATGTTACCGGACAGTTGTCTACTAATTCAAATTGGCAGGTTTCTCCAATTGCACAGCTAACAACGTTCCACAGGTATCTAGCTAATGGACATTGGAAAAGGAGATGGTTAGAGCATCTCTAACAAAGCTCGTAAATCACGCTGGAACCGTATTTTTCGGCCGATATACGGGTTCGGGTGACTGAACTCGCTGTCCGGCCCAAAAAACTTTTTCAGGGGAAAAATTTCACACTCGAACCCTATTAACATAGAACAAAGGGCGGTTTACAGGCCAAAAAATGAACGGATTTCTCACCGCTCCTCCAGCGCCGCCGTCCGTACGACCGCCTCAAGCCGCCAATTTTTGGCTGCTTTGCTAAAATTGTGTACCGCCGGTCAAACATCCTGTTAGCCTGCTCCAATTCCAACCATGTCTATGTCGATTCCCGGCGAATCTTCTCGATATAGACTGATTCCGGCGAGCGGCGCGGTGCACGGAAGCAACACAGGGAATGCGTATACGTGCAGATTGTGGCGAGCGACGCAACGCACGTGAGCTAGTCTTACATGGGAGCTAGCTAGCTCTAACTATTTGGTGCTAATCATCTCCCGATTGATTCACAAATATCCAATCGATTCCATAGCTAGCTAGCTAGTTAGGTGGTGCTACTATTCCGATTAAGCTTGCTAACTAGGTGGCGGCGACTGCTGGGGCACGGGCGGCGGGTTCTTGGGCGCGGGTGGCAGCCGCATGGGGAGACCTAGACAGCAGCGCGGACAATTCTCGTGAAGAAGATGATGACTTTTTGAATATTCCGTTTTCCAGTTTTAGTTACAGTGTCCGTTTTGCGCCAGCCGTTTTGCGACCCGTAAACACGTTTTCGGAAGACTGAACTCGAGTTTTTCGGTTTGCACTTTTACATGCTCTGTTAGAGATGCTCTTAATTTGTTTTTTTTTTCCACAGAAAAGACAACCTGGATCACAATCACCACCTCTCTGCAACAAAACATCATTGGTCAGTATGCCTTGTTTAAAACTAACCAAATAAAAGTTTTGATGCGGAGAGGGATCTTGATTTTCCACCAAAACTTATACGGAACCGTACCAAAATGTTGCAAACCTGAGTAGAAAGATTTAGTGGAATACTCCCCTGTTTCAGATAAAAGCCAGACAAGTCTGTCTTCCTCATTATTTAGGGAAATACCCTCACATTTTTTCTTCAGCTCGGCCCACATAACCCCTCTTTCACCAGCCATCTCTCTCCTAAAGGTTAGGTTCCGAATCCCTCTCTAGAAAGCAGCATGCACTGTGATGTTCGTTTCTTGAGATGTGGAGAAGAGCCTGGGAAAATAATTAGCTAGAGAAAATTCACCTAGCCAACTGTCCTCCCAAAAGCTAGTCTTCCTACCATTCCCAATTTTTATTTTGCAGCGGCTGAAAAAAAGATAAGTGAAGTGGGGAATGGATTTTGTTCCTAATTTTTCCTGACTTAGTCATACAAAAAATGCGGGACACTCTTATTTTTTAAAGAAATCAATGCGGAAACTCTCTAACCCCACGCTACCGCCAGGAGACAAATATCGCATCCACGCCTTTACCAGTTTACTACTTCAGAACGAGTCCATTCATCTTCAAGTCCAGCAGCCCCCAGCAACATTGGACCACTAATCCCCTCAGCAAGATGTTATAGTGATGAGCAGCTCCTGCATGCATACAAAAAAGTATTCTGTATTGATTGTTTTAATGATTGACAGCACATAATTGATCTTCTGCTGCACCATTCTCCATCATGTACCAGTTAGTATTTAACGATTGGGTCGCCACATTCCAACATAGCATCTTCTGCTTTACACATCTTGTATATATGAACAGAAAAATAAACAGTGTGAAATGTTGAATAGGGAGAGTATCCAGATGGGAGAAAAATTGCTGTGAAGATGCTCCATGCGGCGTATGGAATTAGGGCTGAGAAATTTCAGGACGAGCTTAAAATTATGACAAAGCTCCGACACAAAAATATCGTACGTTTAGTTGGCTATTGCCATCATACCCAGCAAGTACCAATAATGCACGAGGGAAAATTGGTTGTTGCTAATAAGATAAGTATGGCGCTCTGCTTGGAGCATATGCATAATGGAAGCCTCCACGAGCTTATTTCTGGTAATGATACTTATGTCCACCTTGTTTTATTTATCACATTAATGTATGATTCTTTGAAATTTACATCTCGAGAATTCTCCTTGTTTGGTGTTGCAGGCGGGCGTCATAAATACGACTGGCAGACATGCTATGGAATAATTACTGGGATTTGTAAGGGTTTGAATTACCTCCACAATGAATTGAAACCTCCAATTTTCCATTTGGATTTAAAGCCAGCCAATGTATTGCTGGATGATAAGATGATTCCGAGAATTGCAGATTTTGGGATATCAAGGATCCTCGGAGAAGATGAACATACACGAGTTACCAAAAGTGTACTAGGAACACTGTAAGTAAATTCTCCATTTCGAGTGAAATATGAGCATATTTGTTTTTTTACTGTTCAAGTAACATAATTATGATGTGCCATGCAGTGGGTACTCACCACCGGAATTCATGGACCACAGAATAATATCAAATAAGTTCGACATATTCAGCTTAGGTGTTGTGATCATAAAGATGATGGCAGGACCAGATGGTCACTCGGAAAGCACTGAAATGTCTTCCGATGAATTCACTAAACTTGTAAGTTAGTGTGTTGTCTTTATTGAGACCATAAATATATGTATTCATAAGTTCTTATTCTAATATATTATATCTTTTTTATGATCTAAATTGGTAGGTGCAGGAATACTGGACGAGTGGGATAATTGAACCATTGCATCAAAGGAAGGCACATTCTGAACAAGTAAAGGCATGCATTGAATTTGGTTTAAGATGTGTGAAGAAGGATCGACGCGCAAGGCCAACTATACTGGATATTGTCGGTATACTGGAAGAAACCGAAACTAACCGTACTGATGCGGCAAGGAAAGAATGGTCGTCGATTTCTAAGGTTAGAACTGCTCACTATTGATATAGGAAGAGCTGTTAGACATTGGCTTATAGTTACAGAGTTGTGCCTTTAATCACGTTGGAAAAATAGCAGAATATATAGCCAATAGCTGCAAAAACGCTGCAAGGTTTAAGCTTAACGCCTTCGGAGGCTAAGATCAGTGGTCGAAGCCTTGCACAACCATCTCGGTCGCAGCTTATCGTCCTTCGTTGTCGAAATGGGACTGACTCGCTCGGGCTCGGAGGCGACCTTACAAGGAAGAAAACAAATCATATCCATTTCGGATGAATGGGCACGCCGGTCTTCTATGCAACAAAGACAAGGCCATAACGGGGTGTTAACGGATCAAAAACTAACTTCTGCACTTTGTTTGGTAGGCTAGATCGCATCCAGAGAGTTGGAAAGCTCAAGTTGATTGGTTAGTTGTCATCTTCGTTTTTGGCCGAGCAAAGCAAAGTGTGTACTATTTGTTAGCCAGCATACTAGTCAAATGAGCACCCACACTGAGATTTGGTCACACTTTGAAACTTTGGCGAGCTTACCTTCAAAAGGTAGCATCACAACACACAGCGTAACTCAGCTCACATCATCACGCATTGATCACAACATAAGATAAACATCACAACATAAGACAAACATCACCAATGGCAAAGGATGCAAATAATATGAGGTAGTATGAACTCTTAGAAAATGATAGAAAGACCAAAATAATCGTAAGGCGTTGATGCTATAAGTAGAACCTACAAATATACCAATAATGCAAGCTCAATGGCAAAATTTTAGCTTTTTTATTGAAAATTCCTCTAATTCTATGGATCAAAACCTCTGAATATTTCTCGTTCAATGCGAAACTCGGTTTTGAGGATTTTTGTTACTGGGAAACCCCTTTCAATTGTTATCGTCTCCACTGGTAAAAGCAAAGCCAACTCATTGATATCATCGGAGGAAACATGATGTGCCTTTCAAATATCAAGAAATTTCTGAAATCTTCAATTCTTCGCGCATGAATAATGAAATCTTAAGGTTATCTTATCAATAGTAAGTAGAACACGCCATGGAACCACTCCATCTGGATGGCATGTTCGCAGAAGTCGTAGTTCCGGAGTGGCACCGCCTGCGCAATGTGTGGCAACACCGACAGATCGGTAAGGTCCCTCGTCCTAAGCTGCACGTAGAAGTGACTTGGCATGGCAGGGACGTCGTGATGTTCCACCCGCGCTTTGCGCCCCTCCGTCACCCTACCCCCCCCCCCCCCCCCCCATGCATATGCGCCACCACCCCAGGAACATTAGGCCTTGCATCGTTGTACGGGTTCACCAGGAGCTTGTCCTCCTCCTCTATAGGATGAGATGCACGTATGTGGCCATGATCGCGTCCCAGTCATGTTCATGGTGAGGACGATGAACAAAGTTAGCACGATCATGTGAATTGACCCTGTGTCGTGCAATGGTGATCAAAGACACTGTCTGGCCGCCGCGTGCCGCATGGCCGTGCCACGGTGATCACCGACATTGTCTTGCATGGAAATGCCAATGCTCTCCGTGCGTCATGATGGCTTCTGGCCTGAAAGCAAAGCATGCACATAGTGGCGTACCGTGCATGTCAAATCAAACGCACGAAGAACACCCACAATACTAGATCTAAGCTTCAATTGCATCCTAGAGCATCTAATCGAAGATTACAAGCCATCTACAACCGATCTACAATTACGTACAAAAACCCTAACCTAACACATCTGATACTTGCAGAGAGTACTTACCTTGGGAGGCAGCGGGGGGGGGGGGGGTTATCTGTAGTGGATTCGGTGGAGGATTGGCCGAAGCCGGAGTAGGTGGTGCAGGAGGAGCTCGCGATTGAGGTGTCACCGAGGGTGGTGGGGATGCCATCCATACACCGTAGGACGACATCGGGTATGGAGCGAAGCGGTAGACGTGCCTTGGCACTGGGTCAAACCCCGGTAGATGCGCCATCTCCGGCTGCCGCCAGGCGCCCCCGCATTGATCTCCACGCAACAACAAGGATCGACGCCCGGGAGGGGACTGAATCAGCCCATCGAAAGATTCACCAATTGAGCTCCCGTTGGAGCCATGGTGGCCGTCGACGCTCGCGTCGGCGCGTGAGAGCACATCGTTGTAAACGGCGAGGGTCGACTGATAGCCGGCACCTCGCCTGCTCCAATCTGTGTTGCCGTGCTTAGGAGGTGGCGCGCCTCGTAGTCATGGATGGCGGTGGCGCTCACCACGGGCCACCGGGGAGTCATCTTGGTCGTCGGTGCGTTGGCTGGGAGGTGGCGGAGGCGGAGCTTCCATGGACTGAGCTGTTGATGGGACGTGAGGGGAAAAAGAGGGGCTGACAGTGCAGTGGTGACTAGAGTGAGGAGAATGGGGCAGGGGAGTTAAGCCGCCTCTCCCGCACTTCTCCAGGCATGCGACCGGGCGTTCCTTATGAAGCTAGCTCCAAGCTGCTTTAACGCCGGCGCTAGGGTGTTGCTTCGAGGGCCTGTTACTGATAGCGCCCTACGCTGTCCGTGGCACGCTTCCTGTGCGGCGCCAAATCCACTGGTCCGGATGATAGAGGTAGCCAAATAAAGCAATACCCGTTTCTACTGCCCGGATGCTAAGTGTTCATATTCATGCATCATTGCTTATGCGTTAATTAGTAGGTGCATTATTCTGTTAATCCGCATGTGTCGTGGAATTTTTCTGTTTCACTTGGCAACGGTGGTTATATCTGGTCGTGTAATTTTAATCAAACCCATCAATTTTATTAGTGTCATGAAATATACTGACTGTCTATTGTTACTACACATGTTTGTAGACCATGCAGCTACAAGATAGACCACAAGAAAATGATCTCTCGCAAACCGTAGAGGGCAAAAGGTCAGTATCTCATGCAAGTGAAAGCTCAAGTCCAAGAAAGCTTGCAAGGAAAATCGATTCAAAAGTAAGTTCCTGGTCTTGAAGTATGTCTGTGAATCACCAATGTTAATCACCAATCTCGGACTAGATAACTGCATGTACTGTGTTGTTTAGTTTCTGCCATCTCAGACCAGATAAAGGAATGTATATTAATTTTTAATTTGGTACTGGTACTGTAAATTGGTCAAATACACTCTTTAGGGCAAATTCTCTTTAGTAGCAAATGATAATTGGCATATACTGTAAGCCTAGGACCACCAAATCCACTGTTGTCAATCGGCACAATTAAGATTGAGATCAAGAAAGCATATGTTAAGAGTTATACTCTCTGTTATTTTACATGCCAAGAAACTAAATGTTGGGTCATCTTCTGGTTATTTGTCATACCACTTTTGAATTGTACCACTTTATTGTCTAAATGCAGATGGTATGATTGGCATGGCCAGCGCATTTTGACTTGTGGGGCTTGTTGCTGGTGGAATCATAGCCGCTGATTCATCATCTAGGAAAAAATGAGGCTCTAGTATGAAGTGAATAAGATGATCAGATGAGAAAGAATTTGATGTAATTTTGTGTTATCTTGCTACTGTACTTCTTGTAACCATTTTTAGATTCACAGTCGTACTTCACTCCATTTGCTGAGATGTTAAAGTTGTTGAGATTTTTATGCACTGTTATTCTTAAATATTTGCAACATTTTCCAGAAAAAACACAACATTGTTTATGCAAAAAAAATAGAATGCCTTTTGCGGATTAAATAATGTTTTTTTTTTTTTTTTTTGCGTGGAAAATAAAGTTTAGTTAAGCAGTTAGCATAATCGGTCTTTTTTTCTGAATGTGTACACCTTCAGACACCCGTTGAAGGCATGTATACGATCCTCAGGTGGCCGGCCGGCCGGAGTGTTCGTTGAATGCATCGTATCCTGGGCTCCTGGCCGGAGTGTTCGCTGAATCCAACGTAGTGTGACTGGGGCTGGCGCCTGGCGGGCTGCCGTGAACGTGGCCATTGACAGGTCTGGCTGTGCCCGCGCAACGCAGCTTTCGTTGCTCTCACTCGCCTCACCGTGTACAGCACTGTGAGTGACCGCCTAGAACCACCTCGTTTAGAGATCAACAAACATGGTTGTTCTTATACGGCGCGTACCTGCTACGTCATCTCTTTTGAAGATTCCACAGTTGCCATGCCTTTAGGCTCCACTGGAAGATCACCAACACGGTATATGGATTTGGCGAAAGGGAAGCCTATGCTAACTCTAGACGTCACTATTATGTCTATGAGCACTGAGATAGCTTATGGTGAGGCCATGGCTCCTGATGATGGATGGGAGGAATATCTGAACAATAGGTGGGATAGTTCTAGAGGAATCAACTAAGTTTTCTGAGCTGAAGATTAAGGCATGTTTGAGTGCTAAACATCTTCCCTTAAATTTTTTTTTAATTGTGCAACAAAGACTAGCGCTTTATTGTCATACATGTGAATGCAGACAAAAACAGAACAACGTCCAGATAAACTCTGTTTTTCTGTTGACAAGAAGAGTGTTCAGAAAGTGATAAAGTCTCTCTCCTAGAAGTTTCAGAAGTGTGGGGTGAGGCAGCATGTTTATTGTTGTTGTTAGATTTCAATTGTTCTGTAATTTATTCTTATAAACATGTACTTTTGTAGTTTGTGTGGTTAACTACTTTATTTATTTATTAATAGGTAGATGTGAAAATTATCTACACTGTTGGCGAAGCCCTTGACATATAATACCTCAGATTGCTGGAACGGGTCGGGTGCTTGCATATTTACTCAAAAAGTTAGCCTCATTCGGGAAAACACCGAACAATACTCTTGTTTGCGGTGACGGTCGTCTTGATATAGGGTTATTCAGCATCCCTGGTGTCCATGGTGTCATCGTCAGTATACACTAACTTGCATGAAGCGTCTATAGAAATTCACGCGTGAATGAATGAATTTACTGCAACTCCATGTTTTAAATTGTTAGGTTAACAATGCCGATGAGGAACTACGCCAGTGGTATGCAGCAAATGCAAAGGATAATCCTATGATAATCCTATTGGCAAAGAATTTGCTGTCTCAGAGTCTCAGGCTTTCTAAATTGGAGAAAATGCCATATTTTCATTGGAAGTGAAGGTGGCAATGCCATGTTCATATTTTGTTGAGCTTTCAGATTATTTATTTATTATGGATGTTAGGATGCAAATGGGGTTATTATTCAACCTTCTGAGCTCGTCCTTTCAATCCATTCATCCATTGATGCGTTGGCTTCATGTTATGGTGACAAACAAGGGAAACGGTACCGATCATGGGTGGACAGACTAGGTATCTCACAGACTGCTTCTGACAGTTATCTGGTGTGGTTCAACTTGTGGGAGTCAGAAGGTGAGTTCTTATGACTCTGTAAAATATGCTACTCATACTCAAATAAAAATGATATTTTTTTCAGATTGCAATATCTTCATTGCCAATTTGTATGTGCTCAATCAGAAATTTTCTCTTGCTTTCTTTTCAAAGATTGTATCATTTGTGGTTTACCTGTACATGTGTATCTCTTTTCGAAAAAAAAAACATATGTAAAGTTGTAAACATCATGATTACTTGATTGTAATAGCCATAGATTCAAAGTGCTTTGGAAAAGGATAACCTGTAGGATGCACAAATACCAAGCATAATATCCTCATCAGATAAGATAATATTTGCTCTTTAGCATGACCGTTGACCGACCAAGCAATTATAATCTCCACCTTGGAGTTGCCAAGGACACATTCAACTCGACTTGTGTTGCTAAGCTTGGGCCTCACCTTGACATGAGCCTGATCAGCAACATCACCGGACGGCGAGTAGGCTTGTATGACAACTTTCAGGCTTTCTTCAAACTGTGGAAAGCAGTCGTCGTTGCATTTATCTATTGGTACAGAGGCAACACACCTTGCAAGATCAATAAGGAGACCAGTGTCGTACATAGGCAATTTTCCACCGGCGCAATCACGAGAATCAATCAATCAACACAAACCGGCTGGAAGGGGGGTCAACAACCTCAACATTGCCTTCGCCATCCATGACCGTAGACTCGTGAGCAAGTGTGCTGCAATACACTGGGCCACCATGCATGAAAGTGCATGGGCCGCCTTCAACTACACAGACAATCAAGAAAGTGGCCTGAACTGAACCACCCAGTTGCTCCAGGCTTAGCTCGGCTTCGCAGAGGCAGTTGCTGAAGTCAATAGTATGGAAACCAATGTAAGAGCACGAGTAATTGGCACCTTGCTTCAGCAAAAGTATGTCCCGAGACTCTGTTCTGCCCCTAAGCCTTAGCTCGATCTCAAATTTGACAGGGTGGACAGCAGAGATCGCCCGAGACGGTCCAAACAAGCCCAGAGAGGGTTCATCTCGGGTTACCAACTGGGCGCTTCTTCTCCTCCGCTCGAAGAGGATGTTGCGGTGGTCGTCCACCTGGTCTCGCACTGCAACGGCACCATACACATAGAGCGGCCAGCTCAACTCGCAACTCGAGCTCAGGATGTTGAAGGAGAAGATCTGCAGGGGTGGCCTCGGTGGTAACAATATCGAAAGGGATCTGTCTGGGTGTGTAGTGGGCAAAGTGCATGGAGCTCAATGTGGTCCTCTTCTCAAAGCTTACCCTGCACGAACATTCAATGTCTCGACGGTATGCGTCAAAGTCCTCCTCCTGGTTCATCTTCTCCTTGTCCGCCCTGGTGAGCTCAATATCCTCCTCCTTCGAGTACTGGTACTTTGGGGGGCTTGGGGGTGATCAGTAGCAGTTTCTTCTCAGCAATCTTCTTCAACTGATCCGCATCCTCACTGTGACCCCTGGCACTCACAACACCGGCGGCCAATCCAGTTGGTGCCAAAATCCGTATGTTTTTGCCTTCGCGAGATGTCCTCTCCACGACTTCTTCCATGCCGTCGAGATCCGCTACCCCATCTTCCCCGCCACCGAGATTGATCTCTTCCGCGCCGCCATTCGCTTCGACCACCACCTCCTCCTCCGCACCATTAATCATTTAATCTTAGCGAATAGCTCGGAAACAGACTCCAAGACATCACTGGAAGTCTGGAACCAAGGAAACTGTTTTTGGGAGCGGGCGTGTTCTCGGGAATAACCGGAACAAACTGTTCTTGGCTAGATCTGCTCCCCACGACTTCTTCCCTGCTGCCGCAAGGCGTCAGCATCGTTTCCCTCCGGCCGCCAGGCGGAAGCACCTCTTCCCTGCGGCCGCCGCCATCAGCCATCGCCCTTCTTTCTTTTGTTGTTGAGATTGCTATACTCGCAAGCAGCCGCGCGTCGCCACCCCTCACTCTACCATAGGAGTTAGGAGTATTAGGGTTTTCTTTTGGACATTGCTACACAGTGCCCTAGCACTGGTTAGTCTTAGGGAGTGCCCCACCCAAAAATAGAAATAAACAGTCTAACATCCCTCACTTTCTAAAAATAGAAAGTTCTAATCCTACACGTTTCTTCTTTCAGCCTGGGATGGCTGTGGCACCAAATCAGCGATTTCTCATCTGGCGGTTCCGTCTCAAATCCATGACAAAAAAAAAACCAAATCGGTCGCATACTCACGCCAAAAAACCACATCTGTCATTATTTTCTACCTCAAGATTAGAACAAGTTATGATTCTGGATAAGTGGATGTAAAAAAAGAAAAGAAAACATCTAAAATTTCCATCGTTCCAGATGTAAAAAAAACTAGGGTGAACCTAATATTCTTACATCCAAAACCTGGGTGAACCAGAATGGATGTAGAAAAGGAAGAAAATTACATCCACCATTTGTTACATCCAAAGTCCTTCAGAAACCTATTAATCAAGATTCTGAAAGTAGAAAATGAAAAAAAATACATTCAGATTTGGAGGAACAGATTATTTCTTACATCTGAAATCATCCAGAACCTAATAATCAAGATACTAGATGTAGAAAAAGGAAAATAAATACATCATTTGCTGCAAAGATTAGTACCAGAACTCACTACGGGAAAATCAGGCGCTGCCGTGCAGCCAAACTTTGCCGTGAGCTGCTGCACGGCAAAGATTTCTTTGCCGTGCGTAGCAAGAAGAGCGCACGGCAACGCAAAAATGCACGGCAAAGTCTGAGAACAGCGCACGGCAAAGAAACATAGCACGGCAAAGAAAGATACGGCGCACGGCAAAGAAGTTCCTCACGGCAAAGAATGGGAGCAGCGCACGGCAAAGAATTTAGGACGGCAAAGTCCCTGCAAGCCGCACGGCAAAGAAACAGCGCACGGCAAAGGCCTGGGCACTGCCGTGCAGCCAAACTTTGCCGTGCAGACACACAAGTTGCACGGCAAAGGGTCCTTTGCCGTGCGCTTCTCCCTTTGCCGTGCGCCAATATACTTTTTTTTTGTTTTTCTAACTATTTTATTTCATCTACTACTTATATTTATTTTGTTAATTAGTTTTTCTTTTTGATGACTATTTATTACACTATGTGAAATACAAAATTAGTCTCCATGCTTATCCCCCACATATATCAGGGTTCCGGTGCTCCGGCGGCCGTCCCCCTCCTTCCCCCCCAAAACAGCGGGACGGCGGGTCTACCCCCTAGATTTCTCCGCGCGACGTTCCACCAATATACCTTTTCATAGGTTTAGGTTTGTTTAGTCCATGGACATATGGAAAACCATGTGTGGTACCCTTTGGCACAGTCTAGCCCCCGATATACCCGCGGCGGGACACTTCACCGTACACGTCCAGGAATCTGTTAAGTGTTATCGCCCGAAGGTGAGGAATGTCAGACCGGGGATCCATGCCATGCACCATTTGGTGAATCACAACTTAATTGCATCACAATTTGAAACATAGTATAGGTCCACATGCAAGGTTTGGTGGGGTTCCGGTGCTCCGGCGGCCGTCCCCCTCCTTCCCCCCCAAAACAGCGGGACGGCGGGTCTACCCCCTAGATTTCTCCACGCGAGGGTGCACCAATGTAACTTTTCATTATTTTATGTTTGTTTAGTACATATACACATGGAGAACCAAAGATTGGGACCCTTTGGCACATATACCAGCAGCTAGAGCCATTATCACACGATCGACGGTGTGCAGTCTCTTGGTTAGGGTTAGGTGTAGGGTTAGGGCTAGGGTTTAGGGGCTAGGGCTAGGGTTTAGGTTAAAGGGTAAGTATTTATGGTTAGGTTTAGGTTTAGGGTTTAGGGTTAGGGTTAGGGTTTATGATGCATGGTTCTGCAGCTCAGCGTCGTGGTTTAGGGATTTAGAGGGGTTTAGGGCTCGAAGCCTCCCCAGTTTAGGGTTTAGGGTTTAGGGGAGCTACTTTTGCACCATTAGACCTTGCACCACAATTTGACACATATCATAGGTCCACATGCAAGGTTTGGTGGGGTTCGGGTGCTCGGGGGGAGTTTTTCCCCCTCCTCCCCCAAAACAGCGGAACGTGTGCCCCGGCGGGTCTACCCCCCTAGATTTCTCCGCGCGAGGGTGCACCAATGTAACTTTTCATAGGTTTAGGTTTGTTTAGTCCATGGACATATGGAAAACCATGTGTGGCACCCTTTGGCACAGTATAGCCCCCGATATACCATCGTCGGGCCACTTCAGCGTACACGTCCAGGAATCATAAGTGTTATCGCCCGAAGGTGAGGAATGTCGCCAGGGATCCATGCCATGCACCATTTTGTGAATCAAACCTTAATTGCATCACACTTTGACACATAGAATAGGTCCACATGCAAGGTTTGGTGGGGTTCCGGTGCTCCGGCGGTCGTTCTCCCCTCCTCCCCCAAAACAATGGAACGTGTGCCCCAAAGTGGTCTACCCCTAGATTTCTCCGCGCGAGGGTGCACCAATGTAACTTTTCATTCCTTTATGTTTGTTTAGTACATATACACATGGAGAACCAAGATTGGGACCCTTTGGCACATATACCCGCAGCTAGAGCCATTATCACACGATCGACGGTGTGCACAGTCTCTTGGTTAGGGTTAGGTGTATGATTAGGGCTAGGGTTTAGGGGCTAGGGCTAGGGTTTAGGTTAAAGGGTAAGTATTTATGGTTAGGTTTGGGTTTAGGGTTTAGGGTTAGGGTTAGGGTTTATGATGCATGCTTCTGCAGCTCCGGCGTCGTGGTTTAGGGATTTAGAGGGGTTTAGGGCTCGAAGCCTCCCGGTTAGGGTTTAGTGTTTAGGGTAGCTACTTTTTCACAATTAGAACTTGCAACACACTTTGACACATATAATAGGTCCACATGCAAGGTTTGGTGGGGTTCCGGTGCTCCGGCGGTCGTTATCCCCCTCCTCCCCCAAAACAAATGAACGTGTGCCCGGCGGGTCTACCCCCTAGATTTCTCCGCGCGAGGGTGCACCAATGTAACTTTTCATAGGTTTAGGTTTGTTTAGTCCATGGACATATGGAAAACCATGTGTGGCACCCTTTGGCACAGTCTAGCCCCGATATACCCGCGGCGGGACACTTCGAGCGTACACGTCCGGGGAATACGGTAAGTGTTATCGCCCGAAGGTGAGGAATGTCGACCGGGGATCCATGCCATGCACCATTTTGTGAATCACACCTTAATTGCATCACACTTTGACACATAGAATAGGTCCACATGCTAGGTTTGGTGGGGTTCCGGTGCTCGGCGGTCGTTCTCCCCTCCTCCCCCAAAACAATGTGAACGTGTGCCCCAGTGGTCTACCCCCTAGATTTCTCCCGCGCGAGGGTGCACCAATGTAACTTTTCATTCCTTTATGTTTGTTTAGTACATATACAAATGGAAAACCAAGATTGGGACCCTTTGGCACATATACCCGCAGCTAGAGCCATTATCACAC
This sequence comes from Lolium perenne, assembly GCF_019359855.2. NCBI lineage: Eukaryota > Viridiplantae > Streptophyta > Magnoliopsida > Poales > Poaceae > Lolium > Lolium perenne. The sequence goes on from NC_067250.2 coordinate 313,438,958, forward strand.
GATCGACGGTGTGCACGGTCTCTTGGTTAGGGTTAGGTGTAGGATTAGGGCTAGGGTTTAGGGGCTAGGGCTAGGGTTTAGGTTAAAGGGTAAGTATTTATGGTTAGGTTTAGGTTTAGGGTTTAGGGTTAGGGTTAGGGTTTATGATGCATGCTTGCAGACTCAGGCGTCGTGGTTTAGGGATTTAGAGGGTTTAGGGCTCGAAGCCTCCCCAGTTTAGGGTTTAGGGTTTAGGGGAGCTACTTTTGCACCATTAGACCTTGCACCACACTTTGACACATATCATAGGTCCACATGCAAGGTTTGGTGGGGTTCCGGTGCTCCGGCGGTCGTTATCCCCCTCCTCCCCAAAACAATGGAACGTGTGCCCCGGCGGGTCTACCCCCTAGATTTCTCCGCGCGAGGGTGCACCAATGTAACTTTTCATAGGTTTATGTTTGTTTAGTCCATGTACAGATGGAAAACCATGTTTGGCACCCTTTGGCACATTCAACCCCCCGATATACCGCGGCGGGACACTTCAAACGTACACGTCCGGGAATCGGTAAGTGTTATCGCCCGAAGGTGAGGAATGTCAGACCGGGGATCCATGCCATGCACCATTTTGTGAATCACACCTTAATTGCATCACACTTTGACACATAGAATAGGTCCACATGCAAGGTTTGGTGGGGTTCCGGTGCTCCGGCGGTCGTTCTCCCCCTCCTCCCCAAAACAGCGGAACGTGTGCCCAGTGGTCTACCCCCTAGATTTCTCCGCGCGAGGGTGCACCAATGTAACTTTTCATTCCTTTATGTTTGTTTAGTACATATACACATGGAGAACCAAGATTGGGACCCTTTGGCACATATACCCGCAGCTAGAGCCATTATCACACGATCGACGGTGTGCACGGTCTCTTGGTTAGGGTTAGGTGTAGGATTAGGGCTAGGGTTTAGGGGCTAGGGCTAGGGTTTAGGTTAAAGGGTAAGTATTTATGGTTAGGTTTAGGTTTAGGGTTTAGGGTTAGGGTTAGGGTTTATGATGCATGCTTCTGCAGCTCCGGCGTCGTGGTTTAGTGATTTAGAGGGGTTTAGGGCTCGAAGCCTCCCCAGTTTAGGGTTTAGGGTTTAGGGGAGCTACTTTTGCACCATTAGACCTTGCACCACACTTTGACACATATCATAGGTCCACATGCAAGGTTTGGTGGGGTTCCGGTGCTCCGGCGGTCGTTATCCCCCTCCTCCCCCCAAACAATGAACGTGTGCCCCGGCGGGTCTACCCCCCTAGATTTCTCCGCGCGAGGGTGCACCAATGTAACTTTTCATAGGTTTAGGTTTGTTTAGTCCATGGACAGATGGAAAACCAAGTGTGGCACCCTTTGGCACAGTCTAGCCCCAGATATACCCGATGCGGGACACTTCAACGTACACGTCCAGAATCATAAGTGTTATCGCCCGAAGGTGAGGAATGTCGACCGGGGATCCATGCCATGCACCATTTTGTGAATCACACCTTAATTGCATCACACTTTGACACATAGAATAGGTCCACATGCAAGGTTTGGTGGGGTTCCGGTGCTCCGGCGGTCGTTCTCCCCTCCTCCCCCAAAACAATGGAACGTGTGCCCCAGCGGGTCTACCCCCCTAGATTTCTCCGCGCGAGGGTGCACCAATGTAACTTTTCATTCCTTTATGTTTGTTTAGTACATATACACATGGAGAACCAAGATTGGGACCCTTTGGCACATATACCCGCAGCTAGAGCCATTATCACACGATCGACGGTGTGCAGTCTACTGGTTAGGGTTAGGTGTAGGATTAGGGCTAGGGTTTAGGGGCTAGGGCTAGGGTTTAGGTTAAAGGGTAAGTATTTATGGTTAGGTTTAGGTTTAGGGTTTAGGGTTAGGGTTAGGGTTTATGATGCATGCTTCTGCAGCTCCGGCGTCGTGGTTTAGGGATTTAGAGGGGTTTAGGGCTCGAAGCCTCCCCAGTTTAGGGTTTAGGGTTTAGGGGAGCTACTTTTGCACCATTAGACCTTGCACCACACTTTGACACATATCATAGGTCCACATGCAAGGTTTGGTGGGGTTCCGGTGCTCCGGCGGTCGTTATCCCCCTCCTCCCCCCAAAACAGCGGAACGTGTGCCCCGGCGGGTCTACCCCCCTAGATTTCTCCGCGCGAGGGTGCACCAATGTAACTTTTCATAGGTTTAGGTTTGTTTAGTCCATGGACATATGGAAAACCATGTGTGGCACCCTTTGGCACAGTCTAGCCCCCGATATACCCGCGGCGGGACACTTCAGCGTACACGTCCAGGAATCTGTTAAGTGTTATCGCCCGAAGGTGAGGAATGTCAGACCGGGGATCCATGCCATGCACCATTTTGTGAATCACACCTTAATTGCATCACACTTTGACACATAGAATAGGTCCACATGCAAGGTTTGGTGGGGTTCCGGTGCTCCGGCGGTCGTTCTCCCCCTCCTCCCCCCAAAACAGCGGAACGTGTGCCCCAGCGGGTCTACCCCCCTAGATTTCTCCGCGCGAGGGTGCACCAATGTAACTTTTCATTCCTTTATGTTTGTTTAGTACATATACACATGGAGAACCAAGATTGGGACCCTTTGGCACATATACCCGCAGCTAGAGCCATTATCACACGATCGACGGTGTGCCTGGTCTACTGGTTAGGGTTAGGTGTAGGATTAGGGCTAGGGTTTAGGGGCTAGGGCTAGGGTTTAGGTTAAAGGGTAAGTATTTATGGTTAGGTTTAGGTTTAGGGTTTAGGGTTAGGGTTAGGGTTTATGATGCATGCTTCTGCAGCTCCGGCGTCGTGGTTTAGGGATTTAGAGGGGTTTAGGGCTCGAAGCCTCCCCAGTTTAGGGTTTAGGGTTTAGGGGAGCTACTTTTGCACCATTACACCTAGCATCACACTTTGACACATATCATAGGTCCACATGCAAGGTTTGGTGGGGTTCCGGTGCTCCGGCGGTCGTTATCCCCCTCCTCCCCCCAAAACAGCGGAACGTGTGCCCCGGCGGGTCTACCCCCCTAGATTTCTTCGCGCGAGGGTGCACCAATGTAACTTTTCATTCTTTTAGGTTAGGGTTAGGGTGAGGGCTAGGGTTTAGGGGTAGGGCTAGTGTTTAGGGTTCAGGGTTAGGGTTCCGGTGCTCCGGCGGTGTGTGTGACCCCGACGGTTAGTGTTAGGATTTATGTGCTCGAATTTGCACCCCTATAGATTTAAGAAAACATGATAAGAACATTATGAAATATTACTCATGTTGGAAAAACAAGTTTAATTTAATTTGAAATAAAACTAAATTTTCATATATGAAAATTTAAATGGTAAAAACAACGTTGCCGTGCGCTAGCGCACGGCAAAGGCCAAAGACGCACGGCAAAGAAAGTATGCCGCACGGCAAAGGACTCTGCACGGCAAAGATCCTTTGCGCACGGCAAAGGGAGTTTCGCACGGCAAAGGCCTTTGCCGCACGGCAAAGCTGTCCTCGCACGGCAAAGGCGCGCGGATAAGGTGCGGGTCGGCCCGACCAAGTACTTTTTCGCTGTCCAGATCGAGTTCCCGCCCGCTGCCGTCGCCGAGCTCCCCCACTTCTCCCCCCGCCGCCGCCTCCCGCACACGCCGCCGACACCATTGACGCCGCCGCCTCCCGCAGACGCCGCCGCCCGCAGACGCCGCCGCCTCCCGCAGACGCCGCCGCCGCCGCGCAGACGCCGCCCACCCTCCGCCGCGCCCTACCCGACGCCGCCGCGCCTACCCCGCCGCCGCCTCCCTCCTCTCTCGCCGCTGCGTCGCGGTCGGACGCGGTGCACCGGCGGCTCCTCCCTCCGCCACCCGTCCCAGGTCAGGCCCCCTCCCCTCCTCCCCCTCCGCTGCTCGGCTCCCCTTTCTCCCCCGTCCTCGCGGCGGTAATGGTTCAGGGCGACGCGAAGCACGCGCAGCGGCGGCGCAGGTGCTGTAGGCACGAGGTAGACGCGAGGCGGTCGGCGGCCTCCTGCCAGCGGAAGCCGTCGTCGTTGAGCACGGACGCGAGGCGGTCGGCGGCCTCCTGCCGGCGGTTAGACGAGACGAGGAACTCGATGAAGTCCTCGGCGTGGGAGGGTCGAATCGAACTGGAGGTAGCGGCGGAAGACGCGGAAGGAGGTCTCGACGGGCAGGCGTGCAGGGACGCGAGGCGCAGTAGAGCGGCCAGATGCGGTCGTGCTGCGTGACGGGCAGCGCGCGCGGAGCGCGCGCGGTCGGCTGGCGTGGCGGCCGCGCGTGAGCAGGCGCTGGTCCAGCAGCGAGGCGAGGTAGAGCGCCCAGACGCGCGGCATCTTGTGCATGGTGGCGAGCGCGCGCTCGAAGGTGTTGTTGAGGGAGGCGTAGGCCGTGTGGGAGATCGGGTGGGGGCGCGCGTGGTCGAGCCGCTCCCGGAGGTAGGCGTGCGTAGCTTGTAGCTGCCCGGCGCCTTGGGCGCGCGCTCGTAGATGACGGCGCGCTTGGGGAAGGGAGGTGGCGCGGAGACACAAGCTCCACATTCAGCAAATGTCGCATACAAAGTTAAGAGGCATGGGATCGCCGTAGCAACACGGCCGTGCCGCCGCCACCATGTAGCAACGCCGGCTGCCCTGTAGCAACACCGGTCAACAGAAGTACCAAAGTCCGGCCTCTCATCGGAGCAACGCCGGCTGCCCATCGGTGTAACCCGTCGCCTATTGTAGTAAGCCAGAAGATGGAGCATGTTAAGACAAATGCTCCGAGCCCTCGCTGTCCTCTTCTTAGATGTAACATTGCATTACCTCATTCACAAAGCAGCAAAAGTAACATTGGCTTTCTACTGCTCCATATACTCTATATACGCGCATACATGGTAATTATTAATAGCCCCTAATTGGTTTTTTTTTTGTTATGCAGGCGATGCTTCGAGGTGGACACGAGGGGCGGCGTCGCGGGGGTGTTTGACGGGGCGTTTCGGATCTTCTTCGACGATTCTCTCAGAGGGTCGTTGGTCTTCTTCGCCGGCTGTCGGTCACGCTTCGAGGGTGAGAATCCGTTCGCCTCTCTTGTACCTAGGTTTTTTCTTTATGTCTAGATCACCAAGTCTGTCGCGATACCTAGGCGTCTCTTCCCGACCGTAAGGGTTACGCGGATAAATATGCATTAGTGGTCTCGCATATTATGAACCGTAACTCTTACGGCATTTATCGGGACAGCCGGCGGATGCGTAGTTGGGTACGTTCTCCGTGCTCTACCCCGATCCGAGACAGGATTTCGGTAGCGCCTCCCCGTTGTTCTCCGGATGCACACCCCTCTCGGCTTTTTGCCGAGACGTGTATCGGGAGAGCAGCGGGGAGGTGCTGCCGAAATTCTGTCTCGGATCGGGGTAGAGCTGGGAGAACGTACTCAATCTACGGATCCGGCGGCTGCTAGGAGCCCACCTAGTAGAGTTTCAGGTTGATGCACGCGTAAAATAAATAAATATATGATGCATTTATTTCCTATTTGATATATAAATGCTATGTTCGTCTGTTTTGTTGCTGATTAGAGGATGGATAATCGTGGCTGGATGTACGATGGCAGAATCAGTCAGTGGAACTATACTGATGAATGGGGAGAAAAGACCGAGCAGTTTGTGGATAGGGCGTTTGCCATCCCTAGCAGACCTATAAGTGTTTGGTGCCCTTGTAGTAAGTGCGCTAACCGAAAGGCACAGACAAGGAAACTATGAGTATGCACCTGATCAAGTTTGGGTTCACACCGTCCTACAGATTTGGACTTACCATGGAGAAAAGGCAAAGAAACGTGCTAGGAAGGAGGTGCGGCAGATTCAACCTAGGGGGAATATGACACCGGTTTTGATAGGTGCTTAGAAAACTTGGCTAATGGTAATGTGCCGAAAGCTATCATGTAGAGGTGGAGACACCTCAGGATGCGGAGACAAGTGAGGACCCGGAGGAAAACATAAAGGAGTACTATGAGGCTCTGTTTGCTTCGCAGAAACCCCTACATGAAAATACAGAGGTTACCCAACTAGATGCCATCGCTCGCCTTATGGCCTTGAAGTGCCATAGGAACTTGTGCGAGAGATGGGTTCGATGAACTTCTGGTCATCGTAGGCAGCCTTACGCCGAAAGGGCACCTCTTGCCGCAAAACTTCTACTATTCGACCAAATTGCTCAATGACCTTAAGATGTCATCTCAGCAGATACACGCTTGTCCAAAGGGATGCATGCTATTCGTAGAGGAGCACGCTGACAAAAATTATTTCATCAAATGCAATTCCTCTTGGTACTTTGAGGTAGACCGCAATGGTGATGGTCGAAGAGGCAGACCACGGTTGCCAAGAATATCCTCCGCTATCTTCCGGGGCTTCTACCGAGGATCCAGCGGCTCTTCATGACCGAGGATACTGCCCAGCAGATGAGGTGGGCCGTGGAAGGAAACAGATACACCGACAAGATGATACATCCGTCGGATGGTACTGCATGGAAGAACTTTGTGAAGAAATTTCCACTGAAAGCATGTGACCCGAGGAGCGTAGCGATTGCGATATCTACTGATGGGTTCAATCCATATGGTATGTCGGCTGCGGTATACGGTTGTTGGCCAGTGTTTGTTATTCCCATGAACCTCCCCCCTGGCGTCTGCATGAGATCAGAGAACATGTTTGTGTCGATGATAATCCCAGGGCCCAAATACCCGGGCAAGAACATGAATGTGTACCTGGAACCGCTGGTGGATGACTTGGTTCGTGGCTGGGAAGGTCGCGGGATCCGAACATATGACGCATCAAAGAAGGAGTACTTCGATATGTATGTGTGGTACCACACGTCCCTGCATGACCTGCCAGCACGTGCTTTGTTCTGCGGGTGGTGTACACATGGGAAGTGGCCTTGCCCACAGTGCAGACAGGCCGTGACTTTCTTCTGGCTAAACAAGAGAGGCAAGTATTCATGCTTTGATGAAGCTCGACAGTTCCTTGAGCGGAGGCATGCATACAGGAGTGATGTAAAGAGTTTCAAGAAAGGCCGTGTTGTCCGTGGCCCGAAGCCAATTCCGAAGACCGGAACGGAAATCAAGGCCGAGTTAGATGCTCTTCAGCCTAGCCCTGATGGGAATGGTTTCTTAGGATATGGGGAGACACACCAATGGACTCACAAGCCGTGCTTATGGAAGCTCCCTTACTTTGAGTTTCTCGAGCTCCCGCATAACATTGATGTAATGCACACCGAGAAGAATATCAGTGAAGCCATTTGGAGCACGATTGTGGACACTGAGAAGACGAAGGATAACATAAAGGCTCGAATTGATCAAGAAAGGTGGTGTGATAGGCCGGAGTTGAACATGCAGCCACCTAATGGTGCCAAAAAAACTTGGACTAAGCCACACGCTCCGTTCTGCCTCACAAAGGCCCAAAAAAGGGAGGTCTTCCAATGGATGAAGGACTCCTTGTTTTTCCCCGATGGGTTCGCAGCCAACTGGATGAGGGGCCTGAACATTGAAACGTTGCGAGTACAAGGACTGAAGAGTCATGACTACCACATATGGCTTGAGCGGATAATGCCGGTGATGATTCGAGGCTATGTCCCTGAGAAGACTTGGCGAGTGCTAGCGAGGTTGAGTTATTTCTTCCGCCAGATTTGTGCTAGGGAGTTAGACACTAAAGTGATTGAGAAGCTGGATGAAGAGGCACCTGTGTTGCTTTGCGATCCTGGAGAAGATCTTTCCTCCGTGGTTTTTTAATCCGATGCAACACATGATCCTGCACCTCGCGGAGGAGTGCTTAAAGGGGGGCCCGAATTGGGGCCGTTGGCAGTTTGGTCCCGAGAGAGAAACACAAAAGCTTCGTCAAATGACTGGCAATAAATGCAAGATCGAAGCATCCATAGCCGAGGCAGTCCTGAACGTGGAGGTGGCAAACTTCACCACTAAGCACTATGATCCCAACATTCCCACAAAGCACAACCCGGTCCTCCGTTACAATGCCGCCAACAATGAAGAAGTACCCAAGCTTAGCATCTTCGTGGGGCTTGGTGGCAAGTCAAGTGGCTCGAAGCCGTACAGAACGGACCTACCTGAGCGGACCTTGATCCACTCGTATGTCTTAAACACCATGGTCGAAGTGAAGCCGTACATCGAGTAAGTGCGAACCATTTAATTATTCGCAAACATTCACTCGTATGTTCGTGGCTAACTCTTCCTCTTTTCATCGGTATAGGAAATTCAAGGCTATACATTGGAAGAATACCCACAGGAGCCTACCCGGAAGAATCCAAGCAAATTTTCGATAAGGGAGGCGGTTTCGGTTTCGATAGCTGGTTTTGTAATTTGGTACTATTCTATCCAAATTAGCTAGCACTTCCTACATTTATCGGTCATTTCTCGTTCTAAACTTCTTGTGCTAAACTTGTAGGCAAGAACTGACAAAGAGATGAAGTCAGAGCTAAGAAAAATTGCTAGGGGCTTTGACCATTCCGTAGAAGCGTTCAACTCCTATGACGTGAACGGGTATCGCTGCACTCCATCAATACACAACAAGCCGGCCCAACGCGAAGACAATAAATAGTGGGGTGGTATGTCAAGGTGATGATGGGCTCCATTACTATGGAAGAGTCGAGGGTATATACGAGCTGAATTACGGGTTTCACAAAGGGCTAAATCCCGTCGTCTTCAAATGCCATTGGTTTGACCCACGTCGGGTGAGACGGGATCCTGAAATTGGGTTGGTCGAAGTTGAAAGGAACTCCGTTTATAAGGGAGAGGATGTGTACATCTTGGCAACCCAGGCCTTTCAAGTATTCTATCTCCCGTACGCGTGCGTAAACCCGACAAAACGTCTACATGGATGGGATGTTGTGATGACGGTGCCTTCACGCAATAGGCCGCCCCCGCCAAACAAGGACGATTACCGCCGCGTAGACCCCTCAGCAAGGAGTGTCGAGTTTTATCAGGAAGAAGGGCTCCCCGGCCATTTCACAATCGGCTTGCCGACTATCGATGACATGGTCGTAGACGATGAACAAGAAGACGCGGGCATGGATGGAGACAATGCGTAAGATGAAGCTGAGGAGGTCCGTGCCCCGGAAGACCTGAGTTAGCTCGAGGCGTTCAAAGCATGGATTGACCTCGATGCAGATGGACCACCTCCAGGTTTCATTGATGATTATTGGTTCGCCGAGCCTGATGACGATGAGGAGACACGCGGTCCAATCACGGATGGCGACACGGGCTTCGATCTATGTAGTAGTAATTGTGAGGCTAGCCTATTTGTAATAACTCCGTGTAATAGAGATTGTCTAGCTAGGTTATTTGTAAGAACTCCGTGCTATGTTTGAGAGAACTCTATGGTAGCTATTTGTTGCTTCCACTAATTAATTAATGTTCATCCTTTTGCATTATTTGTTGCTTTCATTAATGTTCATCTACTTATATTTCTGTTGCTTTCACTAATATTTATCTCTTTACAATATTGCGTACTAATAAACCACTCTCTTCATTTGTGTTTGCAGGTGATTGAAGCATGCCGCCAAAAAAAGGGGTGGCGGTCTTAAAAGAAGCTCAAGGACTTGGTAGGTGTAGGGACTTCGAGGCGGGGCCGAGCTACTACCCCTCCTAGCCCCCTCCCGTCGCTCCCACAGGGCGGCCGCGTAGGAAGAATGCGACGCGGGTACTCACTCCTAGTCCTAGCCCCCCTCCCGCAGCCGATGATGATGACGAGGAGGAGGACCAGGAGCACTACGGGGGTGGGGAGGACCAGGAGGAGGAGGTGGGTGGGGAGGACCTGGAGGAGGAGGGGGGTGGGGAGGACCAGGAGGAGGAGGGGGACGAGGAGGACCTCTCGGAGGATGAGGGGTTGGGGAACTTAGTGTTCGATCCTGATCCAAGCCTAGAGTGGTGTGAGCCGGAGGATTACCGCATGCGTTCCAGCTTTGGAGAGGCTGAGGCCACGTGATAGGAAGCCATATCGCCGTGGGATAACACAGCTCCCCTCGCTGAGGAGCTGGCGCTACAGGCACGTTGTTCTTGTGCCCTATGGAAGGAGGTACATGTTATTTTTTGGCATTTCGTTATCGCAATTTTGTCATTATCAAAATTATTATCACATACATATTGATGTTGTCGTTTCATGGTGCAGCTCGTTCCAGTTTGAAGACCCGACGCAGAGACCGCCACGTGGGTACTCGAACATCCTTGGGGGCCTACTTAGGTGGTATTTCCCTGGGATAGTCAACTTGCCTACTGGTGGCTGCGACGTAGCTTGGAGGTGGGCGCACTACAGCCTCGCGGAAGATCCTCTTGGCCGCGGCACCGCGGCGGATATGGTTGTTGCCAAATTCTGGGTACGTGACTTTTGACTTCTTACCATTCATACACTCTCCTTGGTTCACAATAATTGCACTAATGCCCCTTGTTTTACCTATGTGCATGGTTGCGTAAATACTTCAAGAGGGCCGAGGGCAAGGAGAATGCGTGCGATGATGTCCTACACCAGCTTGCAAGGAAGAGGGTGATCGGCATGCACTACGAGGCACGTATTCAATGCGTCCGCGATCGGCACGCCAACCGCTTCGTCCACATGAGTAAGGAGGACGCTCGCGACACGCTCATGCAGCCGTGGCAAGTACTTGCGTGTATTTGCATTTATGTGTTATTGATTTCTTTATCGCCATGTAGTTTATTTTACCATAATGGGTTTATCTTGTGCATGTAGAACCCTCCTCAGTACGTCGGCAACGACGATAGGTGCTTTCGTGCGATGGTCATGTGGTGGACATGCCCCCAGTACCTCAAGAAGCACGAGGAGGGCAAGGCGAAGCGGCAGAGATGCGAGGTGGATCGCATATCCAAGGCAGCATCCCCATCTCTCTTCACCTGCAGAAGGAGGTGAGCAAATTAATGGTTCCTTCATTCTTTGAATTCATGTTATATATTTGTTAACTCCGCAAGGGTGTGTCACTTCACTCAATTACATGTTCTCTTTTGCAGGAAGTCGACAGAGCGAAGCCTAACGTCTTTGCCGTGCTAAAGAAGATGAAGCAAAGGAAGACGCCTGATCCTGAGACGGGGTCCTTGTGGGTTAACCCGCAATCCGAGACCCAGTGCACGGCGTATGTCTCCAAGTTCAAGCAGAAGCACGGCGAGGACGCCAATCCAGAGGCCGAGGACTTTGACCCTGAGGTCGCGGTGCTTGCGGGAGAAGGCTTGAAGCATGGCCGCCTATGGTTTGGTGACGGGTGCGTCGACCCAGCGAGGGTTCCCTCTCTCCGCCAGATCCGTCGTGGTCGTAAGAGCGGCCAGCCCGAGGTAGAGCCGGCCACGGGCTTCGGATCTAGCTGTCGAGCGGTTACGGGTATGTTCTTCCTCGGGTCTCTACATTTCCTTTACATGCTTTCCATTGAAATGTTAATGACATCGCGGCAACACAACGTAGGAGGAGATGGCAGCGAAGGAGCAGGCGGCCCAGAGCACGCACGGAACATGGAGCGGCAGATTCTGGAGTACCGGCAGCAGCATTACGTATGATGCAGCAGATGCAACAGCAGCAGATGATGCAGCAGCAGCAGGCACAGATGAGCTGGCTGATGAGCCAGACGGCTCTGTCTTCTCCACCGGGGAGTCTTCCTCCTCCACCTTACTCCATGTGGATGCCGCCACCGCCCACTCAGACCCCGGGGACACCTATCACCGTCAACAACATGAACATCATCCGGAGCATGAACCTCGGTGAGTCCTCCTACGCTTGTGCCCAACCCGCTACTTGTGCTTGTTCAAGTGTTCAATATGCAAATGCATGTTAATTCCATCAACCTGCTTATAGATTTTATGTCACAAGGCAATGACAATGAGGCCGGCGGAAGCGGAGGAGGACAATAAGGTTGATGGCATGGTCTTGATGGATTTGTGGACTTTCCCGTTATGGATTGCACTTGTACTTGATGTATTTGTGGACATTGCACTTGTACTTGTTGTATTTGTGGACATTGCACTTGTTATGCATAAACTATGTGTGCTCGATGTATTTGTGGTGTTGTTCATGTGTTTGGTGATGCTATGGTGAATATATATGTTGTATATGTTATATATATGTGAAATGCAATTTTGAAATGCAGGGAATAAAGAAAAACAGAAAAAAAATGAAAAAACCAGGGGCCTTTGCCGTGTGTATGCACACGGCAAAGGACATTTGGTCACTTTGCCGTGTGCATACACACGGCAAAGGCGCCACGTGGCGCAAGCCTGTGCTCCTGGGAAGCCAGTGGGTGTCCCTGGAGAATCCTTTGCCGTGCATACTGGGGAGTGGGCGCACGGCAAAGAGTAGAAGCACGGCAACGACTGGGCGCACGGCAACGTCGGGGCGCACGGCAACCTCCAGGACGCACGGCAGAGATCGGGCGCACGGCAGCCTCCAGGACGCACGGCAACGAGCGCGCGCACGGCAAACGCTCGAGCGCACGGCAACGAGCGCGCGCACGGCAACGAGCCTTTGCCGTGCGGTTTGGTCAGGCGCACGGCAATGTCTTCTTTGCCGTCGAGGGCGTTGCCGTGCACACGTTGCCGTGCGCCGACGCACGGCAAATCCTTTGCCGTGCAAATAGGCCCCTTTGCCGTGCGATTGGTCGCACGGCAACGTAGTGTTTTCCCGTAGTGACTGGGGGCTACTTGACGTGTGATAAGTGGAGGGGATTCCTGAATTTGGACAACAGCGGGCCGGTGGCCTGCTCCCGCCCGACGGCGCACGCCGGGAGCACAAACCTGAGCATCGCAGCTTCCTCCCCAGTGCGCATCGCAGCGCGTGTGCTGTGCGAGGACTTGGCCGCCACCTCCACAGGCGCCTCGAGCATGGCCGCCACCGTGAACGCCACGCCGCCGGGGAACTTGACAAGCGCGTCCGCGCCTGCGCCGTGAGCGATGGAGCCGACGTAGGCCTGCAGCGCGCCGAGCCGGTCGGCGATTGGCGCGACGTAGGGCAGCAGGGTGCCTCGGTCGCGCCTCTCCAGGCGCCTCAAGCATGGCGGCCGCCGGGGAACTTGACGAGGGCGTCCCCGCCGGCGCCGTGAGGGACGGGTACCAACCTGAGTCTATCGGCGATGGGGCCGAGGTACGGCTGCAGCGCGCCGAGCTGGTCGGCGATTGGCGCGAGGTAGGGGCAGCAGGGTGCCTCGGCTGGTGCCGTCGCCGCGGCGGCGGAGGCAGGCCGGGAGGCGGTCAAGGCGGAGCCCAAGGAGGCGCTGGTAGAGGTAGCGGTAGAGCAGGGCATGGGGAATTGGGGATGCTCAATTTCATGGAGTTAGAAATGGGGATGGGAACCAGAGGGAGGAGAATGGAGATGGATAAGCGACAGGCTCGCATTAGTGCGGTCGCGGTCGCCATGTGCTTGTGGTCCCCGCGAAAAAATCCATCACGTCACACATGCACGCATGTGGTAGTCTTAGACCGTTGGATCGCGATCTAACGTGCGCTAGCCGTGGGCACCGTGGAAGACACGGGAGTGCCCTGGCATGAAATAGAAATTGGGTTTTCTTTTTGCGGGTAGGAGTATTAGGGTTTGTGAGGATGATGTTAGGTCACCCTTTTTAGTACTCCCTCCATCCCAATATGTAAAGCGTGTAAGAGATTTAGCACGAAAATTAGCGCGCGCTAAGTTAGACTCTTTTGCCCCTGCGCTGTGTGATTGACCAGAAAATACGAGCGTAACCCGCGGGATATGCATGTTGCTCTTTCCATCTACGTTCCTCCCTTGATTGCAGCTGATTCCTTGCCGCTAGCGCGAAGGGAAAATGGACTCCCGCCAGCGCCTCGATCACTTCATGGCCGCCGACGGAAAAGCTTAGGCAACTTGAACGCGGCAATGACGAAAATTTTACAGTAGCGCCATATTCATCAAAATTTCAAATCGTTTGGGCGCCCCGAATCCACCTATATGACCAGCCAATCAATTCCTTTCCTCACCTTAGAATTCCACCATTGCCTTCGCTGCAAACCATGGCGGAAATTGATCTCGATCACGGCATATGGGACGAATTTGAAGATTACAGTGGTCCAATCCAGGACCTTAACTACGACCTGGAGTGGGACGACAGCGAGGAAGGTGAGTTCGGTCTATCCATTCGTTACAGGCTTCTTCTTTGATATGCTGATATCTAATTACTCCGCGAGCTCGTCCTCGGTCAGGCGAGCCAACCAGTCCGACGGCCCTCCCTTGCTCGCCATGGAGATGAGATGTGCTGTGCTTTTTTCTGATTGCGGAGAGATGATGAGACATGCTTTCTGGGTACCAGCACCTTTCATTAGGAAACCAATCGCTGGCTACGGAAATCAATCGTTGGCAGCTGCATGCAGGGAGCACAATTTCTGGAGCGGAGGAGACGCTACTGTTGCATGCGCGGGAGGGTAGAATTGGAAGAATCTACCAAAATCAGCTAATACGCCTTACATTTTGGAAAAAATGGAGGAGGCTTACACGCCTTACAAATTAGGATGGAGGGAGTACTACATGTTGTGGTATTATTCTTAAATTTTACATCTCAATAATTATCCGGGCAGGACAAACATAAGCGAGGAGAGGCACCAAAAAGAACACCTTCTTCCTCCCACGTCGCTCCCGTGGGCGACGGGGAGGAACCCTAGCCCCTTCGCCCCAGGCCACCTTCCGACCCTTCCTCCCCTCCTCGCCGCTGCCGGACGGCCCACCGGGCAAAGCCTGGGCGCTGGTGGCGGCAGGGCCCCCATTTCCCCCACGCACGGAGGCGGTGGCGCAGGCCGTGGCGGCCATGGTGAGCGGCGTGCTCGGCGAGGGGCGCGTCGGCGTGATCTTCGGTGGCTTGGCGGCCTTGCACGACGGTACAAGCGCGCTGGGATGGCGGCTGCGTCTGTCCTCGCGGCAGCGTGGCGACTTCGGGCGGCGCAGCGGCCTCAACCCATGGTTCGTTGACGGCAGGACATGTCAGCGGGGATGGAGCTGGTAAGGGGCGGTGTGGGGATGGAGGTCACTACTAGGAAAACGCTTATTGCCGGCGCACCAAAAAAGACTACTGTCGGCGCACCAGCGCCCGCCGGTGGGAACGGGCCGGTGGTAAAGGCTTATCACCGGGGCACCATCTGGTGCACCGACAGTAACTCGATTTATCTCCGGTGCACCGGCGGTATGTTTTCCAGGATTAAAAAAGCAGATCTAGATCTAGATCTAGGTCGTCGGTCAAGTTCTAGGATGTGCCTTGGGAGATGTGTTGCCGCCACCGTGGTCATCTGCTTAGTGAGGAGCTGGTCGCCGGGGTGGGAGGAGTTGGTCGCCGAGGTGGGAGGAGGTGGTCGCCGGGGTGAGAGTAGGTGGTCATTGAGAAGCTTGCCGGACCCGGGGTGAGAGGAGGTGCTCGCCGGCAAGATGCTTGAGGAGGTGCTCGCAGGTGAGATACTGGAGGAGGTGCTCCGGTGAGTAGCTTGAGGAGCTGCTCGCTGGAGGGGGGATTAGAGGGGAAGAAGGTAGAAGAGGAGGAAAAGTGGAGGAGAAGAGAAGGTGGCCAGAGGGAGGAAGAGAGGTTTTGCGGCACACGGCGCCTCTGGTACCCCCTTTAGTATCGGTGCGTAACCCTAACCGGGACTTAAAGTCAAATGCGCAGAAGCCGACTCGCGTCGCCATTACTGGCCAGTATCGAAATCGAGCGTCGCGTGGGAATCAGACCGCCGACACCGGCGCGGCCAGCCACGGGAATTGATCACCGGTGGCTGGCAATGTTCATCTTCCTCTTCCACTGCTTTATAAGCTCCACCATTCTTCACCATTGCCACACACTCTCTCCATCCTTCTCTCCTCCACCATTTGCAAAAGCTCTCTCCTCTTCGTTGATGGCTCCTCGGACTCGGGTGTACCACCTCATGGCCGAAGGGTTGGCGTTCAAGGTCACGGCCGCGCCCCGTGCAAGAAGGGTGGAGAAGTGGATCTGCAGCGTGAAGAGGGACTTTCTTGACGCTGCAACGACCAAGTGCGTTGGCGTGGACTACGAGTTCACCGACCCTCGCAAGGCCGGTGAGCAGCGCGCCGCCTTCCTTCAACT
This sequence comes from Lolium perenne, assembly GCF_019359855.2. NCBI lineage: Eukaryota > Viridiplantae > Streptophyta > Magnoliopsida > Poales > Poaceae > Lolium > Lolium perenne. The sequence goes on from NC_067250.2 coordinate 313,454,996, forward strand.
CTCGGTGGCGTCCGAGACGTTGGTGTTCCAGATAATTTCTACCGATGAAGTGCCACAAGTGCTCAAGGAGTTTTTGCAGGATGGGAACATCAGATTCTACACCGCCACTATCGACAATGATGTGAAAAAGCTGCATCACTACGTCATTCATATCACTTCTTGGTACGACCTCCAGAAGGTAGTCCCGAACCCCACCAAGAAGCCCATTCTGAGTCTATATGAGTTGGCAAACTATACCATTGGGACAAACCTTGAGAAGAAGAAGAAGTACAACAAGAAGAAGATGGACGTCGCCGCACAAGAAAAAGAAGATGAGCTCATTTTTGAATGGGCCAATTTTCTATTGAGCTACGAGCAAGTGCACTATATAGCTCTAGACACTCGCCTGGGCTTCGAGATTGATAGGAGGCATTGGAACCTAGTTGGCTACAATAGCCATGTTGATCGTCTCAATATTTAGAGATGATGAGTAGTTGTGGTCTTCTATATTTGTATGAACTATGAATCGTTTCAATATATGTGAACTATGAGGCTTTTTGATATATATAAACTATGTGTCTTTCAATATATATGAACTATGTGGTTTATATTATTTGTCCATATTATATGAATAATGCAAGAGGTGATTTCAAAAGACTTAATGAAGAGGACATGATGACCCTAAACCCTAAACCCTAGAAAGCAACATCCACCCAAACTTGGGCGCCATTCTTATTCTCTACCTAAACCACCAAGTACTTGAAGCTCGGGGTCCCATATGTGGAGGTGGAGTCATCACCGTCTTGGTTTTACTACTCTGAATGCATGTGGTATGATTAGAAAGATAGAAGGTACATATTACTTCAATATACCGAAAGTTGATCCCTTGATCGCTGCCCCTCTGCCTATTGTTCTATTCTCTCTCGAGGATAGGTGTTTGCATTATGATGCGTAGGTTGAGGCAAATCTGTAGGGATTCGTAGCATAGAAAACAAAAAATTCCTACCGCGAGAATGCAATCCAAGCCAAGATGCAATCTAGAAGACGGTAGCAACGAGTGGATAAACGAGACTAACCCTTGAAGATTTCCAAAGCCTACGAGAGGAGGCTCTCGTTGTTGCAGAAGATGATCACTTGCCACTTTCAAAAGCGCGAAGAAGATCTTGATGGTGCCACAATCAGGCAGCACCTCCGTACTCGGTCACACGTTCGGTGTTGATGAAGACGACGTCCTTCTCCCCGTTCCAGCGGGCAGCGGAAGTAGTAGCTCCTCCTTGAATCCCGGCATCATGACGGCGTGGTGGCGGTGTCGATGGAGATCTCCGGCGGAGCTTCGCTAAGCGTTTGCGGGAGAGGTGGAGGAGGAGGGGGCGGCTAGGGTTTGGGGAGAGGGGGTGGCCGGCCACTTGAGGGGTGCGGCCAGCTATGGCTTTGGTCTGGCCGGCCCCCTCCCCTTGCTCCTCATTATATAGGTGGAACCCCCAAGTGTTGGACTACAAGTCTTCGAATAAGACCCCAACCCAAAACCTTCCATGTGTAGGGAAACCTACCTAAGGTGGGATTCCACCCTTCCATAAGGAGGGGTGGCCGGCCACCCTTGGTGGAGTCCACCTGGGACTCCACCCCCTAGGGTTGGCCGGCCATGCTAGGTGGAGTCCCTCCGGGACTCCGCCTTCAATAGTGATTTCTTCCGGACTTTTCTAGAACCTTCTAGAGCCTTCCATAAATGCACCGGATCATTTTCAAACTTATAAAATGACTTCCTATATATGAATCTTATTCTCCGGACCATTCCGGAACTCCTCATGATGTCCTGGATCCCATCCGAGACTCCGAACAAAACTTCAAACTCCATTCCATATTCAATATCTACTAATACGACATCAAACCTTAAGTGTGTCACCCTACGGTTCGCGTACTATGTGGACATGGTTGAGAACTCTCTCCGACCTACAACCAATAGCGGGATCTGGAGATCCATAATGGCTCCCACATATTCAACGATGACTTAGTGATCGAATGAACCATTCACATACGATACCGATTCCCTTTGTCACGCGATATTTTACTTGTCCGAGGTTTGATCATCGGTATCTCTATACCTTGTTCAACCTCGTCTCCTGACAAGTACTCTTTACTCGTACCGTGGTATGTGGTCTCTTATGAACCATTCATATGCTTGCAAGCTAATATAGATGACATTCCACCGAGAGGGCCCAGCGTATATCTATCCGTCATCGGGATGGACAAATCCCACTGTTGATCCATATGCCTCAACGAACACTTTCCGGATACTTAATCCCACCTTTATAACCACCCATTTACGCAGTTGTTATCACCAGAATTTGACCGGATCAGAGGTGGGCCGCGATCAAGATTGGGCTTGAAGAAGTATACATGAAGAAATACGTGAACCGGCCTTGTACACGGAGTTTGGGAAGTTTGCCCTTGTATCTGTAAATATAGTAGGATACGTGTCGGTTAGTTAGAGTTTGGCTCGTGCACGGTTGGGATTATTCCCACGTTAGAAAGTCTACGGACTATAAATATGTATCTAGGGTTATCAAGAAAAACAACAATCACGTTCATCACAAACCAATCTTGGCGCATCGCCGACCCCTTGTTTCGAGGGTTTCTTCCGGGTAAGCATCATGCTTGCGATCTAGGCAGTATACGTTTATTCGTTATCCATGCGTTGCTCGTGCTGAAGCCTTGTTGATGGCGAGCAACGTTGTTATCATAGATGTGTTAGGGTTAGCATTGCTTTACCGTGCTACATGTTTTCGTCCATGCAACCCTTAGACGTCTAGCCGTCCTTACACCTTTCTTAGGTGTAAGGGCGGCACCTTGTTTGATCATTGTTTAGTAGATCCGATCTGTTATGATCGCTCCTTGATTCTTCAAGGATTAGTTTAATATCTGCATAGTTAGGCCTTACAAACGGGTTGAAGGATCCAGTAGCACGTAGGGTGTAGTTTGCTAACCCTAGACAAGATGTTCCGGGGATCAACTTAATGTTGGTTTTTAGGCCTTGTCTAGGGTCGGTTTATTATCACCGTGCGTGGCTGCCAGGCTCAATTATGAGTAGGATGTTCCGATTATGCGGTGAAAACCCTAGATCGTCGCAGGTCGTTTTAGCTTTGTTTTGATCAAGCAGGACCACCATGCAATCGTAAACCCCATACGAGTCATGGGTGGATCGGCCCCCTTGAGCCGATTCACGGGACAACTTGAGAGCCGATCGAGGCTCGTATTTAATGTTTACGTGTATGCCATGCAGGAAACTAAGCGAAGCAAATCCATCACCTTCCTGATCAGGTATAGATCAGGTGGCACGCCCTTGCACCAGCATCGGGACGTGCGTACCAGGAGCTTTGCGGGCCGTCGCTCGGAGGGACCAGGGCCAGCCGCAGCCCTAGGTTGTTCCCGGCTCTTCGTGTTGCCAGCCGTAGCTCGCCGGTGGGTTTCGGACGCCAACACATTCTGGCACGCCCGGTGGGACAGTCTTCGACATCAACTGCATCGCCATCTACATCTGAGATGGCGGAAGGTACTCCAGTCACGTACGAGGATCTGCCCGAGGAGCTCAAGAAGAAGTATGACGACGTCAAAGCTATCCTCGAAGCCGACCTCATCGGCTCTTTCCACAGGACCCGCTCACACGGCATCAGGTGGAGAGGGTTCACACCTGAAGGCGCGCTCGATGGAGTGGACCTGTCCACCCCTTCAGAAGAACGCACATGGTCCTTGCGTCAGGAGATCAATTTCATGGTAGCTCATTCGCTACACCGCCACTCTGAGAGCTTGGTGAACACTCTGGAGCGTGTCGCCCTTCGGGTGCTCCATGAAATCTTGAGGCATCAGTACTCTCCGTCAGGACCTGCTCTAGGGACTCACCAAGGAGAGCTACCACTCCAGAGCCGACCACCGCTGCCGTTCGCGCTGGCAGCACCAGAGGTGCCGAGTACACCGGCATTCGTTGTCTACAAGATCGGTGGCGATCCTAGCGATTACCAGTTCTTGTATGAGGCGCCTAAGGAAATCCCTCACGGATACACGTGCACATACGTGCCAGACAGCAGTAACTGGGCACTCACGAACCAGGCTGCAACAGCAGGGACTTCCGGAACAGCAGGAGGAGCTTCTGGATCAGATCTTGAGAAGCAGACGTGGCTAGCTAAGTATGCCACTCCGACGAACCTCCAGAGCTCAACTCCTGTAGCTGGCTCAGATCTTGAGAAGCAAGCGTGGCTGGCTAAGTATGCCACACCAGTGAATCTTCAGAGCTCCACTCCTGCAGCTAGCACTGCGGATCAGATCAACACGATCTTGAGAGGCCAGTTCGGCATGGTGCCGAAAAGGAGGGCAATCGGCTATTCCAAGCCGTACCCCAACGACTACGATTTGATCCCACTACCACCCAAATATCGGCTCCCTGAATTCTCCAAGTTTAGTGGGTGGCTCTAGCTCTATCGAGCACGTAAGCCGATATTTGGCGCAACTGGGCACGATCTCAGCTGCAGATGCACTACGCGTGAGGTTCTTCGCACAGTCCCTCACAGGATCGGCTTTTGGGTGGTACACATCACTGCCACCAGATTCGATCCGGACTTGGAAGCAGTTGGAGGAACAATTCCACATGCAGTATCACTCAGAAGCTTCCGAGGCTGGCATTGCCGATCTAGCACAAGTACGTCAGAAGCGCGGAGAAACAGTGTCAGAATACATCCAGCGCTTCAGGGCCGTTAGGAACCGATGCTATTCGGCTCGTTTGACTGAAAAAGAAGCAGTCGAGTTGGCGGTGGTGGGTCTCGCATCACCGATCAAGGATATGGCTTCCCAAGCAGACTACCCATCACTGGCGCATATGGTTCAGAAACTGTCATTATATGAACAGCGCCACCCAGAGCTGTACCAGGACAAATTCAAGCGTGCAGTAGTCCTGGTTGAGACAGAGGAAGATGAAGGGTCTGCGGGAGATCAAGAGGTAGCAGTGGCTGAATGGACTCGGGGGGCAACCCCCATGTCCTGCAAGTGGGTTAAGCCACAAGGTCCGCCCAGAGGGTTTGACTTTGACGTAACTAAAGCTGAGCAAATTTTCGACCTCTTACTTAAGGAGAAGCAGCTGAAGTTACCCGAAGGCCTCAAAATCCCCACGGTACAGGAGCTGAACGGAAAGCCATACTGCAAATGGCATAACACGTTCTCCCATACCACCAACGACTGCAGGGTGTGGCGTCAGCAGATCCAAATGGCGATAGAACAAGGACGTCTAATTTTCAACCAGTACGCCATGAAAGTCGACACACACCCCTTCCCCGCCGTTAACACGGTGGAATACGCTTACCCCGAGGGGTGCCAACCAGGTTTCTCGTTAAGCATTAACATGGTCGAGCCTGGGCACCACTCTGGTAAGAACAAAGGCGAGGGTAGCCGCTCTCGTAGCAAGGACAAAGAGGAAGCCGCTCCATGCGATCGGCTCCGGCACGATGACAAACGCTACATCACAGAGGGAGAAGTGAAGAATGTGCGATATCAACGACCTCTCTCTGATCATCTCCTCAACAAATATGTAAGTCAGTACGACCAGCGCCGGCGGTACAACAGCGACGATGAAAGGGATCGTCTAGCTAGCAGGGATGCCAGGAGACATCGTCGGCATGATCGCGATGAGGAGAGATACGGGCGCCGTGCCAAGGAAAGGTCAAGAGAACAAGACGACGTGGACAAGCACTGGGACTGTCCTTTCTTCAAACACTGCTGGGATTCAGGAATGAGCCGATTGCCTACAATCGGCAAGCGCGTAATGTAGACAGAAGAAGAAGGGTGCAACAGACGTGTCAGTGTTCAAACGTCTAGGGCCTCTCCCATCTAGGAACAAGCAAACTGAGTCCTCTCGGGAAGAAGACCTCGAGGAGTTAGAAGATGACTACGAAGAAGAAGAGGACAAGTACCACCGGCCAAGGTGGTGCCCTGATGGACTCAGCCGTTCCCAAAAGCGTAGGGTTCAGCGACTGCATGGCTTGGAGGAAGCCGAAAGGTTATACCTGCACACGCTAAGGAAGGCGCTGCCTGATCTGGCCGCAAAAATTCAACGAACCCTGGACGAAGAGGGTCGACCACAAAAGATGGAGTGGCGCCCCAAGCAAAGGAAAGCCGATGATGAGACATCGGCTAGTACAAACATGGTGTTCATCCTTCCAGCAGAGTTTTGTGCTCCAGGATTAGACGGCGCACCGTGGCACAACTTGACTGCGGCCCACGGCCGGTTATCTTTGAGAAGCCACGTGAAAGAAGCTACAGACACCTGAAGGCCCTGTACTTACGAGGTTATATCAATGGGCAGCCTGTCAATAGGATGCTGGTGGACACCGGAGCGGCAGTCAACATCATGCCATACTCCATGCTACGTCGGTTGGGACGCTCTAGCTCGGATCTGATCAAGACCAACGTTACACTGAGCGATTTCAACGGCCAAGCATCTGATGCACAAGGTGTTCTGAACGTGGATCTGACCGTAGGGAGGAAAACCATCCCTACGACATTCTCCATTGTCGATAGCAAGAGCACTTACGCTGTCCTTCTAGGGAGAGATTGGATCCACGCCAACTGTTGCATTCCATCTACGATGCACCAATGCCTAATACAGTGGGATGGAGATGAAGTAGAAGTCGTCCATGCAGACGATACAGCCGAGATTTCAACGGCTGGCATGAACGTTTGGGAGACGGAAGGCCAAGAGCCACTCTCAGGCATCACTTTGGACGACTGCGAGTACATCGACGTGTCAAAAAACGGGGTGAGGCTGGTCTTATCCACTGGCCTGACCGTGTAACAAGAGCAAAGTCTATGAACGTACATGGGAAGGCCGATCCTTGTGATCGGCCCCAAAAAATAAAAAGTAATGATCTTGTCTCAAGCATGTCACGTAGTCATAGTGAAGCACGAACAAGATGTAAACCTCTTTTGAGCAATACAATCAAGATGGGGGCCGATTCCAGCAATCGGCCCATATTATCCTTGCCATCCGTTTTGCCTGTGTTCAGCGTCGATCTAACAGGTGACGGAAAGCTAGGGTATGGGTTTACATCGGCTGATGAGCTAGAAGAAGTCGACATTGGTCCTGGGGATAAGCCACGACCAACCTTCATCAGCAAGAAGTTAGATCCACATCTCAGGAGCCAGATGATAGCTCTATTAAAAGAGTACCCAGATTGCTTTGCATGAGATTACACAGAGATGCCTGGGTTAGACAGGAGCATCATTGAGCATCGGCTCCTTCTCAAGAAAGGATTTCGGCCATTCCAACAACGAGCACGTCAGATGAAGGCCGAAATTCTCGAAGAAGCCAAGAAAGAGATCGAGAAAATGTTGGCCGCCGGGTTCATCAGGCCATGCAGGTATGCTGAATGGATCTCCAGTATTGTACATGTGGAGAAAAAGGACGGCCGATGGCGTGTGGCTATAGATTTCCGAGATCTCAACAGAGCCACTCCAAAGGATGAATATCCAATGCCTGTGGCAGAAACATTGGTCAACGCAGCTGCTGGCCACAAGGTGTTGAGTTTCATGGATGGCAATGCCGGCTACAACCAGATTTTCATGGCCCCAGAAGATATACACAAGACTGCATTCCGAGTACCAGGATCAGTGGGCTTGTTCGAATATGTGGTCATGACTTTTGGTTTGAAGAATGCCGGTGCAACGTACCAACGAGCCATGAATTATATTTTTCATGATCTGATCGGCAAGTTGGTGGAAATCTACATCGATGACGTGGTGGTCAAGTCTGTCTCCATGGAAGGACACTTGGATGATTTGCGACGCATCCTAGACCGAACTCGGAAGTTCGGACTCAGAATGAATCCAAAGAAGTGTGCCTTTGGTGTGACGGCCGGTCAGTTCCTAGGTTTTCTTGTTCATGAACGAGGAATTGAGATCGGCCTGAAAAGTCAGGAGGCAGTTGATGTCTACGTTCCCCCCCCTTTCCTGTAGACAGTGTTGGGCCTCCAAGAGCAGAGGTTTGTAGAACAGCAGCAAGTTTTCCCTTAAGTGGATCACCCAAGGTTTATCGAACTCAGGGAGGAAGAGGTCAAAGATATCCCTCTCATGCAACCCTGCAACCACAAAGCAAGAAGTCTCTTGTGTCCCCAACACACCAAATAGGTGCACTAGTTCGGCGAAGAGATAGTGAAATACAGGTGGTATGAATATATATGAGCAGTAGCAACGGTGCCAGAAAATAGCTTGCTGGCGTGTAGTTGATGGTGGTAGTATTGCAGCAGTAGTAACACAGTAAAACAGTAAACAAGCAGTAGTAACACAGCAGTAGTAAACAAGTAGCGATAGCAGTATTTAGGAGCAAGGCCTAGGGATTACACTTTCACTAGTGGACACTCTCAACATTGATCACATAGCGGAATAGATAAATGCATACTCTACACTTTTGTTGGATGATGAACACATTGCGTAGGATTACACGAACCCTCAATGCCGGAGTTAACAAGCTCCACAATAATGCTCATATTTTAGTAACCTTTAGTGTAAGATAGATCAACAGACTAAACCAAGTACTAACATAGCATGCACACTGTCACCTTCATGCATATGTAGGAGGAATAGATCACATCAATATTATCATAGCAATAGTTAACTTCGCAATCTACAAGAGATCATGATCATAGCATAAACCAAGTACTAACACGGTGCACACACTGTCACCTTTACACACGTGCAGGAGGAATAGAACTACTTTAATAACTTTGCTAGAGTAGCACATAGATAGTAGTGATACAAAACTCATATGAATCTCAATCATGTAAAGCAGCTCATGAGATTATTGTATTGAGGTACATGGGAGAGATGAACCACATAGCTACCGGTACAGCCCCGAGCCTCGATGGAGAACTACTCCCTCCTCATGGGAGCAGCAGCGGTGATGAAGATGGCGGTGGAGATGGCAGCGGTGTCGATGGAGAAGCCTTCCGGGGGCACTTCCCCGCTCCGACAGCGTGCCGGAACAGACTCCCGTCCCCGGATCTTGGCCTCGCGATGGCGGCGGCTCTGGAAGGTTTCTGTGGTTTTCGTCCAACGCATCAGGGTTTTCGATCCAGGGGCTTTATATAGGCGAAGAGGCGGCGCAGGAGGGTCGAAGGGGCGACGACACCATAGGGCGGCGCGGCCAGGGCCTGGGCCGTGCCGGCCTATGGTCTGGGGGCCCAGTGCCCCCCCTCTGGTCCTTCCCGGGTGTTCTGGATGCTTCCGATGAAAATAGGAACTTGGGCGTTGATTTCGTCCGATTCCGAGAATATTTCGTTACTAGGATTTCTGAAACCAAAAACAGCAGAAAACAGAACCGGCACTTCGGCATCTTGTTAATAGGTTAGTTCCGTAAAATGCACGAATATGACATAAAGTGTGCATAAAACATGTAGATAACATCAATAATGTGGCATGGAACATAAGAAATTATCGATACGTCGGAGACGTATCAGCATCCCCAAGCTTAGTTCTGCTCGTCCCGAGCAGGTAAAACGATAACACAGATAATTTCTGGAGTGACATGCCATCATAACCTTGATCATACTATTTGTAAAGCATATGTAGTGAATGCAGCGATCAAAACAATGTATATGACATGAGTAAACAAGTGAATCATATAGCAAAGAATTTTCATGAATAGTACTTTCGAGACAAGCATCAATAAGTCTTGCATAAGAGTTACTCATAAAGCAATAAATTCATAGTAGAGACATTGAAGCAACACAATGGAAGATTAAGTTTCAGCGGTTGCTTTCAACTTGTAACATGTATATCTCATGGATAGTTGTCAATGCAAAGCAATATAACAAATGCAATAAGCAAGTATATAAGAATCAATGCACAGTTCACACAAATGTTTGCTTCTTGAGGTGGAGAGAAATAGGTGAACTGACTCAACATTGAAAGTAAAAGAATGGTCCTCCATAGAGGAAAAGCATCGATTGCTATATTTGTGCTAGAGCTTTGATTTTGAAAACATGAAACAATTTTGTCAACGGTAGTAATAAAGCATATGCATCATGTAAATTATATATTATAAGTTGCAAGCCTCATGCATAGTGTACTAATAGTGCCCGCACCTTGTCCTAATTAGCTTGGACTACCGGATCATCACAATGCACATGTTTTAACCAAGTGTCACAAAGGGGTACCTCTATGCCGCCTGTACAAAGGTCTAAGGAGAAAGCTCGCATTGGATTTCTCGCTATTGATTATTCTTCAACTTAGACATCCATACCGGGACAACATAGACAACAGATAATGGACTCCTCTTTTATGCATAAGCATGTAACAACAATTAATAATTTTCTCATTTGAGATTGAGGATATATGTCCAAAACTGAAACTTCCACCATGGATCATGGCTTTAGTTAGCGGCCCAATGTTCTTCTCTAACAATATGCATGCTTAACCATAAGGTGGTAGATCTCTCTTACTTCAGACAAGACGGACATGCATAGCAACTCACATGAAATTCAACAATGAATAGTTGATGGCGTCCCCAGTGAACATGGTTATCGCACAACAAGCAACTTAATAAGAGATAAAGTGCATAATTACATATTCAATACCACAATAGTTTTTAAGCTATTTGTCCCATGAGCTATATATTGCAAAGGTGAATGATGGAATTTTAAAGGTAGCACTCAAGCAATTTACTTTGGAATGGCGGAAAATACCATGTAGTAGGTAGGTATGTGATACGTCTCCGACGTATCGATAATTTCTTATGTTCCATGCCACATTATTGATGTTATCTACATGTTTTATGCACACTTTATGTCATATTCGTGCATTTTCTGGAACTAACCTATTAACAAGATGCCGAAGTGCTAGTTGCTGTTTTCTGCTGTTTTTGGTTTCAGAAATCCTAGTAAGGAAATATTCTCGGAATTGGACGAAATCAAAGCCCAGGGCCTATTTTTCCACGGAGCTTCCGTGAAGACCGAAGAACACACGAAGTGGGGCCACGAGGTGGCGACACCACGTGGCGGCGCGGCCCAGGGGGCCCGCGCCGCCCTATGGTGTGGCTCCCTCGTCGGCCCCCGACTCTGCCCTTCCGCCTACAAATAGCCTCCGTGACGAAAACCCCGCATCGAGAACCACGATACGGAAAACCTTCCGGCAGACGCCGCCGCCGCCGATCCCATCTCGGGGGATCCAGAGATCGCCTCCGGCACCCTGCCGGAGAGGGGAATCATCTCCCGGAGGACTCTACGCCGCCATGGTCGCCTCCGGTGTGATGTGTGAGTAGTCTACCCCTGGACTATGGGTCCATAGCAGTAGCTAGATGGTTGTCTTCTCCCCATTGTGCTATCATTGTCGGATCTTGTGAGCTGCCTAACATGATCAAGATCATCTATCTGTAATTCTATATGTTGCGTTTGTTGGGATCCGATGAATAGAGAATACTTGTTATGTTGATTATCAAAGTTATGCTTATGTGTTGTTTATGATCTTGCATGCTCTCCGTTACTAGTAGATGCTCTGGCCAAGTAGATGCTTGTAACTCCAAGAGGGAGTACTTATGCTCGATAGTGGGTTCATGCCTGCATTGACACAGGACGATGTGACAGAAAGTTCTAAGGTTGTGTTGTGCTGTTGCCACTAGGGATAAAACATTGATTCTATGTCTAAGGATGTAGTTGTTGATTACATTACGCACCATACTTAATGCAATTGTCTGTTGCTTTGCAACTTAATACTGGAGGGGTTCGGATGATAACCTGAAGGTGGACTTTTTAGGCATAGATGCAGTTGGATGGCGGTCTATGTACTTTGTCGTAATGCCCAATTAAATCTCACTATACTCATCATGATATGTATGTGCATTGTCATGCTCTCTTTATTTGTCAATTGCCCAACTGTAATTTGTTCACCCAACATGCTGTTCGTCTTATGGGAGAGACACCTCTAGTGAACTGTGGACCCCGGTCCAATTCTCTTTACTGAAATACAATCTACTGCAATACTGTTCTACTGTTTTCTGCAAACAATCATCTTCCACACAATACGGTTAACTCTTTGTTACAGCAAGCCGGTGAGATTGACAACCTCACTGTTTCGTTGGGGCAAAGTATCTTGGTTGTGTTGTGCAGGTTCCACGTTGGCGCCGGAATCACTGGTGTTGCGCCGCACTACATCTCGCCGCCATCAACCTTCAACGTGCTTCTTGGCTCCTCCTGGTTCGATAAACCTTGGTTTCTTTCTGAGGGAAAACTTGCTGCTGTGCGCATCATACCTTCCTCTTGGGGTTGCCCAACGAACGTGTGAAATACACGCCATCAAGCTCTTTTTCTGGCGCCGTTGCCGGGGAGATCAAGACACGCTGCAAGGGGAGTCTCCACTTCTCAATCTCTTTACTTTGTTTTTGTCTTGCTTAGTTTTATTTACTACTTTGTTTGCTGCACTAAATCAAAATACAAAAAAATTAGTTGCTAGTTTTACTTTATTTGTTATCTTGTTTGCTATATCGAAAATACAAAAAAATTAGTTTACTTGCATTTAATTATCTAGTTTGCTTTATTGTCTTGCACTCTATATTAAAAATACAAAAAAAATTAGTTACTTTTGTTACCATGTCTAGCTCTGAACCTGTTACTTCTTCACCTGAAGAATTAGTCTTCACTTTTAAACAAGGGGATGAGGAGAGTTTTAAGGATGCTTGGTCTAGAATTTTTTCTTCTTATCGTAAAACTGAACCTCAAATGACTCTAAGTTTGCTCCTTAGTAATTTTTATTTTGGTCTTATGGTTCGCTATAGATATGCTTTGGATACTTTGGTGGGAGGAGATTTCCTTCATTGCAATGGGGATCAAGCTTTTAATGCCATAAAGAAGTTGGTTGCATCACATGATTCAGCTAATAACTTTGATTCAGTCCTCACTAGCATATATAGTAGATTAAATAATCTAGAGATAAGTACATCTCGCTTGAATGATAACTATTGCCACGTTCGTAATCGTCTTGAACAAGTTTTAGTGAACTCTAAACTCTCATTGTGGGATCCTGCTGTTAAAATTGTTATCGGTGATCGAACCCTCCATGCCTACTGTGATATTATGTATGAATTTTGCCTTATGCCTGAAAGTATTTATAAATCTTTGAAACTTTGGGGAGTTGAGGAAGGAGGAGAAGAAATAACTCTCATTGATAACTCTACCATAACTCCTAAAGGAATAGCTGCAGGTGTGCATACAACTATTCGTGGAAGAACAATATCCATTGATTATCTTGTTGTTGAAACAGGAAAACTCACACTCGGAAGATCCCTGCTGAAACTATTGGGAGTAGTCATTGATGTCGGAGAAGGCACTCTGAAATTCACCTCTATACCGGGAGAAACTCATATATTTCCTAAACCAAAGGGAAAGAAAAACAACAAGAAAGGTAAGGGTAAAGCCCAAGGTAAGGTTGATGCACACTTTCTGCGCCTAGCTGAAAGGCGTTAAAGAAAAGCGCTTATGGGAGACAACCCATGTTTTTACCTACAGTACTTTGTTTTTATTTTGTGTCTTGGAAGTTGTTTACTACTGTAGCAACCTCTCCTTATCTTAGTTCTGTGTTTTGTTGTGCCAAGTTAAGCCGTTGATAGAAAAGTAAGTACTAGATTTGGATTACTGCACAGTTCCAGATTTCTTTGCTGTCACGAATCTGGGTCCACCTCCCTGTAGGTAGCTCAGAAAATTAAGCCAATTTACGTGCATGATCCTCAGATATGTATGCAACTTTCATTCAATTTGAGCATTTTCATTTGAGCAAGTCTGGTGCCATTTTAAAATTCGTCAATACGAACTGTTCTGTTTTGACAGATTCTGCCTTTTATTTCGCATTGCCTCTTTCGCTATGTTGGATGAATTTCTTTGATCCACTAATGTCCAGTAGCATTATGCAATGTCCAGAAGTGTTAAGAATGATTGTGTCACCTCTGAATATGTCAATTTATATTGTGCACTAACCCTCTAATGAGTTGTTTCGAGTTTGGTGTGGAGGAAGTTTTCAAGGATCAAGAGAGGAGTATGATGCAACATGATCAAGGAGAGTGAAAGCTCTAAGCTTGGGGATGCACCCGGTGGTTCACCCCTGCATATATCAAGAAGACTCAAGCGTCTAAGCTTGGGGATGCCCAAGGCATCCCCTTCTTCATCGACAACATTATCAGGTTCCTCCCCTGAAACTATATTTTTATTCCATCACATCTTATGTGCTTTTTCTTGGAGCGTCGGTTTGTTTTTGTTTTTTTGTTTTGTTTGAATAAAATGGATCCTAGCATTCACTTTATGGGAGAGATACACGCTCCGCTGTAGCATATGGACAAGTATGTCCTTGGTTTCTACTCATAGTATTCATGGCGAAGTTTCTCCTTCGTTAAATTGTTATATGGTTGGAATTGGAAAATGATACATGTAGTAATTGCTATAAATGTTTTGGGTAATGTGATACTTGGCAATTGTTGTGCTCATGATTAAGCTCTTGCATCATATGCTTTGCACCCATTAATGAAGAAATACATAGAGCATGCTAAAATTTGGTTTGCATATTTGGTTTCTCTAAGGTCTAGATAATTTCTAGTATTGAGTTTGAACAACAAGGAAGACGGTGTAGAGTCTTATAATGTTTTCAATATGTCTTTTATGTGAGTTTTGCTGCACCGGTTCATCCTTGTGTTTGTTTCAAATAAGCCTTGCTAGCCTAAACCTTGTATCGAGAGGGAATACTTCTCATGCATCCAAAATACTTGAGCCAACCACTATGCCATTTGTGTCCACCATACCTACCTACTACATGGTATTTTCCAGCCATTCCAAAGTAAATTGCTTGAGTGCTACCTTTAAAATTCCATCATTCACCTATGCAATATATAGCTAATGGGACAAATAGCTTAAAAACTATTGTGGTATTGAATATGTAATTATGCACTTTATCTCTTATTAAGTTGCTTGTTGTGCGATAACCATGTTTATCGGGGAACGCCATCAACTCATTGTTGAATTTCATGTGAGTTGCTATGCATGTTCGTCTTGTCTCAAGTAAGGGCGATCTACTCTGAGTTGAATGGTTTGAGCATGCATATTGTGAGAGAAGAACATTGGGCCGCTAACTAAAGCCATGTTCCATGGTGGAAGTTTCAGTTTTGGACAAACATCCTCAAATCTCTAATGAGAAAAGAATTAATTGTTGTTGAATGCTTAAAGCATTAAAAGAGGAGTCCATTATCTGTTGTCTATGTTGTCCCGGTATGGATGTCTAAGTTGAGAATAATCAAAAGCGAGAAATCCAAATGCGAGCTTTCTCCTTAGACCTTTGTACAGGCGGCATAGAGGTACCCCTTTGTGATACTTGGTTAAAGCATATGTATTGCGGTGATAATCCAGGTAGTCCAAGCTAATTAGGACAAGGTGCGGGCACTATTAGTACACTATGCATGAGGCTTGCAACTTATAAGATATAATTTACATGATGCATATGCTTTATTACTACCGTTGACAAAATTGTTTCATGTTTTCAAAATCAAAGCTCTAGCACAAATATAGCAATCGATGCTTTTCCTCTATGAGGACCATTCTTTTACTTT
The DNA here is from genome assembly GCF_019359855.2 of Lolium perenne. NCBI lineage: Eukaryota > Viridiplantae > Streptophyta > Magnoliopsida > Poales > Poaceae > Lolium > Lolium perenne. The sequence continues at coordinate 313,470,591 of NC_067250.2, forward strand.
CAATGTTGAGTCAGTTCACCTATTTCTCTCCACCTCAAGAAGCAAACACTTGTGTGAACTGTGCATTGATTCCTACATACTTGCTTATTGCACTTATTATATTACTCTATGTTGACAATATCCATGAGATATACATGTTACAAGTTGAAAGCAACCGCTGAAACTTAATCTTCGTTTGTGTTGCTTCAATGCCTTTACTTTGAATTATTGCTTTATGAGTTAACTCTTATGCAAGACTTATTGATGCTTGTCTTGAAGTGCTATTCATGAAAAGTCTTTGCTATATGATTCACTTGTTTACTCATGTCATACACATTGTTTTGATCGCTGCATTCACTACATAAGCTTTACAAATAGTATGATCAAGATTATGATGGCATGTCACTCCAGAAATTATCTGTGTTATCGTTTTACCTGCTCGGGACGAGCAGAACTAAGCTTGGGGATGCTGATACGTCTCCGACGTATCGATAATTTCTTATGTTCCATGCCACATTATTGATGTTATCTACATGTTTTATGCACACTTTATGTCATATTCGTGCATTTTCTGGAACTAACCTATTAACAAGATGCCGAAGTGCCAGTTGCTGTTTTCTGCTGTTTTTGGTTTCAGAAATCCTAGTAAGGAAATATTCTCGGAATTGGACGAAATCAAAGCCCAGGGGCCTATTTTTCCACGGAGCTTCCAGAAGACCGAAGAACACACGAAGTGGGGCCACGAGGTGGCGACACCACGTGGCGGCGCGGCCCAGGGGGGGCCCGCGCCGCCCTATGGTGTGGCCCCCTCGTCTGGCCCCCGACTCTGCCCTTCCGCCTACAAATAGCCTCCGTGACGAAAACCCCAGTACCGAGAACCACGATACGGAAAACCTTCCAGAGACGCCGCCGCCGCCGATCCCATCTCGGGGATCCAGAGATCGCCTCCGGCACCCTGCCGGAGAGGGGAATCATCTCCCGGAGGACTCTACGCCGCCATGGTCGCCTCCGGTGTGATGTGTGAGTAGTCTACCCCTGGACTATGGGTCCATAGCAGTAGCTAGATGGTTGTCTTCTCCCCATTGTGCTATCATTGTCGGATCTTGTGAGCTGCCTAACATGATCAAGATCATCTATCTGTAATTCTATATGTTGCGTTTGTTGGGATCCGATGAATAGAGAATACTTGTTATGTTGATTATCAAAGTTATGCTTATGTGTTGTTTATGATCTTGCATGCTCTCCGTTACTAGTAGATGCTCTGGCCAAGTAGATGCTTGTAACTCCAAGAGGGAGTACTTATGCTCGATAGTGGGTTCATGCCTGCATTGACACTGGGACGATGTGAGAAAGTTCTAAGGTTGTGTTGTGCTGTTGCCACTAGGGATAAAACATTGATGCTATGTCTAAGGATGTAGTTGTTGATTACATTACGCACCATACTTAATGCAATTGTCTGTTGCTTTGCAACTTAATACTGGAAGGGGTTCGGATGATAACCTGAAGGTGGACTTTTTAGGCATAGATGCAGTTGGATGGCGGTCTATGTACTTTGTCGTAATGCCCAATTAAATCTCACTATACTCATCATGATATGTATGTGCATTGTCATGCTCTCTTTATTTGTCAATTGCCCAACTGTAATTTGTTCACCCAACATGCTGTTCGTCTTATGGGAGAGACACCTCTAGTGAACTGTGGACCCCGGTCCAATTCTCTTTACTGAAATACAATCTACTGCACTACTGTTCTACTGTTTTCTGCAAACAATCATCTTCCACACAATACGGTTAACTCTTTGTTACAGCAAGCCGGTGAGATTGACAACCTCACTGTTTCGTTGGGGCAAAGTATCTTGGTTGTGTTGTGCAGGTTCCACGTTGGCGCCGGAATCACTGGTGTTGCGCCGCACTACATCTCGCCGCCATCAACCTTCAACGTGCTTCTTGGCTCCTCCTGGTTCGATAAACCTTGGTTTCTTTCTGAGGGAAAACTTGCTGCTGTGCGCATCATACCTTCCTCTTGGGGTTGCCCAACGAACGTGTGAAATACACGCCATCAGTATGGTGGACACAAATGGCATAGTGTTGTTTGGCTCAAGGATTTGGATGCATGAGAAGTATTCCCTCTCGATACAAGGTTTAGGCTAGCAAGGTTTATTTGAAACAAACACAAGGATGAACCGGTGCAGCAAAACTCACATAAAAGACATATTGAAAACATTATAAGACTCTACACCGTCTTCCTTGTTGTTCAAACTCAATACTAGAAATTATCTAGACCTTAGAGAAACCAAATATGCAAACCAAATTTTAGCATGCTCTATGTATTTCTTCATTAATGGGTGCAAAGCATATGATGCAAGAGCTTAATCATGAGCACAACAATTGCCAAGTATCACATTACCCAAAACATTTATAGCAATTACTACATGTATCATTTTCCAATTCCAACCATATAACAATTTAACGAAGGAGAAACTTCGCCATGAATACTATGAGTAGAAACCAAGGACATACTTGTCCATATGCTACAGCGGAGCGTGTCTCTCTCCCACACAAGCATGATGTAATCCAATTTATTCAAACACAAACAAAAACAAAAACAAACAGATGCTCCAAGTAAAGTACATAAGATGTGACGGAATAAAAATATAGTTTCAGGGGAGGAACCTGATAATGTTTTCGATGAAGAAGGGGATGCCTTGGGCATCCCCAAGCTTAGACGCTTGAGTCTTCTTGATATATGCAGGGGTGAACCACCGGGTGCATCCCCAAGCTTAGAGCTTTCACTCTCCTTGATCATGTTGCATCATACTCCTCTCTTGATCCTTGAAAACTTCCTCCACACCAAACTCGAAACAACTCATTAGAGGGTTAGTGCACAATATAAATTGACATATTCATAGGTGACACAATCATTCTTAACACTTCTGGACATTGCATAATGCTACTGGACATTAATGGATCAAAGAAATTCATCCAACATAGCGAAAGAGGCAATGCAAAATAAAAGGCAAAATCTGTCAAAACAGAACAGTTCGTATTGACGAATTTTAAAATGGCACCAGACTTGCTCAAATGAAAATGCTCAAATTGAATGAAAGTTGCGTACATATCTGAGGATCATGCACGTAAATTGGCTTAATTTTCTGAGCTACCTACAGGGAGGTGGACTCAGATTCGTGACAGCAAAGAAATCTGGAACTGTGCAGTAATCCAAATCTAGTACTTACTTTTCTATCAACGGCTTTACTTGGCACAACAAAACACAAAACTAAGATAAGGAGAGGTTGCTACAGTAGTAAACAACTTCCAAGACACAAATATAAAACAAAGTACTGTAGCAAAATAACACATGGGTTATCTCCCAAGAAGTTCTTTCTTTATAGCCATTAAGATGGGCTCAGCAGTTTTAATGATGCACTCGCAAGAAATATTATTTGAAGCAAAAGAGAGCATCAAGAGGCAAATTCAAAACACATTTAAGTCTAACATGCTTCCTATGCATAGGAATCTTGTACATAAACAAGTTCATGAAGAGCAAAGTAACAAGCATAGGAAGATAAAACAAGTGTAGCTTCAAAAATTTCAGCACATAGAGAGGCATTTTAGTAACATGAAAATTTCTACAACCATATTTTCCTCTCTCATAATAACTTTCAGTAGCAACATGAGCAAACTCAACAATATAACTATCACATAAAGCATTCTTATCATGAGTCTCATGCATAAAATTATTACTCTCCACATAAGCATAATCAATTTTATTAGTAATAGTGGGAGCAAATTCAACAAAGTAGCTATCATTATTATTCTCATCAAGTGTTGGAGGCATAGTATAATCACAACAAAATTTACTCTCCATAGTAGGTGGTACCAAAAGACTACTATCATTATAATCATCATAAATAGGAGGCAAAGTATCATCAAAGAAAATTTTCTCCTCAATGCTTGGTGGACTAAAAAGATCATGCTCATCAAAACTAGCTTCCCCAAGCTTAGAATTTTCCATATCATTAGCAACAATGGTGTTCAAAGTATTCATGCTATCATGTTCCATGGGTTTTTAATTTTCGCATTAAACCATTCATGTCTTGACTCAGGAAATAGAATAAAAAGCTCACAGATGTTGTCCATTATGCCTTACTAGTGTAAACAAGAAACAAAAAGATGCAATTGCAGGATCTAAAGGAAATAGCTTCGAGCACAAACACAATGGCGCCAGAAAAGTACTTTACCTGGAACCGGAGTATGAGTGCCTTTTACCTTTCCTCCCCGGCAACGGCGCCAGAAAAGTGCTTGATGCTGTCCAGGACTGGCGCAAGGTTGGCGAGGGAGGAAATTCCTGTTGTGTAGCTTTCTGGTCCCCGGCAACGGCGCCAGAAAAGTGCTTGATGTCTACGTTCCCCCCCTTTCCTGTAGACAGTGTTGGGCCTCCAAGAGCAGAGGTTTGTAGAACAGCAGCAAGTTTTCCCTTAAGTGGATCACCCAAGGTTTATCGAACTCAGGGAGGAAGAGGTCAAAGATATCCCTCTCATGCAACCCTGCAACCACAAAGCAAGAAGTCTCTTGTGTCCCCAACACACCAAATAGGTGCACTAGTTCGGCGAAGAGATAGTGAAATACAGGTGGTATGAATATATATGAGCAGTAGCAACGGTGCCAGAAAATAGCTTGCTGGCGTGTAGTTGATGGTGGTAGTATTGCAGCAGTAGTAACACAGTAAAACAGTAAACAAGCAGTAGTAACACAGCAATAGTAAACAAGTAGCGATAGCAGTATTTAGGAGCAAGGCCTAGGGATTACACTTTCACTAGTGGACACTCTCAACATTGATCACATAGCGGAATAGATAAATGCATACTCTACACTTTTGTTGGATGATGAACACATTGCGTAGGATTACACGAACCCTCAATGCCGGAGTTAACAAGCTCCACAATAATGCTCATATTTTAGTAACCTTTAGTGTAAGATAGATCAACAGACTAAACTAAGTACTAACATAGCATGCACACTGTCACCTTCATGCATATGTAGGAGGAATAGATCACATCAATATTATCATAGCAATAGTTAACTTCGCAATCTACAAGAGATCATGATCATAGCATAAACCAAGTACTAACACGGTGCACACACTGTCACCTTTACACACGTGCAGGAGGAATAGAACTACTTTAATAACTTTGCTAGAGTAGCACATAGATAGTAGTGATACAAAACTCATATGAATCTCAATCATGTAAAGCAGCTCATGAGATTATTGTATTGAGGTACATGGGAGAGATGAACCACATAGCTACCGGTACAGCCCCGAGCCTCGATGGAGAACTACTCCCTCCTCATGGGAGCAGCAGCGGTGATGAAGATGGCGGTGGAGATGGCAGCGGTGTCGATGGAGAAGCCTTCCGGGGGCACTTCCCCGCTCCGGCAGCGTGCCGGAACAGAGACTCCTGTCCCCCAGATCTTGGCCTCGCGATGGCGGCGGCTCTGGAAGGTTTCTGTGGTTTTCGTCCAACGCATCAGGGTTTTCGATCCAGGGGCTTTATATAGGCGAAGAGGCGGCGCAGGAGGGTCGAAGGGGCGACGACACCATAGGGCGGCGCGGCCAGGGCCTGGGCCGCGCCGGCCTATGGTCTGGGGCCCGGTGCCCCCTCTGGTCATTCCCGGGTGTTCTGGATGCTTCCGATGAAAATAGGAACTTGGGCGTTGATTTCGTCCGATTCCGAGAATATTTCGTTACTAGGATTTCTGAAACCAAAAACAGCAGAAAACAGGAACTGGCACTTCGGCATCTTGTTAATAGGTTAGTTCTAGAAAATGCACGAATATGACATAAAGTGTGCATAAAACATGTAGATAACATCAATAATATGGCATGGAACATAAGAAATTATCGATACGTCGGAGACGTATCAGCAGTACGTACCATGCAGCCGCCTACCACGAAGAAGGAGCTCCAACGTCTGATCGGCAAGATCAATTTCGTCCGGCGATTCATTGATGGCGTGTATTTCACACGTTCGTTGGGCAACCCCAAGAGGAAGGTATGATGCGCACAGCAGCAAGTTTTCCCTCAGAAAGAAACCAAGGTTTATCGAACCAGGAGGAGCCAAGAAGCACGTTGAAGGTTGATGGCGGCGGGATGTAGTGCGGCGCAACACCAGGGATTCCGGCGCCAACGTGGAACCTGCACAACACAACCAAAGTACTTTGCCCCAACGAAACAGTGAGGTTGTCAATCTCACCGGCTTGCTGTAACAAAGAGTTAACCGTATTGTGTGGAAGATGATTGTTTGCAGAAAACAGTAGAACAATATTGCAGTAGATTGTATTTCAGTAAAGAGAATTGGACCGGGGTCCACAGTTCACTAGAGGTGTCTCTCCCATAAGACGAACAGCATGTTGGGTGAACAAATTACAGTTGGGCAATTGACAAATAAAGAGGGCATGACCATGCACATACATATCATGATGAGTATAGTGAGATTTAATTGGGCATTACGACAAAGTACATAGACCGTCATCCAACTGCATCTATGCCTAAAAAGTCCACCTTCAGGTTATCATCCGAACCCCCTCCAGTATTAAGTTGCTAACAACAGACAATTGCATTAAGTATTGCGCGTAATGTAATCAGTGACTACATCCTTGAACATAGCACCAATGTTTTATCCCTAGTGGCAACAGCACATCCGTAACCTTAGTGGTTCTTGTCACTCCTCCAGATTCACGGAGACATGAACCCACTATCGAGCATAAATACTCCCTCTTGGAGTTACTAGCATCAACTTGGCCAGAGCATCTACTAATAACGGAGAGCATGCAAGATCATAAACAACACATAGACATAACTTTGATAATCAACATAACAAGTATTCTCTATTCATCGGATCCCAACAAACGCAACATATAGAATTACAGATAGATGATCTTGATCATGTTAGGCAGCTCACAAGATCCGACAATGATAGCACAATGGGGAGAAGACAACCATCTAGCTACTGCTATGGACCCATAGTCCAGGGGTAGACTACTCACACATCACACCGGAGGCGACCATGGCGGCGTAGAGTCCTCCGGGAGATGATTCCCCTCTCCGGCAGGGTGCCGGAGGCGATCTCCTGGATCCCCCGAGATGGGATCGGCGGCGGCGGCGTCTCTGGAAGGTTTTCCGTATCGTGGTTCTCGGAACTGGGGGTTTCGTCACGGAGACTTTTTATAGGCGGAAGGGCAGGTCAAGAGGCGGCACGGGGGCCCCACACCACAGGCCGGCGCGGCCAAGGGGGGGGCCGCGCCGCCCTATGGTGTGGCCCCTCCGTGGCCCCTCTTCGTCTCTCCTTCGGACTTCTGGAAGCTTCATGAGAAAATAGGCCCCTGGGCTTTGATTTCGTCCAATTCCGAGAATATTTCCTTACTAGGATTTCTGAAACCAAAAACAGTAGAAAACAGCAACTGGCACTTCGGCATCTTGTTAATAGGTTAGTTCCAGAAAATGCACGAATATGACATAAAGTGTGCATAAAACATGTAGATAACATCAATAATGTGGCATGGAACATAAGAAATTATCGATACGTCGGAGACGTATCAGCATCCCCAAGCTTAGTTCTGCTCGTCCCGAGCAGGTAAAACGATAACACAAATAATTTCTGGAGTGACATGCCATCATAATCTTGATCATACTATTTGTAAAGCATATGTAGTGAATGCAGCGATCAAAACAATGTTTATGACATGAGTAAACAAGTGAATCATATAGCAAAGACTTTTCATGAATAGCACTTCAAGACAAGCATCAATAAGTCTTGCATAAGAGTTAACTCATAAAGCAACAATTCAAAGTAAAGATATTGAAGCAACACAAAAGAAGATTAAGTTTCAGCGGTTGCTTTCAACTTGTAACATGTATATCTCATGGATATTGTCAACATAGAGTAATATAATAAGTGCAATAAGCAAATATGTAGGAATCAATGCACAGTTCACACAAGTGTTTGCTTCTTGAGGTGGAGAGAGATAGGTGAACTGACTCAACATTGAAAGTAAAAGAATAGTCCTCCATAGAGGAAAAGCATCGATTGCTATATTTGTGCTAGAGCTTTGATTTTGAAAACATGAAACAATTTTGTCAACGGTAGTAATAAAGCATATGCATCATGTAAATTATATCTTATAAGTTGCAAGCCTCATGCATAGTGTACTAATAGTGCCCGCACCTTGTCCTAATTAGCTTGGACTACCGGGTCATCACAATGCATTGTTTTTACCAAGTGTCACAAAGGGGTACCTCTATGCCGCCTGTACAAAGGTCTAAGGAGAAAGCTCGCATTGGATTTCTCGCTATTGATTATTCTTCAACTTAGACATCCATACCGGGACAACATAGACAACAGATAATGGACTCCTCTTTTATGCATAAGCATATAACAACAATTAATAATTTTCTCATTTGAGATTTGAGGATTGTTGTCCAAAACTGAAACTTCCACCATGGATCATGGCTTTAGTTAGCGGCCCAATGTTCTTCTCTAACATATGCATGCTTAACCATATGGTGGTAGATCTCTCTTACTTCAGACAAGACGGACATGCATAGCAACTCACATGAAATTCAACAATGAATAGTTGATGGCGTCCCCAGTGAACATGGTTATCGCACAACAAGCAACTTAATAAGAGATAAAGTGCATAATTACATATTCAATACCACAATAGTTTTTAAGCTATTTGTCCCATGAGCTATATATTGCAAAGGTGAATGATGGAATTTTAAAGGTAGCACTCAAGCAATTTACTTTGGAATGGCGGAAAATACCATGTAGTATAGGTAGGTATGGTGGACACAAATGGCATAGTGGTTGGCTCAAGTATTTTGGATGCATGAGAAGTATTCCCTCTCGATACAAGGTTTAGGCTAGCAAGGCTTATTTGAAACAAACACAAGGATGAACCGGTGCAGCAAAACTCACATAAAAGACATATTGAAAACATTATAAGACTCTACACCGTCTTCCTTGTTGTTCAAACTCAATACTAGAAATTATCTAGACCTTAGAGAAACCAAATATGCAAACCAAATTTTAGCATGCTCTATGTATTTCTTCATTAATGGGTGCAAAGCATATGATGCAAGAGCTTAATCATGAGCACAACAATTTCCAAGTATCACATTACCCAAGACATTTATAGCAATTACTACATGTATCATTTTCCAATTCCAACCATATAACAATTTAACGAAGGAGAAACTTCGCCATGAATACTATGAGTAGAAACCAAGGACATACTTGTCCATATGCTACAGCGGAGCGTGTCTCTCTCCCATAAAGTGAATGCTAGGATCCATTTTATTCAAACAAAACAAAAAAACAAACCGACGCTCCAAGAAAAAGCACATAAGATGTGATGGAATAAAAATATAGTTTCAGGGGAGGAACCTGATAATGTTGTCGATGAAGAAGGGGATGCCTTGGGCATCCCCAAGCTTAGACGCTTGAGTCTTCTTGATATATGCAGGGGTGAACCACCGGGTGCATCCCCAAGCTTAGAGCTTTCACTCTCCTTGATCATGTTGCATCATACTCCTCTCTTGATCCTTGAAAACTTCCTCCACACCAAACTCGAAACAACTCATTAGAGGGTTAGTGCACAATATAAATTGACATATTCAGAGGTGACACAATCATTCTTAACACTTCTGGACATTGCATAATGCTACTGGACATTAATGGATCAAAGAAATTCATCCAACATAGCGAAAGAGGCAATGCAAAATAAAAGGCAGAATCTGTCAAAACAGAACAGTTCGTATTGACGAATTTTAAAATGGCAACAGACTTGCTCAAATGAAAATGCTCAAATTGAATGAAAGTTGCGTACATATCTGAGGATCATGCACGTAAATTGGCTTAATTTTCTGAGCTACCTACAGGGAGGTGGACCCAGATTCGTGACAACAAAGAAATCTGGAACTGTGCAGTAATCCAAATCTAGTACTTACTTTTCTATCAACGGCTTAACTTGGCACAACAAAACACAAAACTAAGATAAGGAGAGGTTGCTACAGTAGTAAACAACTTCCAAGACACAAAATAAAAACAAAGTACTGTAGGTAAAAACATGGGTTGTCTCCCATAAGCGCTTTTCTTTAACGCCTTTCAGCTAGGCGCAGAAAGTGTGTATCAAGTATTATCAAGAGACGAAGTGTCAACATCATAATTTGTTCTCATAATAGAGTCAAAAGGTACCTTCATTCTCTTTCTAGGGAAGTGTTCCATACCTTTCTTGAGAGGAAATTGATATTTTATATTACCTTCCTTCATATCAATAACAGCACCAACAGTTCGAAGAAAAGGTCTTCCCAATATAATGGGACAAGATGCATTGCATTCAATATCCAAGACAACAAAATCAACGGGAACAAGGTTATTGTTAACGGTAATGCGAACATTATCAACTTTCCCCAAAGGTTTCTTTGTAGAATGATCAGCAAGATTAACATCCAAATAACAATTTTTCAGCGGTGGCAAGTCAAGCATATTATAAATTTTCTTAGGCATAACAGAAATACTTGCACCAAGATCACATAAAGCATTACAATCAAAATCTTTAATCTTCATCTTAATGATGGGCTCCCAACCATCCTCTAACTTTTTAGGAATAGAGGCTTCACGCTCTAGTTTCTCTTCTCTAGCTTTTATAAGAGCATTTGTAATATGATGTGTAAAAGCCAAATTTATAGCACTAGCATTAGGACTTTTAGCAAGTTTTTGCAAGAACTTTATAACTTCAGAGATGTGGCAATCATCAAAATTCAAACCATTATAATCTAAAGCAATGGGATCATCATCCCCAATGTTGGAAAAAATTTCAGCAGCTTTATCACAGCTGTTCAGCAGTTTTAGCAGTTTCAGGCAGTTTCTCGCGCTTTGCATTAGAAGTGGAAACATTGCTAACACCAATTCTTTTATTAGTATTAGTGGGAGGTGCAGCAACATGAGTAGCATTAGCATTACTAGTGGTGGTAATAGTCCAAACTTTAGCTATATTCTTCTTTTTAGCTAGTTTTTCATTTTCTTCTTTATCCCACCTAGCACGCAGTTCAGCCATTAATCTTATATTCTCATTAATTCTAACTTGAATGGCATTTGCTGTAGTAGTAATTTTATTATGATGATTCTCATTAGGCAAAACTTTTGATTTCAAAAGATCAACATCAGCAGCAAGACTATCGACTTTAGAAGCAAGTATATCAATTTTCCCAAGCTTTTCTTCAACAGATTTGTTAAAAGCAGTTTGTGTACTAATAAATTCTTTAAGCATGGCTTCAAGTCCAGGGGGTGAATTCCTATTATTGTTGTAAGAATTCCCATAAGAATTACCATAGCCGTTGCCATTATTATAAGGATATGGTCTATAGTTGTTACTAGAATTGTTCCGGTAAGCATTGTTGTTGAAATTATTATTTTTAATGAAGTTTACATCAACATGTTCTTCTTGTGCAACCAATGAAGCTAACAGAACATTATTAGGATCAATATTAGTCCTATCATTCACAAGCATAGACATAATAGCATCAATCTTATCACTCAAGGAAGAGGTTTCTTCGACAGAATTTACCTTCTTACCTTGTGGAGCCCTTTCCGTGTGCCATTCAGAGTAGTTGATCATCATATTATCAAGAAGCTTTGTTGCTTCACCAAGAGTGATGGACATAAAGGTACCTCCAGCAGCTGAATCCAATAAATTCCGTGAAGAAAAATTTAGTCCTGCATAGAAGGTTTGGATAATCATCCAAGTAGTCAGTCCATGGGTTGGGCAATTTTTAACCAGAGATTTCATTCTTTCCCAAGCTTGAGCAACATGTTCAGTATCTAATTGTTTAAAATTCATTATGCTACTCCTCAAAGATATAATTTTAGCAGGGGGATAATATCTACCAATAAAAGCATCCTTGCATTTAGTCCATGAATCAATACTATTCTTAGGCAGAGATAGCAACCAATCTTTAGCTCTTCCTCTTAATGAGAAAGGGAACAATTTTAGTTTAATAATATCACCATCTACATCTTTATATTTTTGCATTTCACATAGTTCAACAAAATTATTAAGATGGGCAGCAGATCATCAGAACTAACACCGAGAAAATTGCTCTCGCATAACAAGATTCAAGAAAGCAGGTTTAATTTCAAAGAATTCTGCGTAGTAGCAGGTGGAGCAATAGGTGTGCATAAGAAATCATTATTATTTGTGGTTGTGAAGTCACACAACTTAGTATTTTCAGCGTTGGCCATTTTAGCAACAGTAAATAAAACAAACTAGATAAAGTAAATGCAAGTAACTAATTTTTGTGTGTTTTAGATATAGCAAACAAGATAGCAAATAAAGTAAAACTAGCAACTAATTTTTTTGTATTTTGATTTAGTGCAGCAAACAAAGTAGTAAATAAAACTAAGCAAGACAAAAACAAAGTAAAGAGATTGAGAAGTGGAGACTCCCCTTGCAGCGTGTCTTGATCTCCCCGGCAACGGCGCCAGAAAAAGAGCTTGATGGCGTGTATTTCACACGTTCGTTGGGCAACCCCAAGAGGAAGGTATGATGCGCACAGCAGCAAGTTTTCCCTCAGAAAGAAACCAAGGTTTATCGAACCAGGAGGAGCCAAGAAGCACGTTGAAGGTTGATGGCGGCGGGATGTAGTGCGGCGCAACACCAGGGATTCCGGCGCCAACGTGGAACCTGCACAACACAACCAAAGTACTTTGCCCCAACGAAACAGTGAGGTTGTCAATCTCACCGGCTTGCTGTAACAAAGAGTTAACCGTATTGTGTGGAAGATGATTGTTTGCAGAAAACAGTAGAACAATATTGCAGTAGATTGTATTTCAGTAAAGAGAATTGGACCGGGGTCCACAGTTCACTAGAGGTGTCTCTCCCATAAGACGAACAGCATGTTGGGTGAACAAATTACAGTTGGGCAATTGACAAATAAAGAGGGCATGACCATGCACATACATATCATGATGAGTATAGTGAGATTTAATTGGGCATTACGACAAAGTACATAGACCGTCATCCAACTGCATCTATGCCTAAAAAGTCCACCTTCAGGTTATCATCCGAACCCCCTCCAGTATTAAGTTGCTAACAACAGACAATTGCATTAAGTATTGCGCGTAATGTAATCAGTGACTACATCCTTGAACATAGCACCAATGTTTTATCCCTAGTGGCAACAGCACATCCGTAACCTTAGTGGTTCTTGTCACTCCTCCAGATTCACGGAGACATGAACCCACTATCGAGCATAAATACTCCCTCTTGGAGTTACTAGCATCAACTTGGCCAGAGCATCTACTAATAACGGAGAGCATGCAAGATCATAAACAACACATAGACATAACTTTGATAATCAACATAACAAGTATTCTCTATTCATCGGATCCCAACAAACGCAACATATAGAATTACAGATAGATGATCTTGATCATGTTAGGCAGCTCACAAGATCCGACAATGATAGCACAATGGGGAGAAGACAACCATCTAGCTACTGCTATGGACCCATAGTCCAGGGGTAGACTACTCACACATCACACCGGAGGCGACCATGGCGGCGTAGAGTCCTCCGGGAGATGATTCCCCTCTCCGGCAGGGTGCTGGAGGCGATCTCCTGGATCCCCCGAGATGGGATCGGCGGCGGCGGCGTCTCTGGAAGGTTTTCCGTATCGTGGTTCTCGGTACTGGGGGTTTCGTCACGGAGACTTTTTATAGGCGGAAGGGCAGGTCAAGAGGCGGCACGGGGGCCCCACACCACAGGCCGGCGCGGCCAAGGGGGGGCCGCGCCGCCCTATGGTGTGGCCCCTCCGTGGCCCCTCTTCGTCTCTCCTTCGGACTTCTGGAAGCTTCGTGAGAAAATAGGCCCCTGGGCTTTGATTTCGTCCAATTCCGAGAATATTTCCTTACTAGGATTTCTGAAACCAAAAACAGCAGAAAACAGCAACTGGCACTTCGGCATCTTGTTAATAGGTTAGTTCCAGAAAATGCACGAATATGACATAAAGTGTGCATAAAACATGTAGATAACATCAATAATGTGGCATGGAACATAAGAAATTATCGATACGTCGGAGACGTATCATTCATCTCTAATCTCTCAGGACGAATTGAGCCGTTCATGGCGTTGGTCAAGATTAAATCTGATGACGAGTTTCACTGGGGGGCAGAACAGCAGCAGGCGTTTGACGAGATTAAGCGGTATCTAACAACATCGCCTGTACTGGTTCCGCCTCAGCAAGACAGGCCGTTCTATATCTACCTATCAGTAGCTGACACGTCCATTGCTTCAGTGGTGGTGCAACTCTACGAGGGCGTTGAAAAGGTTGTATTCTACCTCAGCAGAAGGATGTTGGATGCAGAGACAAGGTATCCTGAGGTCGAGAAGTTATGCCTCTGCCTGTTCTTCACCTGCACCAAGCTCCATCACATCCTTTTGACGGCAGAAATAATCGTCATATGCAAGTCAGACGTTGTCAAGCACATGCTGTCGGCTCCTGTTTTGAAAGGCCGACTTGGTAAGTGGATGTTTGCGTTATCGGAGTTTGATCTCCGGTATCAGCCTGCAAAAGCAGTCAAGGGACAAGCGTTGGCTGATCTCATAGCTGAACGGATCAATACTAATATAGCAGCACTATCTATACGTGCATGGGCTATGTTCTTCGATGGATCGGCTTGTGACGATGGTTGCGGCATCGGCATTCTGCTCGTGTCGCCTCGGGGGGCAACATACTCCTTCTCCATCAGACTATCTACCCCTTGCACAAACAATGTCGCTGAGTATGATGCAGTACGCAAGGGACTGGAGTTGCTGCTGGAAGCCGGGGCAGAAGCGGTGGAGCTTTTTGGAGACTCGAAGTTGGTGATTTCCCAGCTCACGGACGAATACAAGTGCGAGAGTGAGTCGCTCTTCCCATATTGGATGGAATGTCGTGAGCTGATGACACATTTTCGGTACATCAATTTCACTTGGGTCCCAAGATCTCAGAATACTGACGCCAATGATCTCGCGCAAATGGCGTCAGGGTACAAGGACATACCAGATGGGTCAGAAGTTTAGGTGCAGTTCCTGGAACAGGACGATTGGAGAGCCGATATCTTCAATTACTTGAAGGATTCGGCTCGGGGGGCACCTAAACGGATAAGACACAAGGCTATGAAATATGTCCTCATAGGAGATGATATGTTCTACAGGACGTTGGAAGGGTTACTACTCAAGTGCCTAGGACCAACTGAGTCTAATCGGCTCTTACATGAGGTGCATGAAGGCGCCTGTGGAACTCACCAATCGGCTCATAAGATGAAGTGGCTGATTAGGCGATCAGGGTTTTATTGGCCCACTATGCTTGAGGATTGCTTCAAGTACTACAAGGGATGCCAAGCATGTCAGATGTTCGGGAAGATTCAGATGGTACCCGCATCAGCGATGAACCCTATCGTCAAGCCTTGGCCATTTCGAGGTTGGGGCATGGATATGATCGGCAAAATCCATCCTGCGTCAAGCAAAGGCCACGAGTGGATTCTGGCCATTACAGATTACTTCACCAAGTGGGTGGAGGCCATTCCTATGAAGAAGGTAAAATCAGAAGATGTTATCAAATTTGTCAAAGAACACGTCATTCATAGGTTCGGGATTCCCCAAACAATCACGACCGATGGAGGTTCGGTCTTTATTTCTAAAGAATTCAGAAAATTCTGTGATGACATGGGGATTAAGCTGATCCGATCGTCTCCATACTATGCTCAAGCCAACGGGCAAGCTGAAGCATCTAATCAGAGCCTGATCAAGCTGATCAAGAGGAAGATTGACGAGAACCCTAGGGTTTGGCATGGAATACTGTCAGAAGCTTTGTGGGCCTACCGCATGTCATGCCATGGAGCCATAAAGACTTCGCCTTACCAGCTCGTCTATGGGCAGGAAGCCGTATTGCCTTGGGAAATTACGGCTGGATCAAGACGTGTCACGTTTCAGAATGATCTAACAGCTGAAGAATATGCAGCTTTGATGAGTGACACTATTGAGGATGCAACGGAACTTAGACTTTGGTCGTTGGAGAAGATTAAAGAGAATAAAGCTAGGGTAGCTCGTGCATACAATAAGAAGGTAAGACCAAAGGAGTTTCAAGTTGATGATCTAGTATGGGAAGCTGTGTTGCCATTAGGAACCAAAGATAAAGCGTATGGTAAATGGTCTCCTAATTGGCACGGTCCATATAAAGTCGTCCAGGCATTGAAGGGTAATGCATACATGCTAGAGCAGCTGGACGGTGCTAAGTTCCCAGTAGCTGTCAATGGTCAACATCTCAAGAAATATTTCCCAAGCATGTGGGATGACCAGTAAATGAAATATGGGGGCCGATTCATGAAATCGGCCAGTAAAAAAAAATTATATACAAATCATAGCCGATGCGCAGACATCGACTTGAGAAATATGGATATCAGTACAGCCGATGCATGGACATCGACTTTAGAATAACGAAAAAGCCGATGTGTAGCCATCGACTCTAGAGGAACAAAACTCAATGGAGCGGATTAACAGATCGGTTTCATGCCAGAGTTCATGGCATCTGAGATAATTTTCCCGTGGATTTTGCTGAATCTGTGCGTTTGAGACCGGGAGATGGCGTGGACACGAATTAGGATCTGTTGACCGTATGAATAGGCAACTTTTATGGCCTTAAAGCATGTTTATGGCATAAGCCGATGCCCTGCCATCGGTTCTTTGTGCATCGACTTCGTTTGACAATCGGCAAAATCGACAAAGAAGCAAAATTAATTGGGGAATATTTCTTCATTAATAAAGGATTTCTTACAAAGAAAGAGCCGATTGCTCAAGGAAGGAAGAACAAAAGAAAGGCCTATTGGCCGATTTACTACTACTGCTAGGCCTATGCTACTAGGTCCTAGTCTACGGGCCGTTGCTGCCCTCGTCGTCGTCAGAGCTCTCGTCGGCACTGCTGCCGGCGGGCTCCTCGTCACTGCTCCAGCGGCCCCCAGGGGGGGCCTCATCATCTTCATCATCGACGTTGTCGTCGTCGTCGTCGTCTTCCTCCTCTTCTTCCTCGGAGAAGGTGTAGCCGTCCCAGGAGAACGAGTCATCCTCGCTCTCCGATTCCAGTTCCCCATCGGCGAGGAACTGGAGCTCTTCGTCTCCGCTGGTCAAGGACTTGTCGTCCTCGGACCAGACGGAGGAGGCGTGGTCCTCCTGGTCCCACTCTTCTGGGGCGCGCTCGTCGTGCGCCGCCATCTGAGCCGCCACCGGGTCCCATTCTGGCGTCGGCTCGCGGGAGGAGGAGGAAGAGGAGGAGTAGGACTGGGAGGAGAGATCCGATGAGGCGGAGGAGGAAGAGGAGGAAGACATTGCTCCGGATTGGGGTTTTTTGGGTGCCGATGGCCAGAACAGAGCAAGGGGATGAAATGGCGAACTGTTCGGAGCGGTTAAATAAAGGGGATATAGTGGAGATTCAATGCCACAGCAGTTTCCGAGGAGGTGGTGCCTGATGTCTACGCCCCCTCCTTTTCCTATAGACAGTGTTGGGCCTCCAAGAGCAGAGGTTTGTAGAACAGCAGCAAGTTTCCCTTAAGTGGATCACCCAAGGTTTATCGAACTCAGGGAGGAAGAGGTCAAAGATATCCCTCTCATGCAACCCTGCAACCACAAAGCAAGAAGTCTCTTGTGTCCCCAACACACCTAATAGGTGCACTAGTTCGGCGAAGAGATAGTGAAATACAGGTGGTATGAATAAATAGCAACGGCACCAGAAAAGTGCTTTGCCCAGACAAGAAACAAGCGTAGTAACGCAACAGTAGTAACGCAAAGAAACAAGAAACAAGCAATGATAACAGTATTTAGGAACAAGGCCTAGGGATCAGACTTTCACTAGTGGACACTCTCAACATTGATCACATAACAGAATAGATAAATGCATACTCTACACTCTTGTTGGATGATGAACACATTGCGTAGGATTACACGAACCCTCAATGCCGGAGTTAACAAGCTCCACAATTCAATGTTCATATTTAAATAACCTTAGAGTGCATGAAAGATCAATTCGACTAAACCAAGTACTAACATAGTATGCACACTGTCACCTTCACACTATGTAGGAGGAATAGATCACATCAATACCATCATAGCAATAGTTAACTTCATAATCTACAAGAGATCATAATCATAGTCTACGCCAAGTACTAACACGGATGCACACACTGTCACCATTACACCGTGCAGGAGGAATTAAACTACTTTAATAACATCACTAGAGTAGCACATAGATAAATTGTGATACAAAACATATTGCAATCATAAAGGGATATAAATAAGCACTTCACTATGCCATTCATAACAGTGAATAAGTATTCTGTGAAATATAGCCCAAGAGACCCACACGGTGCACACACTGTCACCTTTACACACGTGGGACAAGGAGTCTCCGGAGATCACATAAGTAAAATTCACTTGACTAGCATAATGACATCTAGATTACAAGCATCATCATATGAATCTCAATCATGTAAGGCAGCTCATGAGATTATTGTATTGAAGTACATAGGAGAGAGATGAACCACATAGCTACCGGTACAGCCCCGAGCCTCGATGGAGAACTACTCCCTCCTCATGGGAGCAGCAGCGGTGATGAAGATGGCGGTGGTGTTGATGGAGGAGCCTTCCGGGGGCACTTCCCCGTCCCGGCGGCGTGCCGGAACAGAGACTCCTGTCCCCCAGATCTTGGCTTCGCGATGGCGGCGGCTCTGGAAGGTTTTCTCTGGTTTCGTCGAACGTATCAGGGTTTTCGCGACAGAGGCTTTAAATAGGCAGAAGGGCAAGGTCGGTGGACTTCTGGGGGGCCCACACTATAGGGGGGCACGGGCCCCCCCTTGGCCGCGCCGGCCTAGGGTTTGGTGGCCCTGTGCCCCCTCTCTAGCGGTTCTCGTGTGTTCTGGATGCTTCCGGGCAAAATAGGAACCTGGGCGTTGATTTCGTCCGATTCCGAGAATATTTCGTTACTAGGATTTCTGAAACCAAAAACAGCAGAAAACAGGAACTGGCACTTCGGCATCTTGTTAATAGGTTAGTTCCAGAAAATGCACGAATATGACATAAAGTGTGCATAAAACATGTAGATATCATCAATAATGTGGCATGGAACATAAGAAATTCTCGATACGTCGGAGACGTATCAGCATCCCCAAGCTTAGTTCTGCTCGTCCCGAGCAGGTAAAACGATAACAAAGATAATTTCTGGAGTGATATGCCATCATAACCTTGATCATACTATTTGTAAAGCATATGTAGTGAATGCAGCGATCAAAACAATGTATATGACATGAGTAAACAAGTGAATCATATAGCAAAGACTTTTCATAAATAGTACTTCAAGACAAGCATCAATAAGTCTTGCATAAGAGTTAACTCATAAAACAATAATTCAAAGTAAAAGCATTGAAGCAACACAAAGGAAGATTAAGTTTCAGCGGTTGCTTTCAACTTGTAACATGTATATCTCATGGATATTGTCAACATAGAGTACTATAATAAGTGCAATATGCAAATATGTAGGAATCAATGCACAGTTCACACAAGTGTTTGCTTCTTGAGGTGGAGAGAAATAGGTGAACTGACTCAACAATGAAAGTAAAAGAATGGTCCTCCATAGAGGAAAGCATCGATTGCTATATTTGTGCTAGAGCTTTGATTTTGAAAACATGAAACAATTTTGTCAACGGTAGTAATAAAGCATATGTATCATGTAAATTATATCTTACAAGTTGCAAGCCTCATGCATAGTATACTAATAGTGCCTGCACCTTGTCCTAATTAGCTTGGACTACCGGATTATCACAATGCACATGTTTTAACCAAGTGTCACAAAGGGGTACCTCTATGCCGCCTGTACAAAGGTCTAAGGAGAAAGCTCGCATTGGATTTCTCGCTATTGATTATTCTCAGCTTAGACATCCATACCGGGACAACATAGACAACAAATAATGGACTCCTCTTTTATGCATAAGCATGTAACAACAATTAATTTTCTCATATCAGATTGAGGATATTGTCCAAAACTGAAACTTGCACCATGGATCATGGCTTTAGTTAGCGGCCCAATGTTCTTCTCTAACAATATGCATGCTTAACCATAAGGTGGTAGATCTCTCTTACTTCAGACAAGACGAACATGCATAGCAACTCACATGAAATTCAACAAAGGGTAGTTGATGGCGTCCCCAGGAACATGGTTATCGCACAACAAGCAACTTAATAAGAGATAAAGTGCATAAGTACATATTCAATACCACAATAGTTTTTAAGCTATTTGTCCCATGAGCTATATATTGTAAAGGTGAATAATGGAAATTTAAAGGTAGCACTCAAGCAATTTACTTTGGAATGGCGGAGAAATACCATGTAGTAGGTAGGTATGGTGGACACAAATGGCATAGTGGTTGGCTCAAGTATTTTGGATGCATGAGAAGTATTCCCTCTCGATACAAGGTTTAGGCTAGCAAGGTTATTTGAAACAAACACAAGGATGAACCGGTGCAGCAAAACTCACATAAAAGACATATTGTAAACATTATAAGACTCTACACCGTCTTCCTTGTTGTTCAAACTCAATACTAGAAATTATCTAGACCTTAGAGAGACCAAATATGCAAATCAAATTTTAGCATGCTCTAAGTATTTCTTCATTAATGGGTGCAAAGTATATGATGCAAGAGCTTAAACATGAGCACAACAATTGCCAAGTATCACATTACCCAAGACATTATAGCAATTTACTACATGTATCATTTTCCAATTCCAACCATATAACAATTTAACGAAGAAGAAGCTTCGCCATGAATACTATGAGTAGAGCCTAAGGACATACTTGTCCATATGCAACAGCGGAGCGTGTCTCTCTCCCACACAAGCATTTATTCAAACAAAACAAAAACAAAAACAAACCGACGCTCCAAGTAAAGTACATAAGATGTGACCGAATAAAAATATAGTTTCAGGGGAGGAACCTGATAATGTTGTCGATGAAGAAGGGGATGCCTTGGGCATCCCCAAGCTTAGACGCTTGAGTCTTCTTGAAATATGCAGGGACGAACCTCCAGGGCATCCCCAAGCTTAGGGCTTTCACTCTTCTTGATCATAGTATATCATCCTCCTCTCTTGACCCTTGAAAACTTCCTCCACACCAAACTCAAAGCAAACTCATTAGAGGGTTAGTGCATAATCAAAAACTCACATGTTCAGAGGTGACACAATCATTCTTAACACTTCTGGACATTGCCCAAAGCTACTGGAAGGTAATGGAACAAAGAAATCCACCCAACACAGCGAAAGAAGCAATGCGAAATAAAAGGCAGAATCTGTCAAAACAGAACAGTCCGTAAAGACGAATTTTAAAATGGCACCAGACTTGCTCAGATGAAAATGCCCAAATTGAATGAAAGTTGCGTATATATCTGTGGATCACGCACGTAAATTGGCATAATTTTCTGAGTTACCTACAGAGAATTTTGCCCAGATTCGTGACAGCAAAGAAATCTGTTTCTGCGCAGTAATCCAAATCTAGTATGAACCTTACTATCAACGACTTTTCTTGGCACAACAAAACACAAAACTAAGATAAGGAGAGGTTGCTACAGTAGTAAACAACTTCCAAGACTCAAATATAAAACAAAGTACTGTAGCAAAATAACACATGGGTTACCTCCCAAGAAGTTCTTTCTTTATAGCCATTAAGATGGGCTCGGCAGTTTTGATGATGCACTCGCTAGAAATAGTATTTGAAGCAAAAGAGAGCTTCAAGAGGCAAATTCAAAACAAATTTAAGTCTAACATGCTTCCTATGAAAAGGAATCTTGTACACAAATGAATTCATGAAGAACAAAGTGACAAGCATAAGAGGATAAAACACGAGTAACTTCAAGATTCTCAACATAAAGATGGGAAACTTAATATTATTAAGATGCATATAACCATGTTTCCCTCTCTCATAATAACTTTCAGAGGCATCATGAACAAACTCAACAATGTAACTATCACATAAAGCATTCTTATCATGAGTCTCATGCATAAAATTATTACTCTCCACATAAGCATAATCAATTTTATTAGTACTAGTGGGAGCAAATTCAACAAAGTAGCTATCATTATTATTCTCATCATCAAATATAGGAGGCATATTGTAATCATAATCAAATTTATCCTCCATAACATGCGGCAACAAAAGACTACTATCATTATAATCATCATAAATAGGAGGCAAAGTATCATCAAAGTAAATTTCCTCCTCATTGCTTGGGGGGCTAAAAAGATCATGCTCATCAAAACCAGCTTCCCCAAGCTTAGAATTTTCCATAGCATTAGCAACAATAGTGTTCAAAGCATTCATATTAATAACATTCCCATTAGCATGCATATAAAGTTCCATGGGTTTTTTAATTCTCTCTTCAAACACATCATGTCCTAATTCAAGATAAAGTTCATAAAGATCTCTCATATTTTTGTTGTTTTCCATTATGCCCAACTAGTGTAAACAAGAAACAAAAAGTTGCAATTGCAGGATCTAAAGGAAATAGCTTCGAGTACTTACGGCGCCGGAAAATAGCTCAGTAGCCGAGATCCGGAGTGTGAGTACCTTTTACCTTTCCTCCCCGGCAACGGCGCCAGAAAATAGCTTGATGTCTACGCCCCCTCCTTTTCCTGTAGACAATGTTGGGCCTCCAAGAGCAGAGGTTTGTAGAACAGCAGCAAGTTTCCCTTAAGTGGATCACCCAAGGTTTATCGAACTCAGGGAGGAAGAGGTCAAAGATATCCCTCTCATGCAACCCTGCAACCACAAAGCAAGAAGTCTCTTGTGTCCCCAACACACCTAATAGGTGCACTAGTTCGGCGAAGAGATAGTGAAATACAGGTGGTATGAATAAATAGCAACGGCACCAGAAAAGTGCTTTGCCCAGGACAGTAAACAAGCAGTAGTAATGCAGCAGTAGTAACGCAGTAAAACAGTAAACAAGCAGCGATAGCAGTATTTAGGAACAAGGCCTAGGGATCAGACTTTCACTAGTGGACACTCTCAACATTGATCACATAACAGAATAGATAAATGCATACTCTACACTCTTGTTGGATGATGAACACATTGCGTAGGATTACACGAACCCTCAATGCCGGAGTTAACAAGCTCCACAATTCAATGTTCATATTTAAATAACCTTAGAGTGCATGAAAGATCAATTCGACTAAACCAAGTACTAACATAGTATGCACACTGTCACCTTCACACTATGTAGGAGGAATAGATCACATCAATACCATCATAGCAATAGTTAACTTCATAATCTACAAGAGATCATAATCATAGTCTACGCCAAGTACTAACACGGATGCACACACTGTCACCATTACACCGTGCAGGAGGAATTAAACTACTTTAATAACATCACTAGAGTAGCACATAGATAAATTGTGATACAAAACATATTGCAATCATAAAGGGATATAAATAAGCACTTCACTATGCCATTCATAATAGTGAATAAGTATTCTGTGAAATATAGCCCAAGAGACCCACACGGTGCACACACTGTCACCTTTACACACGTGGGACAAGGAGTCTCCGGAGATCACATAAGTAAAATTCACTTGACTAGCATAATGACATCTAGATTACAAGCATCATCATATGAATCTCAATCATGTAAGGCAGCTCATGAGATTATTGTATTGAAGTACATAGGAGAGAGATGAACCACATAGCTACCGGTACAGCCCCGAGCCTCGATGGAGAACTACTCCCTCCTCATGGGAGCAGCAGCGGTGATGAAAATGGCGGTGGTGTTGATGGAGGAGCCTTCCGGGGGCACTTCCCCGTCCCGGCGGCGTGCCGGAACAGAGACTCCTGTCCCCCAGATCTTGGCTTCGCGATGGCGGCGGCTCTGGAAGGTTTTCTCTGGTTTCGTCGAACGTATCAGGGTTTTCGCGACAGAGGCTTTAAATAGGTAGAAGGGCAAGGTCGGTGGACTTCTGGGGGGCCCACACTATAGGGGGGTGCGGGCCCCCCCTTGGCCGCGCCGGCCTAGAGTTTGGTGGCCCTGTGCCCCCTCTCTGGCGGTTCTCGTGTGTTCTGGATGCTTCCGGGCAAAATAGGAACCTAGGCGTTGATTTCGTCCGATTCCGAGAATATTTTGTTACTAGGATTTCTAAAACCAAAAACAGCAGAAAACAGGAACTGGCACTTCGGCATCTTGTTAATAGGTTAGTTCCAGAAAATGCACGAATATGACATAAAGTGTGCATAAAACATGTAGATATCATCAATAATGTGGCATGGAACATAAGAAATTATCGATACGTCGGAGACGTATCAGTGCCCAAAGAAAAAAGAAAAACAACGGTCAAATCACGCGGAGAAGTTGAGAAGGCAAGGCATCATGACGAAGGATACTGCGACGGTTTTGCTCTGCCACGACATGACCCGACGAAGAAAAAGCAGAGTGATTTTGGAATTATCAATTCCAAAACCAGGGGGGCATATGTTATCACCAGAATTTGACCGGATCAGAGGTGGGCCGCGATCAAGATTTGGCTTGAAGAAGTATACATGAAGAAATACGTGAACCGGCCTTGTACACGGAGTTTGGGCAGTTTGCCCTTGTATCTGTAAATATAGTAGGATACGTGTCGGTTAGTTAGAGTGGCTCGTGCACGGTTGGGATTATTCCCACGTTAGAAAGTCTACGGACTAAAAATATGTATCTAGGGTTATCAAGAAAAACAACAATCACGTTCATCACAAACCAATTTGGCGCATCGCCGACCCCTTGTTTCGAGGGTTTCTTCCGGGTAAGCATCATGCTGCCTAGATCGCATCTTGCGATCTAGGCAGTATACGTTTATTCGTTATCCATGCGTTGCTCGTGCTGAAGCCTTGTTGATGGCGAGCAACGTAGTTATCATAGATGTTTTAGGGTTAGCATTGCTTTACCGTGCTACATGTTTTCGTACATGCAACCCTTAGACGTCTAGCCGTCCTTACACCTTTCTTAGGTGTAAGGGCGGCACCTTGCTTGATCATTGTTTAGTAGATCCGATCCGTTATGATCGCTCCTTGATTCTTCAAGGATTAGTTTAATATCTGCATAGTTAGGCCTTACAAACGGGTTGAAGGATCCAGTAGCACGTAGGGTGTAGTTTGCTAACCCTAGACAAGATGTTCCGGGGATCAACTTAATGTTGGTTTTTAGGCCTTGTCTAGGGTCGGGTTATTATCATCGTGCGTGGCTGCCAGGCTCAATTACGAGTAGGATGTTCCGATTATGCGGTGAAAACCCTAGATCGTCGCAGGTCGTTTTAGCTTTGTTTTGATCAAGCAGGACCACCATGCAATCGTAAACCCCATACGAGTCATGGGTGGATCGGCCCCCTTGAGCCGATTCACGGGACAACCTGAGAGCCGATCGAGGCTCGTATTTAATGTTTACGTGTATGCCATGCAGGAAACTAAGCGAAGCAAATCCATCACCTTCCTGATCAGGTATAGATCAGGTGGCACGCCCTTGCACCAGCATCGGGACGTGCGTACCAGGAGCTTTGTGGGCCGTCGCTCGGAGGGACCAGGGCCAGCCGCAGCCCTAGGTTGTTCCCGGCTCTTCGTGTTGCCAGCCGTAGCTTGATACGTCTCCGACGTATCGATAATTTCTTATGTTCCATGCCACATTATTGATGATATCTACATGTTTTATGCACACTTTATGTCATATTCGTGCATTTTCTAGAACTAACCTATTAACAAGATGCCAAAGTGCCAGTTGCTGTTTTCTGCTGTTTTTGGTTTCAGAAATCCTAGTAAAGAAATATTCTCGGAATTGGACGAAATCAACGCCCAGGGTCCTATTTTGCCACGAAGCTTCCAGAAGACCGAAGAGGAGACGAAGTGGGGCCACGAGGTGGCCACACCCTAGGGCGGCGCGGCCCAAGCTCTGGCCGCGCCGACCTGTAGTGTGGGGCCCTCGTGTGGCCCCCTGACCTGCCCTTCCGCCTACAAATAGCCTTCGTCGCGAAACCCCCAGTACCGAGAGCCACGATACGGAAAACCTTCCAGAGACGCCGCCGCCGCCAATCCCATCTCGGGGGATTCAGGAGATTGCCTCCGGCACCCTGCCGGAGAGGGGAATCATCTCCCGGAGGACTCTACGCGACTACGCCGCCATGGTCGCCTCCGGAGTGATGTGTGAGTAGTCTACCCCTGGACTATGGGTCCATAGCAGTAGCTAGATGGTTGTCTTCTCCCCATTGTGCTTAATTGTCGGGTCTTGTGAGCTGCCGAACATGATCAAGATCATCTATCTGTAATTCTATATGTTGCGTTTGTTGGGATCCGATGAATAGAGAATACTATGTTATGTTGATTATCAATTTATATCTATGTGTTGTTTATGATCTTGCATGCTCTCCGTTACTAGTAGATGCTCTGGCCAAGTAGATGCTTGTAACTCCAAGAGGGAGTATTTATGCTCGATAGTGGGTTCATGTCTCCGTGAATCTGGGGAAGTGACAGAAATCTCTAAGATTATGGATGTGCTGTTGCCACTAGGGATAAAACATTGGTGCTATGTTCGAGGATGTAGTTACTGATTACATTACGCGCAATACTTAATGCAATTGTCTGTTGTTAGCAACTTAATACTGGAGGGGGTTCGGATGATAACCTGAAGGTGGACTTTTTAGGCATAGATGAATGCTGGATAGCGGTCTATGTACTTTGTCGTAATGCCCAATTAAATCTCACTATACTCATCATAATATGTATGTGCATGGTCATGCCCTCTTTATTTGTCAATTGCCCAACTGTAATTTGTTCACCCAACATGTTGTTTATCTTATGGGAGAGACACCTCTAGTGAACTGTGGACCCCGGTCCAATTCTCTATACTGAAATACAATCTACTGCAATACTGTTCTACTGTTTTCTGCAAACAATCATCATCCACACTATACATCTAATCCTTTGTTACAGCAAGCCGGTGAGATTGACAACCTCGCTATTTCGTTGGGGCAAAGTACTTGGTTTGTGTTGTGCAGGTTCCACGTTGGCGCCGGAATCCCTGGTGTTGCGCCGCACTACATCTCGCCGCCATCAACCTTCAACGTGCTTCTTGGCTCCTACTGGTTCGATAAACCTTGGTTTCATACTGAGGGAAAACTTGCCGCTGTACGCATCACACCTTCCTCTTGGGGTTCCCAACGGACGCGTGCTATACGCGTATCAAGCACTTTTTCTGGCGCCGTTGCCGGGGAGATCAAGACACGCTGCAAGGGGAGTCTCCACATCGCAATCTCTTTTACTTTGTTTTTGTCTTGCTTAGTTTTATTTACTACTTTGTTTGCTGCACTAAATCAAAATACAAAAAAATTAGTTGCTAGTTTTACTTTATTTGCTATCTTGTTTGCTATATCAAAAACACAAAAAATTAGTTACTTGCATTTACTTTATCTAGTTTGCTTTACTTACTATTGCTAAAATGGGTACTCCTGAAAATACTAAGTTGTGTGACTTCACAACCACAAATAATAATGATTTCTTATGCACACCTATTGCTCCACCTGCTACTACAGCAGAATTCTTTGAAATTAAACCTGCTTTACTAAATCTTGTTATGCGAGAGCAATTTTCTGGTGTCAGTTCTGATGATGCTGCTGCCCATCTCAATAATTTTGTTGAACTATGTGAAATGCAAAAATATAAAGATGTAGATGGTGACATTATAAAATTAAAATTGTTCCCTTTCTCATTAAGAGGAAGAGCTAAAGATTGGTTGCTATCTCTGCCTAAGAATAGTATTGATTCATGGACTAAATGCAAGGATGCTTTTATTGGTAGATATTATCCCCCTGCTAAAATTATATCTTTGAGGAGTAGCATAATGAATTTTAAACAATTAGATACTGAACATGTTGCACAAGCATGGGAAAGAATGAAATCTCTGGTTAAAAATTGCCCAACCCATGGACTGACTACTTGGATGATCATCCAAACCTTTTATGCAGGACTGAATTTTTCTTCGCGGAACCTATTGGATTCAGCTGCTGGAGGTACCTTTATGTCCATCACTCTTGGTGAAGCAACAAAGCTTCTTGATAATATGATGATCAACTACTCTGAATGGCACACGAAAAGAGCTCCACAAGGTAAGAAGGTAAATTCTGTCGAAGAAACCTCTTCCTTGAGTGATAAGATTGATGCTATTATGTCTATGCTTGTGAATGGTAGGCCTAATGTTAATCCTAATAATGTTCCATTAGCGTCATTGGTTGCTCAAAAAGAATATGTTGATGTGAATTTCATTAAAAATAACAATTACAATGATTCTAGGCCATATCCTGCTAATGGTAACTCTAATGGTAGATATGTTCCACCTAATGAAGAAAAGATGCTAGAAATTGAAAGATCCACTAAGAGCTTTATGCAATCACAATATGAGCAAAATAAATTGTTTACTAAAACTATGAATGAGCAATCTACCTTGTTGAAGAATATAGGGAATCAACTTGAAAATCTGAATAGGGAGATCTCTGGGTTCCAAACTAAACTTGCTAATGCTGAAAACCGAATCTCATACATGTCTGCATCACAATCTTCTTTAATTAATAAAATGGCTGCTAAACCTGAGGATATAGATAATAAAATTACTACTACAGCAAATGCCATCCAAGTTAGAATTAATGAGAATATAAGATTGATGGCCGAATTGCGTGCTAGGTGGGAAAGAGAAGAAAATGAAAAAGAAGATAATATAGCTAAAGTTTGGACTATTACCACCACTAGTAATGCTAATGCTACACAAGTTGCCGCACCTCCTACTACTAATAATAAAAGAATTGGTGTTAGCAATGTTTCCATTTCTAATGCAAAGCGAGAAACCGCTCAAACCGCTAAAACCGCTGAAACTGCCTGTGATAAAACTGCTGAAATTTTTTCCAACATTGGGGATGATGATCCCATTGCTTTAGATTATAATGGTTTGAATTTTGATGATTGCCACATCTCTGAAGTTATAAAGTTCTTGCAAAAACTTGCTAAAAGTCCTAATGCTAGTGCTATAAATTTGGCTTTCACGCAACATATTACAAATGCTCTCATAAAAGCTAGAGAAGAGAAATTAGAGCGCGAAGCCTCTATTCCTAGAAAGCTAGAGGATGGTTGGGAGCCCATCATTAAGATGAAGGTTAAAGATTTTGATTGTAATGCTTTATGTGATCTTGGTGCAAGTATTTCTGTTATGCCTAAGAAAATCTATAATATGCTTGACTTGCCTCCGCTGAAAAATTGTTATTTGGATGTTAATCTTGCTGATCATTCTACAAAGAAACCTTTGGGGAAAGTTGATAATGTTCACATTACCGTTAACAATAACCTTGTCCCCGTTGATTTTGTTGTCTTGGATATTGAATGCAATGCATCTTGTCCCATTATATTGGGAAGACCTTTTCTTCGAACTGTTGGTGCTATCATTGATATGAAGGAAGGTAATATTAAATATCAATTTCCTCTCAAGAAAGGTATGGAACACTTCCCTAGAAAGAGAATGAAGTTACCTTTTGATTCTATTATTAGAACAAATTATGATGTTGACACTTCGTCTCCTGATAATACTTGATACACACTTTCTGCGCCTAGCTGAAAGGCGTTAAAGAAAAGCGCTTATGGGAGACAACCCATGTTTTTACTACAGTACTTTGTTTTTATTTTGTGTCTTGGAAGTTGTTTACTACTGTAGCAACCTCTCCTTATCTTAGTTTAGTGTTTTGTTGTGCCAAGTAAAGTCGTTGATAGTAAAGTTCATACTAGATTTGGATTACTGAGCAGAAACAGATTTCTTTGCTGTCACGAATCTGGGCTGTTTTCTCTGTAGGTAACTCAGAAAATTATGCCAATTTACGTGAGTGATCCTCAGATATGTACGCAACTTTCATTAAATTTGAGCATTTTCATTTGAGCAAGTCTGGTGCCTCGATAAAATTCATCAATACGAACTGTTCTGTTTTGACAGATTCTGTCTTTTATTTCGCATTGCCTGTTTTGTTGTGTTCGATGGATATTTTGATTCCATTGACTTTCAGTAGCTTTGTGCAATGTCCAGAAGTGTTAAGAAAGATTATGTCACCCCTGAACATGTATATTTTGATTGTGCACTAACCCTCTAATGAGTTGTTCTAAGTTTGGTGTGGAGGAAGTTTTCAAGGATCAAGAGAGGGAGATGATACAACATGATCAAGGAGAGTGAAAGCTCTAAGCTTGGGGATGCCCCAGTGGTTCACCCCTGCATATTTCAAGAAGACTCAAGCGTCTAAGCTTGGGGATGCCCAAGGCATCCCCTTCTTCATCGACAATATTATCAGGTTCCTCCCCTGAAACTATATTTTTATTCCATCACATCTTATGTGCTTTTCTTGGAGCGTCGGTTTGTTTTTGTTTTTGTTTTGTTTGAATAAAATGGATCCTAGCATTCACTTAGTGGGAGAGAGACACGCTCCGCTGTAGCATATGGACAAGTATGTCCTTAGGCTCTACTCATAATATTCATGGCGAAGTTTCTTCTTCGTTAAATTGTTATATGGTTGGAATTGGAAAATGATACATGTAGTAATTTGATATAATGTCTTGGATAATGTGATACTTGGCAATTGTTGTGCTCATGTTTAAGCTCTTGCATCATATGCTTTGCACCCATTAATGAAGAAATATATAGAGCATGCTAAAATTTGGTTTGCATATTTGGTCTCTCTAAGGTCTAGATAATTTCTAGTATTGAGTTTGAACAACAAGGAAGACGGTGTAGAGTCTTATAATGTTTTCAATGTGTCTTTTATGTGAGTCTTGCTGCACCGGTTCATCCTTGTGTTTGTTTCAAATAGCCTTGCTAGCCTAAACCTTGTATCGAGAGGGATTACCTCTCATGCATCCAAAATACTTGAGCCAACCACTATGCCATTTGTGTCCACCATACCTACCTACTACATGGTATTTCTCCGCCATTCCAAAGTAAATTGCTTGAGTGCTACCTTTAAATTTCCATTCTTCACCTTTACAATATATAGCTCATGGGACAAATAGCTTAAAAACTATTGTGGTATTGAATATGTACTTATGCACTTTATCTCTTATTAAGTTGCTTGTTGTGCGATAACCATGTTCCTGGGGACGCCATCAACTACTCTTTGTTGAATATCATGTGAGTTGCTATGCATGTTTGTCTTGTCTGAAGTAAGGGCGATCTACCACCTTATGGTTAGAGCGTGCATATTGTTAGAGAAGAACATTGGGCCGCTAACTAAAGCCATGATCCATGGTGGAAGTTTCAGTTTTGGACATATATCCTCAATCTCAAATGAGAAAATTAATTGTTGCTACATGCTTATGCATAAAAGAGGAGTCCATTATCAGTTGTCTATGTTGTTCCGGTATGGATGTCTAAGTTGAGAATAATCAATAGCGAGAAATCCAATGCGAGCTTTCTCCTTAGACCTTTGTACAGGCGGCATAGAGGTACCCCTTTGTGACACTTGGTTAAAACATGTGCATTGCGATAATCCCGGTAGTCCAAGCTAATTAGGACAAGGTGCGGGCACTATTAGTATACTATGCATGAGGCTTGCAACTTGTAAGATATAATCTACATAACACATATGCTTTATTACTACCATTGACAAAATTGTTTCTTGTTTTCAAAATCAAAGCTCTAGCACAAATATAGCAATCGATGCTTTCCTCTTTGAAGGACCATTCTTTTACTTTTATTGTTGAGTCAGTTCACCTATTTCTCTCCATCTCAAGAAGCAAACACTTGTGTGAACTGTGCATTGATTCCTACATACTTGCATATTGCATTTGTTATATTACTCTATGTTGACAATATCCATGAGATATACATGTTATAAGTTGAAAGCAACCGCTGAAACTTCATCTTCCTTTGTGTTGCTTCAATACCTTTACTTTGAATTATTGCTTTATGAGTTAACTCTTATGCAAGACTTATTGATGCTTGTCTTGAAGTACTATTCATGAAAAGTCTTTGCTATATGATTCACTTGTTTACTCATGTCATATACATTGTTTTGATCGCTGCATTCACTACATATGCTTTACAAATAGTATGATCAAGGTTATGATGGCATGTCACTCCAGAAATTATCTTTGTTTATCGTTTACCTGCTCGGGACGAGCAGGAACTAAGCTTGGGGATGCTGATACGTCTCCGACGTATCGATAATTTCTTATGTTCCATGCCACATTATTGATGATATCTACATGTTTTATGCACACTTTATGTCATATTCGTGCATTTTCTGGAACTAACCTATTAACAAGATGCCGAAGTGCCGATTCTTGTTTCTGCTGTTTTTGGTTTCAGAAATCCAAGTAAAGAAATATTCTCGGAATTGGACGAAATCAACGCCCAGGGTCCTATTTTGCCACGAAGCTTCCAGAAGACCGAAGAGGAGACGAAGTGGGGCCACGAGGTGGCCACACCCTAGGGCGGCGCGGCCCAAGCCCTGGCCGCGCCGACCTATAGTGTGGGGCCCTCGTGTGGCCCCCTGACCTGCCCTTCCGCCTACAAATAGCCTTCATCGCGAAACCCCCAGTACCGAGAGCCACGATACGGAAAACCTTCCAGAGACGCCACCGCCGCCAATCCCATCTCGGGGGATTCAGGAGATCGCCTCCGGCACCACTGCGAGAGAGGGGAATCATCTCCCGGAGGACTCTACGCCGCCATGGTCGCCTCCGGAGTGATGTGTGAGTAGTCTACCCCTGGACTATGGGTCCATAGCAGTAGCTAGATGGTTGTCTTCTCCCCATTGTGCTTAATTGTCGGGTCTTGTGAGCTGCCGAACATGATCAAGATCATCTATCTGTAATTCTATATGTTGCGTTTGTTGGGATCCGATGAATAGAGAATACTATGTTATGTTGATTATCAATTTATATCTATGTGTTGTTTATGATCTTGCATGCTCTCCGTTACTAGTAGATGCTCTGGCCAAGTAGATGCTTGTAACTCCAAGAGGGAGTATTTATGCTCGATAGTGGGTTCATGTCTCCGTGAATGCGGGAAGTGAGAAATCTCTAAGATTATGGATGTGCTGTTGCCACTAGGGATAAAACATTGGTGCTATGTTCGAGGATGTAGTTACTGATTACATTACGCGCAATACTTAATGCAATTGTCTGTTGTTAGCAACTTAATACTGGAGGGGGTTCGGATGATAACCTGAAGGTGGACTTTTTAGGCATAGATGCATGCTGGATAGCGGTCTATGTACTTTGTCGTAATGCCCAATTAAATCTCACTATACTCATCATAATATGTATGTGCATGGTCATGCCCTCTTTATTTGTCAATTGCCCAACTGTAATTTGTTCACCCAACATGCTGTTTATCTTATGGGAGAGACACCTCTAGTGAACTGTGGACCCCGGTCCAATTCTCTATACTGAAATACAATCTACTGCAATATTGTTCTACCGTTTCTCGCAAACAATCATCATCCACACTATACATCTAATCCTTTGTTACAGCAAGCCGGTGAGATTGACAACCTCGCTGTTTCATTGGGGCAAAGTACTTGGTTTGTGTTGTGCAGGTTCCACGTTGGCGCCGGAATCCCTGGTGTTGCGCCGCACTACATCTCGCCGCCATCAACCTTCAACGTGCTTCTTGGCTCCTACTGGTTCGATAAACCTTGGTTTCATACTGAGGGAAAACTTGCCGCTGTACGCATCACACCTTGCTCTTGGGGTTCCCAACGGACGCGTGCTGTACGCGTATCATAGCTCGCC
The DNA here is from genome assembly GCF_019359855.2 of Lolium perenne. Classification (NCBI taxonomy): domain Eukaryota; kingdom Viridiplantae; phylum Streptophyta; class Magnoliopsida; order Poales; family Poaceae; genus Lolium; species Lolium perenne. The sequence goes on from NC_067250.2 coordinate 313,504,474, forward strand.
GGTGGGTTTCGGACGCCAACAGCAGTGACGTTTGATGTAATCAAAGTACCTTTCCGGTATAAGTGATTTATATGATCTCATGGTCAAAAGGACTAGGTATCTATGTATCAAAAGCTTATAGCAAATAACTTAATGACATGATCTTATGCTACGCTTAATTTGGTGTGTCCATTACATCATTCATATAATGATATAACCTTGTTATTAATAACATCCAATGTTCATGATTATGAAACTATAATCATCTATTAATCAACAAGCTAGTTAAGAGGCTTATTAGGGACTCATTGTTGTTTACATAACACACATGTATCAATGTTTCGGTTAATACAATTATAGCAAGGTATATAAACATTTATCATAAACACAAAGATATATAATAACCGCTTTTATTATTGCCTCTTGGGCATATCTCCAACAGTCTCCCACTTGCACTAGAGTCAATAATCTAGATTACATTGTAAGGTACCTAACACCCATGGCATTCTGGTGTTGGTCATGCTTTGCCCTAGGGAGAGCTTTAGTCAACGGATCTGCTACATTCAGATCAGTGTGTACTTTGCAAATCTTTACTTCTCCATCTTCGATGTACTCGCGAATCGAATGATAACGCAGCTTGATATGCTTCAGCCTCTTGTGTGACCTTGGTTCTTGTGCATTGGCGATGGCACCCATGTTGTCACAATAGATGACTAGTGGGTCCAATGCACTAGGAACCACACCGAGCTCTACAATGAACCTCTTCATCCATACCGCTTCTGATGAAGCCTCTGAAGCCGCTATGTACTCCGATTCTGTTGAAGACTTCGCCACTGTGCACTGCTTCGAGCTTGACTAGCTTACTGCAGCACCATTCAATATAAACACGTACCCAGACTGAGACTTAGAGTCATCAGGATCAGTGTTCCAACTTGCCGGTGTAACTGGTTACAACGAGCTCTTGGTCACCTCCATAACAAAGAAACATATCCTTAGTTCTTTTCAAGTACTTCAGGATATTCTTGACCGCTGTCCAGTGTTCCATTCCTGGATCACTTTGATATCTGCTAGTCAAACTAACTGCATGTGCTATATCCGGTCTAGTACATAGCATGGCATACATGATAGAGCCTACTGCCGAGACATATGGGATCTGATTCATCCTCTCTCTTTCTTTTGCCGTAGCCGGTCCTTGAGTCTTACTCAAGACCTTACCTGGTAACATAGGTAAGAACCCTTTCTTACTTTCGTACATTCTAAACTTCTTTAGAATCTTGTCCAGATATGTACTTTGTGAAAGCCCTATTAGGCTTCTTGATCTATCTCCATAAATCTTGATGCCTAAAATGTACGATGCTTCACCAAGATCTTTCATTGAAAAACTCTTATTCAAATAACCTTTTACACTGCTTAATAGTTCCATATCATTCCCAATCAATAATATGTCATCTACATATAATATCAGGAACGCTACAGAGCTCCCACTCACTTTCTTGTAAATACAGGCCTCTCCATGACACTGTATAAACCCGAAGTCTTTGATCACCTTATCAAAGCGTCGGTTCCAACTTCTGGATGCTTGCTTCAGTCCATAAATTGAACGCTGGAGTTTGCACACCTTGCCAGCATTTTTAGGATCGACAAAACCTTTGGGTTGTACCATATACAACTCTTCCTCAATGTCTCCATTAAGGAACACCGTTTTGACATCCATCTGCCAAATCTCATAATCAAAAAATGCAGCTATTGCTAACAAAATCCTCAGAGATTTTAGCTTCGCTACAGGTGAGAAAGTCTCATCATAGTCAACACCTTGAATTTGTCGGAAACCATTTGCGACAAGTCGAGCTTTATAGACAGTAATATTACCATCAGCATCTGTTTTTCTTTTGAAGATCCATTTATTCTCGAAAGCCTTGCGGCTATCAGGTAAGTCTACCAAAGTCCACACTTTGTTATCATACATGGATCCCATTTCGGATTTCATGGCTTCTTTCCATTTGTTGGAATCTGAGCTCATCATCGCTTCTTCATACGTCGCAGGGTCTTCATCATTGTTGTCCACAATCATGACATTTAGACAAGGATCATACCAATCAGGAGTGGCACGTTCCCTTGTCGATCTGCGAGGTTCAGTAGCTATCTCGTTCGAAGTTTCATGATCATTATCATTTGCTTCCTCTGTTACCGGTGTAGGTGGCACATGAACAACTTCCGGTATTGCGTTACTCTGATCAACGAGAGAAGATTCAGTAATCTCGTCGAGTTCTACTTTTCTTCCAGTCACTTCTTTAGTGATAAGTTCTTTCTCAAGAAAGGTTCCGTTCTTAGCAACAAAGATTTTGCCTTCAGATCTGTGATAGAAAGTGTACCCTATAGTTTCCTTAGGGTATCCTATGAAGACACATTTCTCCTTTTTGTGTTCTCGCTTGTCCGGTTGTAAATTTTTTACATAGGCTTCGCAACCCCAAACTTTAAGGAACGACAGCTTAGGTTTCTTATTAAACCATAATTGATACGGTGTCGTTTCAACGGATTTAGATGGTGTCCTATTTAAAGTGAATGCAGCTGTCTCTAATGCATAACTCCAAAATGATAACGGTAAATCAGTAAGAGACATCATAGAACGAACCATATCTAAGAGAGTTCGATTACGACGTTCGGACACACCGTTTCGTTGTGGTGTTCCCGGCGGTGTCAATTGTGAAAGTATTATCATTCAATTTAATTCGTTTAGCATCAACGTTATGAACATGTGTATCACTACTATCGAGATCTAATAGAAATAAACCATTCTTTTCAGGTGCTCAACCATAAAAGATATTATTCATAAAAATAGAACAACCATTATTCTCAGACTTGAATGAATAACCGTCTTGCATTAAACAAGATCCAGATATAATGTTCATGCTCAACGCAGGTACAAAATAACAATTATTGAGGTTTAAAACTAATCCCGAAGGTAGATGTAGAGGGAGTGTGCCGACTGCGATCACATTGACCTTGGATCCGTTTCCAACGCGCATCGTCACTTCATCCTTAAATAGTCTTCGTTTATTCTTTAGTTCCTATTTCGAGTTACAAATATGAGCAACTGAACCAGTATCAAATACCCAGGTACTAGTACGAGAACCAGTAAGATAAACATCTATAACATGTATATCAGATATACCTTCTTTCTTCTTCTTGACAAGGCCGCTCTTCAGATCAGCCAAATACTTGGAGAATTACGCTTCCAGTGTCCCTTCTCCTTGCAGTAATAGCACTCAGCATCAGGCTTAGGGCCAGTCTTAGGTTTCACAGGAGGCGTGGCAGCTTTCTTGCCACCCTTCTTGAATTTGCCTTTAGACTTGCCCTGTTTCTTGAAACTGGTGGTCTTGTTGACCATCAACACTTGGTGCTCTTTCTTGATCTCAATCTCAGCAGATTTCAGCATGGCGAAGAGTTCAGGTAACTCTTTGTTCATGTTCTGCATATTGTAGTTCATCACAAAGTTCTTGTAACTAGGTGGCAGTGATTGAAGGACACGATTAATCCCCAGTCTGTTAGGAATCACTATTCCTAGATCACTGAGTTTCTTCGCATGCCCGGTCATGGCGAGCATGTGCTCACTAACGGAGCTGCCTTCTTCCATCATGCAACTGAAGAAGTGTTTCGATGCTTCATAGCATTCCACGGCCGCATGAGTTTCAAAGATAGCTTTCAGCTCATTGACCAACTCATGAGGATCGTGGTGCTCAAAACATTTTTGAAGATCGGCTTCCAGACTGCATAGGATGGCACACTGAACTTGAGAGTACCGAGTTTTCCGAGTCTCGTAAACATTCTTTACTTCATCGGTTTCAGTTTCTGCAGGAGGGTCACCTAGCGGTGCATAAAGCACGTATTGCAGGTTTCCACCAGCGAGGAAAATCCTCACATGACGGAACCAGTCGGTGAAGTTGCTACCGTTGCTCTTAAGATTTTCTTTCTCTAGGAACTGGTTAAAATTGATTGGGGACGCCATAATCTACAACATATATTTGCAATAGTTTAGACTAATGTTTATGACAAATTGAGTTCAAATTTTAATTTAACAAAATTAAAAACTAGGTGAACTCCCACTCAAAACAATATCCCTCGAATTGTCTTAGTGATTACACGAACCAAATCCACCAAACCAAGTTCGATCATCACGAGACAAGATGTAATTTCAATGGCAAACACTCAAAGTGTTCATCATATCAATCATATGATTCATGCTCTACCTTTCGGTATCACGTGTTCCGAGACCATGTCTGTACATGCTAGTCTCGTCAAGGCAACCTTAGTATCCGCGTGTGCAAAACTGGCTTGCACCCGTTGTATACACTTGTTGAATCTATCATACCCGATCATCACGAGATGTTTCGAAATGACAAGTATTAGTAATGGTGCTACTAAGGATGAACACTTTATTATCTTGATATTTTAGTGAGAGGGATCATCTTATAATGCTACCGTCGCGATGTAAGCAAAATAAGATGCATAAAAGGATTAACATCACATGCAATTCATATGTGATATGATATGGCCCCTTTGTCTTTGCGCCTTTGATCTTCATCTCCAAAGCACGGACATGATCTCCATCATCAACGGGCATGATCTCCATCATCGTCGGCGTAGCGTCAAGGTCAATGGCGCCGTCTTCATGATTTTTCTCCCATATAGCAACTATTACAACTTCTTTGAAATACTACTCAACATGAAATTTAAAGACAACCATAAGGCTCCTGCCGGTTGCCACAATACAATAATGATCATCTCATACATATTCATCATCATATTATGGCCATATCACATCACCAAACCCTGCAAAAACAAGTTAGACGTCTCTATTTGGTTTGCATATTTTACGTGGTTTAGGGTTTTCGAGTAAGATCTAATCTACCTACGAACATGAACCACAACGGTGATACTAGTGTTGTCAATAGAAGAGTAAATTGAATCTTCACTATAGTAGGAGAGACAGACACCCGCAAAGCCACTTATGCAATACAAGTTGCATGTCGAGCGTGGAGCAAATCTCATGAACGCGGTCATGTAAAGTTAGCCCAAGCCACTTCATCCCACTATGCCACAAAGATGCAAAGTACTCAAACTAAAGAAAACAAAGCATCAACTCCCACAAAACAATTGTGTTCTACTTGTGCAACCATCTATGCATAGACACGGCTCTGATACCACTGTAGGGATTCGTAGCATAGAAAACAAAAAATTTCCTACCGCGAGAACGCAGTCCAAGCCAAGATGCAATCTAGAAGACGGTAGCAAAGAGGGGATAAACGAGACAAACCCTTGAAGATTTCCAAAGCCTACGAGAGGAGGCTCTCGTTGTTGCAGAAGATGATCACTTGCCGCTTTCAAAAGCGCGAAGAAGATCTTGACGGTGCCACAATCGGGCAGCACCTCTGTACTCGGTCACACGTTCAGTGTTGATGAAGACGACGTCCTTCTCCCCGTTCCAGCGGGCATCGAAAGTAGTAGCTCCTCCTTGAATCCCGGCAGCATGACGGCGTGGTGGCGGTGTCGATGGAGATCTCCGGCGGAGCTTCGCTAAGCGTTTGCGGGAGAGGTGGAGGAGGAGGGGGCGGCTAGGGTTTGGGGAGAGGGGGTGGCTGACCACTTGAGGGGTGCGGCCAGCTATGGCTTTGGTCTGGCCGGCCCCCTCCCCTTGCTCCTCATTATATAGGTGGAACCCCCAAGTGTTGGACTATAAGTCTTCGAATAAGACCCCAACCCAAAACCTTCCATGTGTAGGGAAACCTACCCAAGGTGGGATTCCCACTTGAGGTGGGACTCCCACCCTTCCATGAGGGGGGGTGGCCGGCCACCCTTGGTGGAGTCCACCTGGGACTCCAGCCCCTAGGGTTGGCCGGCCATGCTAGGTGGAGTCCCTCCGGGACTCCGCCTTCCATAGTGATTTCTTCCGGACTTTTCTAGAACCTTCTAGAACCTTCCATACTAGAACCTTCTAGAACCTTCCATAAATGCACCGGATCATTTTCAAACTTATAAAATGACTTCCTATGTATGAATCTTATTCTCCGGACCATTCCGGAACTCCTCGTGATGTCCTGGATCCCATCCGAGACTCCGAACAAAACTTCGAACTCCATTCCATATTCAATATCTACTAATACGACATCAAACCTTAAGTGTGTCACCCTACGGTTCGCGAACTAAGTGGACATGGTTGAGAACTCTCTCCGACCAATAACCAATAACGGGATCTGGAGATCCATAATGGCTCCCACATATTCAACGATGACTTAGTGATCGAATGAACCATTCACATACGATACCGATTCCCTTTGTCACGCGATATTTTACTTGTCCGAGGTTTAATCATCGGTATCTCTATACCATGTTCAACCTCGTCTCCTGACAAGTACTCTTTACTCGTACCGTGGTATGTGGTCTCTTATGAACCATTCATATGTTTGCAAGCTAATATAGACGACATTCCATCGAGAGGGCCCAGAGTATATCTATCCGTCATCGGGATGGACAAATCCCACTGTTGATCCATATGCCTCAACTCATACTTTCCGGATACTTAATCCCACCTTCATAACCACCCATTTACGCAGTGACGTTTGATGTAATCAAAGTACCTTTCCGGTATAATTGATTTATATGATCTCATGGTCAAAAGGACTAGGTAACTATGTATCAAAAGCTTATAGCAAATAACTTAATGACGTGATCTTATGCTATGCTTAATTGGGTGTGTCCATTACATCATTCATATAATGATATAACCTTGTTATTAATAACATCCAATGTTCATGATTATGAAACTATAATCATCTATTAATCAACAAGCTAGTTAAGAGGCTTACTAGGGACTCATTTTTGTTTACATAACACACATGTATCATTGTTTCGGTTAATACAATTATAGCATGGTATATAAACATTTATCATAAACACAAAGATATATAATAACCGCTTTTATTATTGCCTCTTGGGCATATCTCCAACAAAATCTTCCCCAACAATAAGATGAACCACCTACCAGGACATGTACGCGCTCGAAGGAAGCATTGAGAACCTGAGCAACCTCGCCATCAACCTTCGAGACAAATGCCATGGAACTCAATTCCCAGTTCACTCATGTGAGCAACGAATGGAGCATAGTTCGTTTTACTTTGTTTTGTTTGTTTTGTTTGTTTTGTTTTAGTTCCTTACTTTGTCTATTCATTTGTTTTGTTTGAGTTCCTTACTTTGTCGCCAATCTTTTTCTTTTTCCCTCTCTATCCCAATTCCAAAAAATACAAATTTTTTTCCTTTTATCCTTGTTCTTGAAAGATTATTTCATATTCAAATCACTCACATTTTTTTAATAATAAAGCATATATTATTTGTCCAATTGCGGTTTACAGATTTCAAGATATTAATTATTTGACCATATTATATGAATAATGCATATATTATTTGATAATAAAAATAATAAATGAATAAAAACATGATTATTTCATATTCAAATCACTCAAAATTTTCTAATAATAAAACATATATTATTTGTCCAATTGTGGTTTACAGATTTCAAGATATTAATTATTTGGCCATATTATATGAATAATTCATATATTATTTGATAATAATAAAAAACATAATCATTTCATATTCAAATCACTCACATTTTTCTAATAATAAAGCATATATTATTTGTTCGATTCCGGTTTACATATTGTTTTTTGTTTTCAAAACTACAGAAATGTGCAATAATGGTATAAGAGTTAATAGGATTGATATGATACTATTTACAACAAGTTACAATCACACTCTCGGGAACACAACAGGAAAGAACCGAGGAGTTAAGCGTGCTGAGGGTGGGGTAGTGTGCTGATGGGTGACCGATCGAGAAGTGATGACCAAGTCTATAATTTGACTACAGATTAAGTGTAATTAATTTTAACAATGGTCTAAGTGAGAGAGTAACAAGTCAAAAACAATAAAAAATAAAAAATGAAAGTAGAAAAGGAAAAAAATAGAAAAATAAAATAAGGAAAATAAGGAAAATGAAAAACATTATTAATATTATGTCGGGGTTGGGGGGTCACGGGAACGGGGCGAGACTAGAGCCCGTTACGGGCCGCGACTGAATGCCATGTCTCCACTAGTGATCTTTCTATAACTCTGTGTGCTGATTCCTGCATACAAGAGTGGTAGAAAACCAAATAGATTGATCTAATGGCTGGATTGCAATATATTAGTTGAATTTTCTCACCTCTTTGCTGCTGCTATGCTGTCGTTAACTAATAGTATTTTTTCCCAAAATGGCTCATAGAAATCTGAACAATTTTCGTAATGTTTGAGTGTGTATATCCGCAGTGACATATTGGTTCCAGAAACATCTTTGACACCACCTACTTTGGACAAAAATGGGTTTATTGTGTAATCTAACTTTGGTCTTAACACTTACAAACTCACTATTTTAAGGAGTGAATATATAACCTCATAGAAGCCTATACAGGTTTAATAAAAGTAAAGCATGTCAATGACGGCCACAGGTGAACACGGGGGAGCAGAGGAGAAGACAATACTGAAGCAGAGAACAGAGTCACACACAGGGAGGGGATTTGGTTTGGGGCGGTCCTAGCTGGCGCTCGCACGCCAGGTTCTTATTGCGCAATCGGTTTCAGACATCCCAATTAGGGAAAAACCGTGTTTCCCTTTGTGACATGTAGCTTTCAGACAGTGCATGTCTCCCCTTTCATGTAATTAATGTTAATAATCAATGCATGCAAGTTAGCATGACAATAAGTAGAAGGCATGCGTGGGATGGACCACCTTTTCTTCTCTCTCCTCGCGTCACGTGCATTCCTCATTAGTATGGCTAATCACCACATGCAAATTTAGGATCACCTGTCGAATATTTGTAGCAGAAACCATTGTTTAAAATGATTTATCTTTCAAATGAATGCTTCGATTTAAGATTCGTTTTGACTAATAAATCCGTCTCGACGAGATCTTCAAAACTAGCACCAATGTTAATATGTTTCGACAAACTTTTTTATGGATAAAAGTTATCAACCCTCTCTATTTGAATAATCAACCCCTCCGTAGTTGAGTGATCAATGGTAAATGTATAAAAGTATCAACCTGGTGCAGGCTATTGAGGGAAAGTTTTACATGCATGCATAAATAGACGAATCTGATGATGTCAGCGGAATCTTTTCCAAATTTGAAAATTCAAAACGTTTTAACTTTCAAACGACAACTTCAAATTAAGATTCACTTTCACCAAAAAATCCGTCTCGACGAGATCTTCAAAACTAGCACCCATGTTGATATGTTTCGAGAAACTTTTTTTCGGGCTAAAAGTTATCAACCCTCTCTATCTGAATAATCAACCCCTTCGTACTTGAGTGATCAACGGAGAATACATAAAATTATCAACCTAGGGCAGGCTATTGAGGGAAAGTTCTGCATGCTTGCACAAAAAGACGAATCCGCTGATGTCAGCGGAATCTTTTCCAAATTTGAAAATTCAAAATGTTTTAACTTTCAAACGACAACTTCAAATTAAGATTCGCTTTCACCAATAATTCCGTCTCGACGAGATCTTCAAAACTAGCACCCATGTTGATATGTTTTGAGAAACTTTTTTTCGGGCTAAAAGTTATCAACCCTCTCTATCTGAATAATCAACCCCTCCGTACTTGAGTGATCAACGGTGAATGTATAAAATTATCAACCTGGTATAGGCTATTGAGGGAAAGTTCTGCATGCATGCACAAATAGACGAATATGATGATGTCAACGGAATCTTTTCCAAATTCGTAAATTCAAAACGTTTTGACTTTCAAACGACAACTCCAAAATAAGATTCGCTTTCACCAATAAATTCGTCTCGACGAGATTTTCAAAACTAGTACCCATGTTGATATGTTTCGAGAAACTTTTTTTCGGACTAAAAGTTATCAACCCTCTCTATCTAATAATCAACCCCTCCGTACTTGAGTGATCAACGGTAAATGTATAAAATTATCAACCCCAAAGTTAATTTTATTTGAAACAGTTAAGGATTTTTTTTAGTTTAGAAGCTATCAACCCGGTGTCCTGTTATTTATCAACAGTAAATATAAATAACTACCAACCCTAAAAATCTAATTTTATTTTGAATATTTTGGCGACTCTTTTTAGTTTACAAGTTATCAACCCGGTGCCCCGTTATTTATCAATGGTAATTATAAATAATTATCAACCCTAAAAAGTATTCCATTTAGAATATTTTAGCGAACAATTTTTTATTTTCCAAGCTATCATCCCGGTGCCTCGTTATGTATCAACGATAAAAATAAATAAATAATAACCCTAAAAAGTATTTCATTTAGAATATTTTAGCGACTCTCTTTTAGTTTAGAAGCTATCAACCCGGTGACCCGCTATTTATCAATGGTAAATATAAATAAATATCAACCCTAAAAATTTAATTTAATTTAAAGTATGTAGCGACTCTTTTTTTGTTTACAAGTTATCAACCCGGTGTCCCGTTATTTATCAACGGTCAATATAAATACCTAGCAACCCTAAAAAGTAATTTTCATTAAGAAATTTTTTAGCAACTTTTGTTAGCTTACAACTTAAAACAGTACTTAATTTGAGTAGCAAGTGGTAGTTCATTTGAGTTGCAAGTGGATCTCCCCACCCGTTATTTTCCCCCTTAAAAATCACTGAGAAAGGGAATTGCAAAAGGACCCCATTAAATATGAATTACCGTACCAAAAAAAAAAACCCAAAAGGGAATTGCAAAAAGAGAATTGAGAGTCTGCCTCGTGCTGAAAAAAAAGAGTGAGATGCTATATGTATGCCTGCAACAACTTATGAAAGAGTGCTGAAAAGTTGGCTCATTAAATGCAAATCTATGAGATGCTCTGTGCATGTGCATACATGCAGTTCACTCCGGGCATAAATCCCGATACCTGAATCCCGAACCCGAAATTCCCGTATATTCCGAACCCGAAAATCCCGAACACATATTTGGGAAGGTGTTTCGAAAACCGGAATTTGATTCAGGAAATTCGGGCCTGTACTCTCGGCACCCGAATAGCCCGAGTATCCCGAAACAACAAAGCACAGCCCATAAAAAAAGCCCAAAACGTCATGCACTTCACTGCTCTAGCGTTACGAGACGGCCTGGAGGTAACTCTATACTACGCACGCGCGCCGCATCCAGTCTCCACTCACTCCTCGTTCCCCCTCCTCTCCCCTTTTCCCAGCCGCCACAAGCCCAGAACCAAGACTTCGAGCCGCAAATCTCGCCGCCGCCCGCCGGTCGCCACTGCTGTCTGCCGCCGCTCCCCGTCGACAAATCCCCTTCCTCAACACCTCTCCTCGTCAACAGCTGCCATCCCCGGCGTCCACAACCCGCCCTGCATCCTCATCGTCGTGGAGAACCGGCAAGCTGCATGTCCGGCCATCCGGCGCATCGATTGAAGGACGGCAGCGAGCCAGTGAGTACCGAACTACCGATCGATCAACTCATCAACGAACGAAAGTCATTTTTCCTTTTCTTTCTCCTATCCTATATGGTATCTACCGTCGGTGTATTTCTAAGTGTGTCTGCGTGTTTCATAGCTCAGCTCACCTAGCTAGCACTCATGTATGTTTCGTCTATGTACAGTGTACATCTACAAAAATTCTCCCAATTGTTATATGTTGGGCTATTCAGGAATTTCCCGATCCCGAACCCGAAATTTCGGGTACCCAAATTGTCGGGAGGCAAATATTATGCTACATTTTCGGGTGTCACTTTGTTGATCCCGAAATAATTTTTCCCGAATTTCCCGTCCCGAAATTTCGGGATTTCCCGAACGCCCAGAGTGACATGCAGTGTGAACGCTCTTGGCTGCATGCAACTTGCAAAGTAGTAATACAAGCTGTTAGTGTGAACACGTGTGAACGCAATTAAAACACTACGTGATACAAATGGAATTGAGTCGCGCTTTCGCGCGAGCGCTCCGCGCCGACAGAAACCGATCGCTCGAGCGAGCGATTGCCAGGGAGGGGATTTGGTTTGGAAGCTGCATTACTTCGTCGGTGGGTACACAATTACAAAGAGGGCCCTAGGAGCAACAGGAATTGCACATAAGCCCTCAAGATTTACAGCAAAGACCTTGGAGCAAAAACTAAAAAAGCAATCAGTCCCTGGTCTTCTCCACCGCGTCCATGCGACCTTGCAGTCCGGGCACCCGCGCCGCCACCGGGGAACCTGCCACTTGGGGCGTCGCCGGCGTGGTATCCCGTACTGTGGTCCTTGAAGATCCTCCGTCTTGGAGGAAGAAGATGCTCGGGATAGTAGTCGAGCGCGGAGAGGCCGCCATAGCCAAAGATAGCAGCGGCAGCAAGTTGCCGTTGCTGAGGAACTCCGCAAGCAGTCGTCGCAGCCTCCGAAACGCGTAGATGAGCACGCGCTCCACCTTCCGTCAAAGAAGACATGGCAGGAATGATCTGAGCAAGCTCCAACACCCCATCTCCACTGTCTCCTTGATAGGAAGAACGGGGGAAGAGCACCAAATCGATTCTGGATAGCGCCCCAAACACGAGCTTATTTGGACAGGATCTCGCCACCACTCCGGCCGCCGCTTCCGGCTCCCACCGCAGGAGCTCCGCGAGCAAGACGAAGAGGAGCACCTCCTGGATGCAGCTCGAGAGCACCAGGAGCACCCGATACAACGGCAAAGCGCCAGACAGGCAGAACGCCAAACCTACTACTAGACTAGCACCTAGACTACTCTGTACATACTGCCGGCCTCCTCTCCCCTCCCAACCCCGGCCAGCGAGGCCGCCGGAGCGAAAAGAGAGAGGAGCCGGGGGCTCACAGGAGACTCTCAACAGGATAGAGACAGAGGGGGAAGGGGGGAAAGAGTGCGATGCAGATTCATTTTCATATTTTTGTTGCTTCAACTGTAACGAGTACAGCAGAAGTGATATCTCACACCATCACGGTTTGTGGTGATTATTGGCTAACTAGAATTGTTCACACCCACCATGGTTTGCATTGATTATTAGCTAGCGAGAATAGCTCGCATCCACCGTGGTTTATATATATATAGTGACATGAGCGTATACCAAATGGACATACATGTGATCCATCTCAAGGGAGTTAGCCACCATAATTATATTTTTTTCCATAAAGGCCACCATAATTATAAATCTCATCAACACAATTCCCCTCATTTTTGTTCTGCTGAAGTCATGTTTCAACGAAATACAAAAATGTGTTGCGCCACACATCCACATTGTTACAAATACGTTAGATTTGGGAGACGTCAGGAACATATCAACTTGTAGGTTCTAGATGTTCCACGGTACATCCGCTCTGCACCATTACTCTATGGTGGCTCGATGCACAATGACAGATGTGCGTACAAGATATTCTGTAATCAAGAGTAACCGGAGCCGTCTTGTCCACAGATAGAATCTGCAAGGTTGGTTTGGTGCCAAATTCTGGCTCGCTGATATTTTCTGCAAGCCCGAAATAGAAGCTATCAATTAGTCAGCTAGTGAATTGGCTTTCTAATGATTTCTACAAACTTGTCATTTATTGGCAAGTTTTGGTCATGTCAGACATCAAGGTCATATGTCAAATGTCCGACACCTAGGATCTTTCTACAACTCTGTATGCTGGTTCCTGCATACAAGAGTGGTAGAAAATCAAATAGATTGATCTATGTGGAGCATTGCATGTTCTTCACTCACGATGATGCCATATAGAGTGGTTTCGTTTCTTTCTTGGACTATTGGCTGGATTGCAATATATTAGTTGAATTTTCTCACCTCTTTGCTGCTGCTATGCTATCGTTAACTAATAGTATTTTTTTTTTCCAAAATGGCTCATAGAAATCTGAACAATTTTCGTAATGTTTGAGTGTGTATATCCGCAGTGACATATTGGTTCCAGAAACATCTTTGACACCACCTGCTTTGGACAAAAATTGGTTTATTGTGTACTCTAACTTTGGTCTTAACACTTACAAACTCACTATTTTAAGGAGTGAATATATAGCCTCACTGAAGCCTATACAGGTTTAATAAAAGTAAAGCATGTCAATGACGGCCACAGGTGAACACAGGGGAGCAGAGAGGAAAAGCAAAGGAGAAGACAATACTGAAGCAGAGAACAGAGTCGAGATGGTTTCAGGCAACGAATTGCTTCAACTGTAACGAGTACAGCAAATGTAGAACTGAGCAACGAATGCTCTAGCTTCCAGGTCAAAAAACGAATGCTCTAGCTCCTTATTGATACAAGTTTGTCAGCACCTACATAAACTGCTGTCATTCTATGCACCTACTCTGAATGCACAACTTGAAGACCCACACCTACAGCAACAGGGTGCATGCCGACTTGCCCACAAACAAATGAAGTGTTCACTTTGCGGTATAAATACACGATTGCACACCACATTTGTTTTACCATCCACCTTGAGGTCGTCTTTATTTCTTCTTAATAACTCATCCGGCGCGTCTGCATATATACAGTGGCCAGTTAGCCAGAATTGTTCCCACCACCGTTGTTTATTGTACTAGTGATAAGCTAGCCTGAGAAGCATGCCACCCTAGATAGTGCACTTCTCAATTAAGTCTACGCACTTTAGTTCTGTGAAATTATCTATCGAGGACATACAAAACATATATTATGTCACACACAGACACACACAATATCACGGATATGTCGGATTGGGAGGAATTAGGAAAAGATCAGCTCCTATATGCGAGGAGTCTTGCGCGCCATGCCGCCATCTACTCTGCAATGCACGGTCAGAATGGTGCCAAGGAGTGATAAACTGGTCTGATGCATTACTTTGGCTTACTACTGTAGCGAGCTTCAGAACATAAGTAATCGATTGGCTGGATACCATGTTGGCTTGCTATCATGTACATATGAGTAGTTAATTATCTCTGGCAAGTTTTAGTTTTCCAAAATCCAGGCAAGCTAATTTCTCAGTGCAAATCAGACATGCTGTATGACGACGATTTCCATAGGCCTAAGACCCAAGCAATTGTCCAAAAGGATGGTCTCTAGTTTTCATAGAACTAGCAAGGTGGCCCTGGCAAATGCGAGGGCACCATCTTTACTCTGTCAAAATTGTTAATTGTTATCTTTATTTTTCATAGACATTTTTGATTATATTTATTCTCTTTCATTGCAAAAATATATGATGGATAACATCGTAGCAGGTTGGCCATCTTTTTTTAATCGCACACACATAGAGTCCTAGGCACATACGAGTGATTTAAGCAACTTCAACCAGTCAATTATGATGCGGTAATTCTTTTTTCCATAATTGGTACATAGTCGAAGGTGTCAAACAATTATGTTACTATTAGACTGTATTAAATCCTAACCATAGATTATAGATCTAACCATCAACATAATTAGGATGATGTGGATTAACCTCGTGTCTCTATTTTAGATATCCGTATTTTGCTTTTAGTATATAACTAGCAAGGTGGCCCTCGCAAATGCGAGGGCACCATCTTTCCTCTGTCAAAATTGTTAATTGTTATCTTTAATTTTCATAGGCATTTTTGTTTCTATTTATTCTCTTTCATTGCAAAAATATATGATGGATTATTACATGGATACATCTTTATAAGTACTTGTTTTCATATAGTTTTAGTGTAATTGGTTGTGTCTTTGAAATACTTTAATGAAATCCAGAAAATTATGGATCAAATTGAAGGATAGTGGGGAGAAAATTTAGTCATGTAAACAGAGACATCCTTGACTCAGTGATGATAATTTTTGTACACATAGTTCATACATATCCTAATGCAAAAAGCGAATTATAATTGCCAGATATTTCCTGGCAGAAAAATGGTGCATATAAATTATGTGACGAAACAGCTAGCGAACTTTTGTAACAGGGGATCAAACTGAATAAAAAAAGGTGTGTATGTTAAAAAAAATGACCATTAATATGAAGAACAAACTACTGTGAACTGACATTCTAAATGTGAACTATAAACTGGTAATCCTAGAAAACCTGCGGAAGTATTGATAGATAGAAAACATACTATGTCCATAACATTGTTAATCAGGAGTGAAAAGGTATTTTTGGAATTTTGTAAAAGTACCTTGTTCTAATTCTTCACTAACAAAGATATATCAGATTTTGGTCGCTATACTCGAAAGCGTATCCCTTCATTTCCTACAGACAGCTCTACTGCGTAAAGAATGAACTTTTGGCTTCACTTTTTTTGAGAAAAAATTTGTTCAACACACGATCTACAAAAAAACGATTACAACCCTAGCTATTACCGAAATATCACCAGCAGGGATGAGAGTTAGGCATATCTTAATTTTCCCCATCCTTACGTGTGACCAACTACCCTTGGGTGGAACCTCCTCATTTTCCCTTTACGCTCCCAAATTACTCGCACACTCGCCATATTCAGCGGTCTCATGCATACATTTTTTCTTTTTTGTTTCTGATCTTGTTACTTTTGTCCATGGAAAGACCCACAAATATTTCGAGCACAGTGCATCGCCACCAAAGAGCTCCGTCAGATGAATCGGACCAGCACAATACTACAATAAAATTCCCCTTTGTCTCCAGTTTTACATCTCATAGCACCTCAATTACCAAGCTCACCATCCGTAAGGTGTTGTTTGGTCAAGGTTACTTGGGTTGGTCGGTTATATTGTTATTCAAAATTCCAATTGTGCCATTAATTAACTCCACACAATCAACATCTATGGTCTCCTTGATATGGAGTGCGCGGCTAGCAAATCTTACTCCATCACGCTCCCAGTGTGTGATCAATGGCCTCAGATGTCTCATAGACACATCCACCGCATACAAGCTTGCTAGTTGGTGAGGTCGGAGCCAATCAGACATGGGCAGGCCATGCTTTGAGGGCCTAGAGATGCGACCATGCCCTACAATAATGCCCCCCCTTTGTCTTCAATTTTACATCTCATAACACCTCAATTACCAAGCTCATCATCTGTAGGGTGTTGTTTGGTCAAGGTTACCTGGGTTGGTGGGTTCTATTATTATTCCAAATTCCAATCCAAATTGAGCCACTAATTAACTCCTCACAATCAACATCTATGGCCTCCTTGATATGGAATGCGCAGCTAGCAAATCTTACTTCATCACGCTCCCTGTGCGTGCTCATTGGACTCAGATGTCTCATGGACACATCCGCCGCATACAAGCTTGCTAGTTGGAGAGGACGGAGCCAATTAGACATGGGTATGCCATGCTTTGAGGGCCTAGATATGTGACGATGCCCTAGCCACGGTCTGACATGGGAGTCTGAGGGCCGGAGTCCATGGTGGCGGCACGTGCACCCTCGTGGGGCATAGGAGGCTGAGGCTCTCATGTATGTGATTTTTCATTTAGTTTTTCATCATATCCTGCCAGAGTCTAGTCGGGATATATATGTCTAGGCATGTTAATGTAATTTTATAAAACTGTATCGATCAAATTTTGTTTTTGGCACGGCAACCTCTCCGACAATTATTATGTGGAACATGATGCTACATGACTATTACTTCCATTAAATTCACGACAAATTTACCTCACAACTGATGCCCTGCACATATTGCACATATTTATGTGAATGAAAGTCTATTGATCTCGGCCATTATAATTAGGTCCCGCCAAAATTAGACGAATTATATAATTTTAGTGATGTGGATTTATCTTGTATCTCTATTTTAAACTTCAGTATTTTGCATTTAGTAAATAAAAGATACATAATAGATACTAAACTGTACTTAAATACTGATAAAACAAAAAAACCTAGAAATAAATCTTGATTAGAGATCAAAGTTTGAAAGAAGCTGCACTTAGGATGTCAACCTCTCATGTTGCATTTACGCATGCTAAGAGTGCATGCTGCGCCTGATTCATGCGTACCCGCGTGCTCGCACGTGCTTATATGCATAACATCGTAGCAGGTTGGCCATCTTTTTCTAATTGCACACACATAGAGTCCTAGGCAGATATGAGTGATTTAAAAAACTTCAACCGGTCAATTATGATGCGGCAATTCTTTTTTCCATAATTGGTACATCGTCGGTTACTATTAGACTGTATTAAATCCTAACCATAGATTTTAGATCTAACCATCAACATAATTGGAATGATATCGATTAACCTCGTGCCTCTATTTTAGATATCCGTATTTTGCTTTTAGTATATAATGGATAGATACTTTTGGCTAATGTGTTGAGTCATATGGTGGTACTTGTGTTGTGTAGCCTGGTTCTTTTCTAGAGTTATCCACACAATATTTTGGCAAGTTCGACAAAGTTTGGCCAACGTTCTGATCCCCTATCTATGTTCAGGCATGCTGTTTCTTGGGATACTTTTTTCGAAATGGGAGCATAGCCCCGGCCTCTGCATCCAAAGCATGCACACAATATTTTTTTTTTAGATTATTCACAAATCCTTACAAGGAGATACAAAGATCAACTTGAAGCCACCTTTCTAGTGACAACTCGCTATACCTACAAGAGCGATGAAGGGGGTGACCATGAACATGGCCAATACCCTGACAATACACCAATGCACATCATCTAAAACCGAATGCCTTCTCAAGCCGCCCATTGGCGGGTGAGAAGCACAACCTGTCAAGCAGACCATCAGCGCACGCCATTGCACATGCCGCAGAAATCGCTACCGCCGTCTTCCTCGAACCCATCTCAAAGAGAGATCACCGCATTGACCTTGCCAGACCTGCCATCGATGTCACAATCACGCCTGACAACACCACCGTCCTGCGCGCGTTCATCCTGCATCCAACACCGATACTCTGATGCGCCACACCGCCGAAACACACCATCGTCGACGCAGTAGATGAACACCACACCGCCGTAGCCCACCACCGTCTAGCAGCTGCTCCAAAAACGATGCCCCAAGAGGTAGAACGACGCATAGAGCGCCGCCATCATCCAATCTGGGAGGCCCAGATCTAGTGTTTCCCCCGGAGAAGCACAGTTGAAAAGACACAGACTGCAACGACGATGCCTTCAAGAAGGATACGACGCATGACGTCGCCATCACCCGCCACGACCAGGATCGGAGCACGGTTTTTACCGGCAGCCGCGCATCCCCTACTCGCTGCTAGGACTAGATGTGAGATCAGGAGATCGCCACAACCAGGCCCAATCCGATCGACAACTTACGGCGAAGGAAGAGACCACCACCGCCAAGCCCCGGATTGTCACCCCGGGCGGGGACGGGTATGCCTCAACGACAGGATGTGTGTTCAGGTGTTCACAAGTCTCCTAAAAATGGGGAGAATTTCATTTCCCGGCCTCTGCACCAACTAGGGATGCACATATCCATTTGGTATGAGTACTAATTTTTTAAATCTTTGTTAAGATTAAAGCATAGTTCTCAAGATAAATTACATGAGTACCATGACCAGCCTGGGCCTCTATAAATGCGAACCTAAATTCGTGTCTGTGAGGATTTGAACTCGGGTCTTGGGTTTGTACATCCACTCCCCTAACCAGTTGAGCTTGTCTCACTTCCCTCTAGTGTTTCCCCCAGAGCAGCACGGGTGAAAAGACACACGCTGCAACGGCGATGCCTTCAAGAAGGATACGACGCATGACATCGCCATCGTCCACCACGACCAGGATCGGAGCACGGTTTTCACTGCAACCGCGCATCCCCAACTCGCTGCTAGGACTAGATGTGAGATCATGAGATTGCCACAACCAGCCCCAATCCGGTCGACCACTTCCAGCGAAGGAAGAGACCACCACCGCCAAGCCCTAGATTGTCACCCCGGGCGGGGACGGGTATGCCTCAACGACAGTGTAGTTGTTCACAAGTCCCCTAAAAATTGGGATAATTTCACTTCCTGACCTCTGCACCATTTAGGGATGCACATAGTCATTTGGTATGAGTACTAAGATTTTTACATATACACCGGTTAAGAAATTGTCCATATTATGTGGTCTAGTATTTTTGAAAAATGTGTTGGTACCAATGTGAAACTTTAATTTGGTGGTTGCTTCACAAAACACACCGTTTTCGACACCTCAAAAATGGAAAATGATTTTTTCGTGCGATGAAATGGAAAACTTTCTCCTGCAACATCGTAAGACATCCCAAGATGCACATGTGTGCACAATATGGGCACATTATCACAAACTATGCCACGATTCTATCCATAACATTGGTTGTTTGACCTAAATGTGATGAAACCTCGAACATGATAGCTCATTTTGTGAAGGATTTTTTGTGATGTTCGTAATTTTCCAACTTTAATATTTTTCCTTGCAAATATGACACATAATATGACACCATGCGAAGGTTTCACATTGTTTGGATCGTTTTCAAAATTTATATGCCCGTTTCAAACTATATTCAAAACGGTGGGCAAGAAGATCCTTTGCCCGGGGCTGAGGCTCACCAAACTTGCACTAGATCTCTGATACATAGCATGTTGTGAACCTAAAAATGATTTTTACAAAAAATTATGAGCATTATATCATGTACCTGTAGTTCAAATCTGGTCGGCCTCCTACCGATTCGGCAGGAATTTGTCTTTTTCATGAGGGGTGGACGGAAAGGTTCCAGATACACCGGTTAAGAAATTGTCTATCTTATGTGGTCTAATATTTTTGAAAAATGTGTTGGTACCAATGTGAAATTTTAATTTGGTGGTTGCTTCACAAAACACCCCGTTTTCGAGACCTCAAAAATAGAAAATGGTTTTTTCGTGCGATGAAATGGAAAACTTCCTCCTGCAACATCATAAGACATCCCAAGATGCACATGTGTGCACAATATGGGCACATTATCACCAACTATGGGACGATTCTAGCCATAACATTGGTTGTTCTGTGTGAAAGCCATAAAACATTAGACATGATAGCTCATTTTTTGAAGATTTTTTGAGATATTTGCAATATTCTGTGTTTCATATTTTTCCAAGATAGATCTTATTTTTCTGAAATTTTGGATATATTATTTGTGTTTTTCTGAATTATAATGATTTAGTTATGATTTTTCGAAGATTAATGTGGTAAAATGGAAAATAGCTATGCCGACGGGTGCCGACGGTTGTCGTCGGCACAGATCTTTATGTGCCGACGGTTTTCCTGCGCCGACGGCTAACCTGCTGGTCTGGCCGGAACGGGTCCTGTGCCGACGGCCCCGATATTTTGCCGTCGGCACAGGATCTGGCCGTCGGCACCTCGGCGCGTTCCCGTAGTGCCAGCTCTTAGTCCAGCCAGACGACATCAAAGAGGAAGAAGCGATGAGGCTCGCAGTCCTCGTGTTACAACAACTAGAGCAACCGCGGCCACAACACAGCTACGCTGGTGCGGTCATGTTGGCAGGCGTCTCTGAGGATGATGCACTCAGGATGGCCATGGATGCTCCAGCTCCACCACCCGAGCTCACACATGCCATAGCCGCTCCGCCTCCAGCGCCGGAGATAACCATGGACACGCCGACTCCCAATTGGCCATGGGAGATGATCGTGTTCGTCGACCTAACCCAACAACCCGGCGACGAGGAGTAAAGGGCTAGGGTTTGAGGTACTTCATGTGTTTTCCTTTTATTTGTCTTCGAGTACTTCTGAATGTAGTGGCCTTCTTGATTGTATTTGAAATATATGTGAAAAACAAACTTATTTGTGTCAGGCCGCTGGGGCGACCCCAACCCAAACGGACATTGCCGCCAACGAGACTAATTTCGTGACCGTGTTCCAACCCAAACGAACGCAAGCAGTAACTATTGGCTATTGAAATGCGTGAGGCCGCTGAAGATGCCCCTAGGCCCTAGCGCATGGCCAACCCTACAGCGTGGACAATCACCCCAGTCTAGCTTCTCAAAAGATGTCGCTACTGCAAGCGAACGGGATCTTGCAGAGGAGTCCGCCGCTTCATCGAAAAAGCGAGGAAAAGGAGCGGAACGATAGAAAAGTCTGGGATTGAGTGAAAGACCTTGGGCTCGTATACCCACCATATGGCTTCAATCTGGTCAGAGGTGAGGTCCATGGGACCACATTCAGGCTGTAAAAACGCGGTGGGAGAGAATCGAAGATGCTTGAAAGCAGAAGGTGGATGGCTCGGTCATGGACACAACAGCTGAAGCCCCGAAGCTGAGGGTAGGGATGACTGCCGTGAGCTGTGGCTTCGGCTCCTCCTCGGCCTAGGTTTTCAGGTTATATTTTTGTAGGAAATTAGAGCTCTAGATGAGTTGTCGGGAGAGAAAGACAGATATTTGAGGGTGAGAGGGTACCAAGCAAGATTCACGAGCATTAGGGAGCTGGAGGATCAGCAAATTTGGCGAGGAGATGGAACTAAACCGCTGCCTGGAACTAAGGCGCACAAGAAGGAGCAGACGAAGAAGATGAAGAACATGAATTAAAGAAAAAAATTAAGCGTGACATAGGTCGGACCAGTGGAGCAGCATCTGGCATTGGAGAGTGAGCTGCAGCGTGGTTACCTCAACGCTCAAAACCTACCTGGCGGGCATGGGGCACATCCATAGACCTGGCCGCACATCTCATGCCCATAGTTGACGGTGGTGTAATTTAATCTGGTTGCATCGCATATCGCACGACGAGGAAGTGTGGCTTCACCATGTGATCTGTGCGCATAAAAACTAATGTATATATGTACCAGCTTATTTATATCTAACTACTGCTAGGCTCCTGGTACCAACCTGCTCACACTGGTCATTGCGTCGATCATTACAGTTGACTTGTTGCATCCTTCTCGCCCTGGGCAATCTTCAGGTTAGTGCTTTTCCCCATCTCTTTCCTTCGATCGAGTCCATCCGGTGATTTTGTGGAAGTTCAGGCATCTTTGATATCATCCGAGCTCTGTTTTGCTGTCGGATCGGCACTTGACGGCCTTGCTCTCTGCAAATGACCGTGTAAATCTTTGCTATATGATCTGGACAAGATGTCAATTCAGCCCAAACTTTAGGGGCAACCTTTCAGATCCGTATTGTACTTTGGATCTATTTTGTACAAGCTTGATTCATCTATTGGAGAGTTAAGTTATTTGAGCTGTAAAATATAAAGACGCAAGTTTTCTTTCTTTCTACCAGGAAAAGCAACAGCATGGAGTATGCAGGTGTGGAGCCAACGAATATGGAGTTCGCTCTCTTAGAAAAGATTACTAATGGTTTCTCCAAGGAGCTTGGCAAGGGTGCGTTTGCAACGGTTTACGAGGTAAGATTAGTGATTTATATGGCTTCAATATTATAGAAAGATACAACTGTCATCCTTCTTACGAAGAGGTATATGGTGATTTGTGAATATACAAGATCCGTGATCTATCCTTTAGTAGACGTCACCATAAGGGTTCCATGTTTCTGCAATTCATATATATTTTACTTAACTATGACCATTAAGCCAGCTTCCAACTGATTGAGGAGCAAAAAAAAAAAAGCAAAGTAGCTGCAAACATATCACAAACTTTTTTCTCCTTAATTTGTCCTTACGAAGGACCCTGCTACACCGTGGTTGGCCTCGATTTGGCTTATAGCGAGGTCACCCTGATCTTTCCCGATTCACATACTTGCCCCTTGCGTGAGAAGTGAGAACCAACGAGCCCGGCGTGCGCATCTATGTGGGAAAATAACAGAGGCCTTTACCTGCCATGCCCCACCAACCCCCATCCATAATCGCTCTGCCCAACTTTCTTCTCCACCTAAGGCTGTCTCTATTAGAATTTAGAAGGAAACACTAAGGATGTGTTCGGTTTTGGAACCGGGAGGAATGGAATGGAACGGTTCCATTCCCAGAACACATTCTTGTGTTCTTTTCTGGAATGGAGTGGAATGGAATGGTTCCAGAAAAGGGAATATTCCCTCAATATGCGGAACCGACCGGTCCGGCCGATTCGGCCGGACGAGGTGGAACGGCACAGTAATGCTGGGCGATTAACTCTAATTTAATCAAGTTTAGCAATAATTAATCAAGATTAATTATAATTAATCAAGATTAGGAATAATTAATCAAGATTAGCAATAATTAATCAAGTTTAGCAGTACTAATCAAGTTTAGCAAATAATTAATCGAGTTTAGAATAATTAATCGGGTGACTAATCTCACCCATTCCATTCCATTCTCATCCCATTCCAAAATCGAACACAGGGATGGAACCGTTCCGTGACAATTTTTTTGTCCAAACCGAACACAGGGATGGAACGGTTCCGTGACAGTGGAATGGAATGGTTCCATTCCATTCCACCTAATTCCCAAACCGAACACACCCGGTTCTAAAATCAGCTGGCAAGTGGCAAGAGAGGCTCAAGACGGCTAGATCTATCACATGGTCAAACGGCACATATGGAGCTTCTCCCCCTGTGCCTCTCCCTCCTCTATTTGGACATATAAATCATAGGTATAGTACAAAGAAAACCTATCTCCTGTTCAATGCTTGAAAAACTCCAGGAAGACTCTTTTGCAACAAAAGGGGGAAAATTGTACATGCCAGATTGATTACATCCCAGTGCATTAGTTGATTCATCGGGACAGTGCTAGTTAGTATACATGTTAGTGCAGTGGGTAGAAAAATTAGCAACAAGACATATGCATGTTTGGAAAAGCTTGAAAGTGAAATAGTAGTCTCCCAAGCAAGAATGTGTTCGAAGTCACATGCTAGTCCTAATGTTCACATGCCAGTCCATTGACAAGAAGAATTAGCATCAAAGTCACATGCTAGTCCTAATGTTCAGATGCCAGTCCATTGACAAGAAGAATTAGCATCAAAGTCACATGCTAGTCCTAATATCACCTTTCTGTGGCGCACTAGTGCGGCGGTGCGCCACAGAAATAGGTGCGCCACAGAACTAGTGTTAGGTGCGTCACAGAATTGGCTCGTATTATACACGATTTTGTACTGCTTGCTATACACATATAGGTTATATACAACAATATGCAGATGTTATACAGATTATATACAGAAGTATGCATATATAATATAAATAGCATGTAATTGCACAAGTTTAATATAAACATCATCATCACCTATCACTAGTTAATTCATATAAAGTTCATCATCTCGAGATACAAAGTGGTCTTCATTCGGTTCCTCCTCTGCTCCCTCCTCTCTTCCGCCAGGCTCGCTTGCACCGCCCCCGAGTGTGTAGTGACTAAAATGGAAGAAAGACAAAAATGAACGAAGAATGCCAACATAAATAAGAGCCAAGTAGGATATAATAAATAAATGCCTCTTACATTTTTGGTCAAAACAAATAGTAACATTCAGGGATAGTGTAAGTGAGGCCAAGTCCGATGCACAAGAGATTGATATTTGTGCCATCTTACCAGGCTCACTTACGCCACCCCAGAGTGTACGGTGACCAAACATTCTAATCATTGGCCCTATCTCGAAGAAATACCAAAATAAACGAATAAGTCCAACTTGAATACGAGCCAAGTAGTATCAACTAAATAGCATGCCTCATACTTTGTTGATCGAAACAAATATTAACATTCCGGGATGATGTTAGTGAGCCGGGTAGGATGCACAAGAGATTGATATTTGTGCAATCACACCAGGCTCACTAGCACCGCTCCTGAGTGTAGTGACCAAACATTCTAATCATCGGCAAATTGTTTGTAGTGATGCCTCATACTTTCTTGGTCGAAACAAATATTAACATTCAGGACAGTGTCAGTGAGGCCAGGTAGGATGCACAAGAGATTGATATTTGTGCCATCACACCAGGCTCACTGGCACCGCCCCCGAGTGTAGTGATCAAAAAATTTAATCATCGGCGCTAAAATGGAAGAAAGACCAAAATAAATGAGCAAATTCAACTCAAATACGAGCCAAATTGTATCAAATAGATATCATATGCCTCATACTTTGTTGGTCGAAAAAAATATTAACATTCAGGGATGGGGTCAGTGAAACCAAGTAGGATGCACAAGATATTGATATTTGTGCCATTACACCAGGTTCACTGGCCCCACCCCAGAGTGTACGGGTGACCAAATATTCTAATCATCGACCAATGCAATTAAGAAGTGCCAACTCAAATAAGAGACAAGTAGTATAAACTAAATGGAGGGGCTCGTACTTTGTTGGTCGAAACAAATATTAACATTCAGGAATGGTGTAAGCGAGGCCAGGTAGGATGCACAAAAGATTGATATTTGTGCCATCACACCAGGCTCTATTGCACCACCACCAAGTGTACATGTGATCAAACATTCTAATCATCGGCACTAAAATGGAAGAAATGCCAAAGTTAATGAAGAACGCCAACTCAAATACGATCCAAGTGGTATCAACTAGATAGCATATGCCTCATACTTTGTTGGTCGAAACAAATATTAACATTCAGGGATGAGGTAAGCGAAGCCAAGTAGAATGCACAATATATTGATATTTGTGCCATCACACCAGGTTCACTCACCCAACCAGGGTGTAGTGACCAAACATTCTAATCATCGGCAACTGAAAATAAAATTAAAGACCAAATCATTTATAAAGAAATCATTTATAACCAGAGAATGCTCATTTTATTTCTATATGCTCTAGTTTCCAAAGAACCATGTACACCATATACACATAGATAGCAACCAGTGAGCATGAGCATTAATTTTGAACCAAATCAGTGAGCATGATCATATAAACTCCATTCATTTTGTGCAACCAGTAAGCATGATAGACATGGTATAGGATGATGTCATGATTAGCCTTGTTAAAGCTATGGATTCTTGTTTTTTTCGATAAAGGGAATATATTAATATCAAGAAGATACCAATTACACCCAGCCTCTGCAACAACGCACCACCCTAATGGAACTACGGATGCACACAGCCAAAAACAAGAAAAGAAAACTAAGAAACAAAAGTCCCGCTACAGTATCTCGGGCCTAACAACAGCAATACATCCAACGCCAAGACAACACCTGAATTACAGACTAGTCCCCGCTCTCAAAACAAATGCCTCCACCAAGGACATTGCCATGCACAACCAATTAAGGCCAGACCTTGGGTTTTCACCCTGAAAGGTAGGACTCTGCACTTCACCTGTGTTGTCGCCCCCACTTTCATACCGCTGCTGTGAAGCCCGGAACACCAAGCAATTCCCTCAACATCGCAAAGACTTGAACCTCCCTTAGCTAGTCCTCCCCTCCGGCCTTCATGAAATTCTCTTGTTCCGACTTTCATCATGGATCCATAGTCACTTGATGTCAATCAAAGAAAAAGAGCTTCGCGCCGCTCCCTCCAGAACCAATCGATCAGAATAAAAACATGGGTGCGCACGACCGAATACCTCCGATCCAACAAACTCCAGGCAAAAGCACTGTTACATTCATCGGTGGAGCCTTCCGGAACTCAACACTCTGGCCAGATCACAAGTCTAGGCCTCCGGTAGGTCCTCTCTTCACGCAAGAGAGGCCCTAGGACCGCCGCCTTTATTCAGGTCGGACCCCCACGTCGGCGACCATCCTGGGCTGGCCACTCCAACCCTCCACCGACGACACCATCGCCGGCTTCCAAGCTCCTCCATCGCGCCGCCGGAACGAGTAGGTTAGCGATAGTTGCTTGATGATGCCTTCAACAAGATAACAGGGCAGACGCCGCCATCGCCCGCCATGACCGGAGTCGGCTCGGTTTTCACCGGCTACTATGCCTCCCCGTCTCGCTGCCGGCGCTGAAAGTGGGATGAAAAATCCAACACAACCAGCCTAGCCGACTGCCTTCGGTGGATGAAGTCAGCCACCACCACCATGCCCGGGCCGAAGACCTGGACGTCCTCAAGCCGCGAAGAAGACCCATCGAAGCCTCCTCGTGCCATTGACGAGACGCAGCCGCGATGGATCGCGATCCGAACCTCCGGCCCAGATCCGACCACACCGCAGCCAACATCCGCTGCCGGCCGCCGGAGATCCGCCGGCCACCGACATCCCACTGCGTTCAGTCGACGGATGAGGAGGGTGTAGGCCGCCGCCCCCACACGCTCCCGCAGGCCGCGCTGCGCTCTGCCGACGGAGGACCGAGCCGCCATCGCCGCCTCAACACAGGGGCTTTGCCCCGCGGCGTCCTTTGCGACGGCGGCGGAGGAGGGGGGCCTGTAGGGGAGGGGAGGAGGGCGGAGTGGAGGGGAACTCCCCGGGGACGGCGGGCGGCGCCGCCGACTCGGGGGAGAGGTTAGGTCGGAGGCTATGATTATTGTTAAAAAAAATATGCAGAGCAAAGGCCTGCTTGCACTTCACTGGTTTAAACCACTGCTCAAAGTTAGCAAGGTTTCTCATGTGTACAAATATTTTCTTTTTTTCTACTTCAACCTGCAACTAAATCATCCTAGCAGTAGCAGCAGCATTTCATTTTGTTTTCTAGCAGTAAATTAACCTAGCTAGCAATGAAACAAAATGAACCTAGCTAGCAATGAAACTAAATGAACCAAGCTAGTTGTTTATTTTCATTTTATTTTCTCTACCAATTCAACCATAGCTTTTCATTTTCATTTTTATATATCAACTAAATCAACTAAATGAATAGAGCTAAATGGACAAGTATACTGCAAGCAAGAATCTACCAATGCAACCATAGTTTATTTTCATTTTTATATATCAAACTAAATCAACTAAATGAATAGAGCTAGCAGTTTATTTTGATTTTCTTTTCTCTGCCAATTCAACCATAGTTTATTTTTATTTTGTTTTCTTTGCCAATTCAACCATAGATTTTCATTTTCATTTTTATATAGAAAACTAAATCAACTAAATGAATAGAGATAAATGGACAAACATACTGCAATCAAGCATCTGCCAATTCAAGCATTTGCAAGCAATTTTTAAATATCAACCATCTGCAAGCCAATTCAACCATCTGCAATCAATTTTTATGAACTAAACTAGGGAACTTTTTATTTTAATTAGCTTTGCACAGTAGAATTTTATGAACTAAAAAATCCTACTTGTTCTTTACCATTGCAAATTAACACGACAAATTTCCAAACGGCGCTGTGCATTTCATCAAGAACACTAAGCTAGGGGAGAATTGGGGGAATTGGGGGGAGTTGCATTTCATCAATTACACTAAGCCAGGGGAGAGGGGAGGGGAGAGGAGGCGTTGTGCATGCTCACCGACGGCAGGGGTCGAGGAAGAAGCAGGGGACGACGGTAGGGGTCGAGGAAGAAGTAGGGTTGGTGCCCCTTGCCCTTCCACCCCATCTACTGCATCAGCTTGAAGCCGACGTTGGAGGAGCTGAGTTGCGTGTCCACGGACGCCTGCTCTATCCCCTCCGTGTCCAGGTTCTCCATCAGCAGGTGGCATTAGGGTTTCCCACGAGGGCGGAGCCGGAGCCCTTATCGAGGTGGGTGGCTAGGGGTGGAGGGAGGGGCGGGATGGGGTGGAGGGGATTGGGTGGTGGGAGTGGCTGTCGCCGAGGGAATCTGGTGGGCGGGACGGGGCGGCCGGCGAGAACCACCATGGAGGGGAGCGACGTCTTGGGATGCGCCTGTGGAGGGGGAGGAGGAAGGGGATGGAAATGCGTACGGGCAGATATACGACCGAAGCAATATTGGGAATATTTACGTGACTCCACCATCATAGATTATCACCTCTCACTTCTCACCTATCATCACCATGTCGCCGCTCATGAAGATGGCGAGCGAGAAGTTGAGCAAAAATAGTTCAAACCTTAGTCACACATACGTATAGATTAGAGTATACTTATGAGTCATTTATCTATCAGTGTATGTACACCGAAACAAAAACCTGTCAACATGAAAGTCATGCGGAATGGTGAGGTGAACCTACTCCTCAAAGGAAATTTCAAACGGTTGAGCGTGTGCGACGAATTTGGGAAAATTTACTTAAAACTTCATACATGAAATTGACGATTTACGACCGACGAAAGTCGAAACTGATTGTGGGAATTGGTTCGTATTATCGACACACATTTTTTTCATGTACAACTTATTTCGATTCGGACTATATTTGTGTTGATTTAACAGAGAGCATGTGAAGTGCACCCGTTGCATCAGTGGAGCTAAAGTGGCTCCAGAACAGTCTCGCGGATTCTGGCGTTCCTTTAAATGCATGCAAAACACTGCTTTGAGAACCGTGTGATACAACAACGTGAATCAGTCCAAACAACCAAAGAGACCAAAAATTACTGGCCCGATGCCGAGCCAACAAGGCATGCATGCCACCAAACGCGGCTCTAGCAACTCCGAGGGATGGCCAAGATTAAGGAGAGGGAATGGTACTTCCTCAAGCCTTCTCCGGTGCGGAAGTTCGTCGAACACCTTACGAGCACCGATTAACTCGGGCCACCAGCCGTATATGCAGTAGCAAGGAGGTCGGCAGAGCTCTGGGAGACAAAGAAAACATGCCTCGCGAGTCGACCTAGCATAGCCGTGGTGGCCTCGCGACGGCAGCGCGTCAGTGTCACGATCGACCGCAGGGACGAGCACACGTCGGGAGGCGGGTCGACGGGGTCGTGCGTGGCCGGCTGTGGCGTGCGCGAGAGGAGGAGGAGGCAAAGCTCGAGGGGTAGCTGGGATGAGCGCGGGAGCTGCCAGCGGTGCTAATGGCGTGCGGAGACGAAATCAATTTTGGCAAGAAAAATGGGGAATGGAGGGCTCTCTCTCTCTTCACCGCGCTGCCGCCAGATACAAAAATCGCCTCCACGCCGTTTTGAGACGTCCGATGGAGATCAAACGGCACAGACGACCGACCTCGCTATTTCGGATCAAGGTCGCACTAGGAATAGAAATTGCGTTTTACCAGTTATAAGTTCAGAAAGATGTCCACCCGGCTCAGCATGATGTCACGCAAAAAGAACAAATTACAATACTATGTATTCTGTACTGATTGTTTCAGCGATTGACAACTTCTGGTGCATTGTTCTTCATCATGTACCAGTAAACGATTCGGTCGCCACATTCCAACATAACATCTTCTGCTTTGCACATCTTGTCCCTATATATGAAGAGAAAAATAAAACTGTGTGAAATGTTGAATAGGGACTGGATGAATATGGGAACAAATTTGCTGTCAAGAAGCTCAATGGGCTGCATGGAATTAGCGATAAGAAATTTGAGGACGAGCTTAAAATTATGAGAATGCTCCGACACGAAAATATCATACGGTTAGTTGGCTATTGCCATGATAAGATGCACATGGCACTCTGCTTGGAGCATATGCCTAATGGAAACCTCGACGAGCTTCTTCGTGGTACTGCTAGTTATGTTCACCTCGTTTTATTTAGCATATTAAAGTATCATTATTTAAAATTTACATCTCGAAAATTCTCCTTGTTTGGTGTTGCAGGTGGACGTGATACATACGATTGGAAGACATGCTATGGAATAATTACTGGGATTTGTCAGGGTTTGAATTACCTCCACAATGGATTCGAAGAGCCTATTTATCATTTGGATTTAAAGCCAGCCAATGTATTGCTGGATGAGAAGATGGTTCCCAGAATTGCAGATTTTGGGATATCAAGGCTCCTCAGAGGTGAACGTACGCAAGTTACACAAACTTTTCAAGGAACATTGTAAGTAAATTCTCCATTTGGACTGAAATATGAGCATAGCTACTTAAGTAACATAAATCTGATGTGTCATGCAGTGGGTACTTACCACGAGAATTCATAGACCACGGTACAATATCAAATAAGGTTGACATATTCAGCTTAGGTGTTGTGATCCTAAAAATGATGGTAGGATGCGACGCTTACTTGAAATTCACTGACATGTCTCCCGGTGAATCTTTCGACGAATTCAAGGAACTAGTAAGTTATTGTGTTAGTCTTTATTGAGACAATGTGCATGTATTCATAAGTACTACTACTTTCTTATTGTAATATATTACCCTTTTTATGATCTAAATTGATAGATGTGGGAATACTGGATGAATAGGATGCTTGAGAACACATATTCTGAACAAGTAAAGGTATGCATTGAAATTGGTTTAAGTTGTGTGGAGAATGATCGAAACAAAAGGAAAGCTATAAAGGATATTGTCGGTATACTGAAGCAGACAGAAATTGAATGTGCTGATGCACCAAAGAAAGAGTTGTTGTGGATTTCCAAGGTCAGAACTGCTCACTATTGACATAGGCTCACCTGTTAGACATTGGCTCATAGTTACATCAGAGTGGTACATTTAGTAACGTTGGCAAAATAGCAGAATATATATAGTCGATAGATGCCTGTGAGAACGCTAGCTGCAACGTTTAAGCTCTCATACAGAAACGCCTTGGGAGGCTTGACACACTCCGTGTCCGCGGAACATGCCTTTAGGCTCACCTGAAAGTCTGTGTTTATAGTTAATCATGTCAATGGCAAGCATAGAAATTCTCTTTTGTGTTTTCTGCACCCATGATCTTCCCTTCGAATCCTAAATCCTCACTGAGCGACAACCATCTTTGCAGTTTGCTAAACTGGATAGGCTCAACGGCCCTGCGCGTCTTATGGTTGTTTCAAATCTCGATTATACAATGGTGTTTTTTTAAACTCCCAGCTTGGATTCTTCATATATAATTATGCCTATTTTGTACGTCCTATTTAGGTGCAGTTTGTTGGGTTTCAAACTTTCAGGTTGATGATGAAGACGAAGAGAACTTGTCTTTGCTTAGGTTTGGGGCCCTTTGGGAGTCTGCTTACAGCCAGGATTCTCTTCTTGTCTACTCCACTGGAAGGTCACCTGCTCGGTATAAGGAATTGAAGGGACAGAAGCCTATGCTACCAACTCCAGACATCACTATTATGTCCGTGGGCACTGAGATAACTTATGGTGAGGACATGGATCCTGACGATGGCTGGGTGGAATATCTGAACAATAGGTGGGACAGGAATATTGTTCTTGAGGAGGCGAAGAAGTTTTCTCAGCTGTGGTTTCAGGCATGTTTGATCTGCTAAGCATCTTATTTCCCTTGATTCACATTCAATTTTATTGCTAAACAAATACGAGCACTTCATTGTCATACATTTGCGTGAACGCAGGAAGATACAGAACAACGTCCACATAAGCTCAGCTTTTATGTTAAAGAGAAATATGATTTGCAGGAAGTGGAGCGGTCTCTCTCCATGAAGCTTAATGAGCGTGGGGTGAGGCAGCATGTTTATTGATGTTGTTAGGTTTTAGTTTTATTCCAATTTATTCGTACAAACGTGTCCTTTTGGAGTTTGTGTGGTTAACTACTTTATTTATTTCTTTCGCAAAAAAAACTACTTTATTTATTTACAGGTACATGTGAAAATGATTTTCAGTGCTGGCCGAGCCCTTGACATATTAGCTAAAAGGGCTGGAAAGGGTCAGGCACTTGCATATTTACTCAAGAAGTTAGGCTCATTCGGAAAAACACCAAAGGATACTCTTGTTTGTGGTGACACTGGTAGCGATGCAGAATTATTCAGCGTCCCTGATGTCCATGGCGTCATGGTCAGTATACAGTAACTTGTTTGTGGTGACTCTAGAAGGTCACGCGTGAATGAATGAGTTATGACTTTACTGCAACTCCATGTTTTAAAATTTTAGGTTAACAATGCCGAAGAGGAACTAGTCCAGTGGTACGCAGCAAAAACGGAGGATAATCCTAAGGTAAAAGTAATGCATGCAACTGAGAGGTGTGCTGCTGGTATTATTCAAGCTATTGGGTACCTCAAGCTAGGACCTAATGTTCCTCCAAGAGACTTTAATTTTCCTTGCATCAAGGAGGACTCTTTCAAGCCTACAGCGGCCGTCGTGAAGTTCTATGTTCTCTACGAGAAGTGGCGTAGGGCTGACGTTCCAAAGGCTGATTCAGTTAAAGAGTACTTCAAAAATGTCACTGTATGTATATGGCTTTCTACTTCGATCTGCACTCTTAAATAGTTCGGTAACTTTGGTTAAATTTTGCGTAGATTTCTCCCTCTCCTGTCTCAGTTTCTCAGTCTTTTTAAATTTGAGAAAATGTCATATTTTCATTGAAAGCCCAGATGGCAATGCCATGTTCATGTTTTGTTGATCTTTCAGATTGTTTATTTATTTATTTTGGATGTTAGGATGCAAATGGGATTATTATTCAACCTTCTGGGCTTGTCCTTTCAATCCATTCATCCATTGATGCGTTGACTTCATGTTATGGTGACAAACAAGGGAAACGGTACCGATCATGGGTGGACAGACTAGGTATCTCACAGAGTGCTTCTCACAGTTATCTTGTGTGGTTCGACTTGTGGGAGTCAGAAGGTGAGTTCTTATGACTCTGCAAAGTATGCTACTCATACTCAAATAAAAAATGCTATTTTCATTGATTGCAATATCTTCTTTGCCAATTTGTATGTGCTCAATCAGAATTCTTTCTTGATTTCTCTTCATAGATTGTGTCATTTATGGTTTACATGTACTAGAAATTCATGTATATGCCAATAATAGTTTTAGGACTAGTAATATCGGTGTATGTTACTTGCCCGTATCCTTTTTTTTCCAGTTACAAAATAATGACTGCTTCATTCAGCTATAAAAAGACAATGCTAAATTTATATTCTTCCTCTCGAGAAAACGCAAAAGTTTTGAAGCTTGATGTATTTATAGGAAAGAGAGTTTATGTTTTTTTTTGTAATGGGGAAGCCCCAGCTTCTGCATCAATTGATGCATACGGTTTTTATTTAGATTTTATTCAACAAATATCTTCCACCATGATCTTTGGGGCAGCAAAGCACATTCCATTTAGCCAGTCGATATTTACGATTCTCACTATTCCCCTTGCCAGAATAATCTGGATCGGAAACAATCCAATCTTTTTAAAACTTCTCTAGGAATTTGGAAGAAAGAGATCATATACAGTACCATATTACTTAGTATAACATTGATAAGAACTAATATTCCTCCTAAGGACAATAATTTACCTTTCCAATTAATTAATCTAATTTATAATCTTACCTCCACCACTTTCCATTCGTCATTGGTAAGTCAAGTACCTAATATGGAATTTTCCTTATCCGCAGCCAAATAACTCAGCATACAGAGCAACATGATCTTGGGACTCGCCGAAACAAACGATCTCACTCTTATGGAAGTTGATTTTTAGACCTCATAGTTGCTAAAAGAATTAACTTCAGGTTTCTTGCCTTTAAGATGTTATGTTCTATAAATAGAATTGTATCATCAGCATATTGAAGAATGGAAAATCCACCATCAACTAGATGTGGAATGACACCTTCAATTTGGCCCTCATACTTAGCACGTTCAATCATGACAGCGAGCATGTCTGCCACTATACTAAATAGCATTGGCGATAATATATCACCCGTTTCAGCTGCTTTTTGGTTTGAAAGTATTTGTCCACATCGTCATTGACTTTAATGGCAACACTTCCCCCGAGATGAAACTATTAATTAAAGCATGCCACTCATCAGAAAAATCTTTCATTTTAAGAGTTTGTTGCAAGAAATACCACTTCACCATATTATAGGCTTTTTCGAAGTGAATCGATAAAATCACACAATTTAACTTTTACCATGTAGTTCATGAACTATTTCATGAAGGACTACCACCCATCCAGGATACTACGTCCTTGCATAAAAGCAATTTGTGAAGGTCGAACCACATGGTTAGCCACCGTGTTCAGCATAATCTAGCATAGAAGCACTTTGCGAATCTGGTTGTATGAAATAGTCTAGCTAGATAGTGTATAACTTTACTGAGACATGTACCTCTTTTCGAAAAAAAGCTATGTAAAGTTGTAAACATCATGATAACTTGATGGTAATAGCCATTGATATGAAGCACACTTTACAAAAATATAACCTGTAGGCATTGGTTGTTTAGCTACCAGTATCCCGGGTTACGTGGGGATGTCAAAAATCAATCTTGGTCTATTACTAGTCTAGACTGAGCTGCAAGTTGAAAATGATATGGCTACCTGATTTGGTGTTTGACAATGAGCTACAAAATGAACAGAGTGAGTGGACATGAGTGAACATTCATGTGATTCTCTGATTCTACCAAATGAAGGGTATAGCATATAACCTGTGGGACAGTGAGACGTCGCTTTTAAAGAATTTTTTCCATGCATGTAATTATTAAGGATGCTCTAGTTATCTGCACAAAAACTCATTTAAACATCATTCTCATGCGCTGCTATTATCAGGAAATAATGCGCCGGTGTGCTGTCTAACAACTCTTGCGCTGAATATAAAGGTATGAGTATATCACTTATGTTCAGCCAATACCTAGCCCGCTCCTCTACATATACCTGAAACCTGAATGCTAAGCTATTTTGTTTTCATGATCTCAGCCTGAAACGCCGGAGGGTTTCGTGGTAACACGCATCCACAAGACTTGGCTCAAAGGATATTCTGGAGATGAGCGGCCATCCCAACTATAGGTTGGATATCGTCAGCACGCGGGAAGGAAACTATCATTCTAATCAAATAAGAAACGCACATAAAACACGAGTATTTCTTTTTCATATAGGCCGGCAGTAGACACCCTGGCCGGATAGAGAACTTCCTACTAAAGTCAATTCCTTATTTTTATGAAAGTATCTTCGATCTTTGTTTTTAGATTATAAGGCCAGAGAGCTTTTTAATTCGGTTAGGAATTATATAACATCTACTCCATTTTCATCTCTCTTAATGCATGTCCATTTTCTCTATTTTTTCTAATGCAGGTGAAACTATTGGTACATTTTTGGTCTTCATGGATTCAACCTTTAGGTCAATCCCAACGCCTGTAACTAAAACAGCCACGTCAGATTTTTTGCTGAGCTGTAACAGTAATTACGAGGTAAGAGAAGATGATCGTATCTGTACAACACTTGCTAGAGAAATCGATGTAAATCAACCACATAGACAATCAGGTAGCAGCTCCCCTTTGTCCGTGTGAGAGAAGCAAGGAGGAGGCAATTAAAGCTAGGACCAACCACATGATGCAATCCATTGAGAAACTAATTTCTTAATTTTCAGCCGCCAACGTGGCAATGTATAAGAGCATCTCCACCGGCGCCTCCAAATAGTCGCCTGCAGAGCATCCTCTATTTGGGGATGTTGCTCCCACACCGGCGCCTCCCATAGTGTAGCCCCAATAGAAATTTAAATTTAAAATGACATTTAAAAACCGAAATTACAAATTTACAAAAGTAACTCGAATTTAAACCTAAATAAAACTTAAACTTCGTCCTAGTCCTAATCTAATGGCCGTCGGTTGGGGCGCGCGAGGGGCTTGCCTCGTCGTCGTTATTCGCTTTTGCCGCCTGCGTCCGTGCCCGCTTCTCGTCCCTTGCATCGCGCATCTGGCGGTGGAGCATGGCGGCCGGCGGCGCTGTCCCCGCGCTTTCAGCCTTTGCCGAGAAGTCTCGATCTCGGTGCTCCTTGCTTGCTCGCAGGCGAACACCTCTTAATGGCGATGAGTGATTGAGCGTTGAGCTCGTAGAGCTTCTGTCGCTCCGCCTCCATGAGGAGGCGTCTCGCCTCCTCCGTGGCCGCTCGCTGGCGCGAGATCTCGAGGGCATGCTCGAGGTTTGCATTGTTGACGAACTCCTGTTGCTCCTCCTTCAACCTCTTGAAGCGTTGCACATTCAACGATGCTAGGATCACCGCCTGCTCCGGGTCAGCGGGGGCATGCGGCTGCTCGCCCCATTGCGCCGCCTCAGCTTCGGTGTCTGCGACGTAAGCCTCATGCCACACCACGAACCGTGGATCCTCGTCGTCGTCGGAACTGTACTCCGCGTCGGGCTGCGGCTCCGGATGCGGTGGTGGTGGAGGCAGTACGCGGCCGTTGAGGCCAAGCATGGAGTACGTTGTCTTCAGACGGCGCATCATTTTGAGGTGGAGATGAGAGAATGGAGCGGCGGCAGTGGTGGAGATGAGAGGATAGCACCACGGTGGTGGACGGCGTACGTACTATATAGTGGTGGAAACTACCCGCATTTACGGCGGCGTAGGCGACTGGACGCCGTGTGGCCAGTCGCTGCCCTCGTGGCCGCCTCGGTTTCCGCACGGGAGACCATTAAACGGCAATGACCAACCTTCCCGCGTCGCGGCCGATGCGAACCGTCGCGTCCTCTCGCTGACAAAACGCCCCCACCCGCGAAAACCATCGTGCCGCGAGGCGTCGGCGCGCCCGATTCGCGCCCCTGGCCAAGTGGACGGCATGGGGATGCCGGTGATTCTATTTGGCTCAAAAATAGCGGGCGCCGTTTGGGGCGCACCGGTGCAAGCTCAAAGACACACCGGCCCCCAAAACGCTATCTCGGCGCCGGTGGAGATGCTCTAAGATATGAATTGAGGCAGTATGGAACGCATTCGGAAAAGATAACCTCGTAGATATGGAAAGTCATGCGCACATCTACTATACACCATTAGAGAATCTTCACTCGGCCCCCTATATGGACTCTGGCGCAGCCGTTTTAGGGCCTATATGGGGCCACCAGCGGTAAAACTAAAATAGTGTCCGGGCTGCTGCGAGTAGTCGCAGCTCCTATAAAAAATAATTAAAATTTTGAAACATAACAAAATTCGAAGAAAAAGTAAATTCATTGATAGTTCGGCCATATTTGGCCGATATTTGTACAAATATAAAACATAGATTAATAAAAAAAAACTAGCAACTGCTGCCGTCGCGCGCTAGCCCTAGGCGGTGGTACATCGTCGCTGCATAGTCCTCTCCGTCGTCGGGCTCCTCCTCCTTCGGCTGTGGGAGGTAGGGGCTGCACTCCTGGCCGACGTCGCCGCGCCTCCCGCGCGGCCTGTTGGACGAGTCAGCCTCGTTGTCATTGAGGTTGATGACGAGGCCGAGGCGACGGCGGCGCTCCTCCTTCTCGCGTCGGTAGTACGCCGCGCTCCACGCCTCGGCAAACTCCTCGGTCGCCGCAAAGGACTCGAGCTGGGCTTGGCGCAGCCTAGGGAACTCCTCGGGGTCATTGTCCGCCTTGACGATGGAGGCCGCCGCCTTGTATTCTGGCGGTGGCGTCCACTCGCGCTGGCGCTTCGGAGAGGGGTCACGGATGACGAGGGCGCCGCCGCGACCGCCATGGCGTCGGCTGCGAGAGGGAGCAGCCTCCACCGGCTCGTCCTTCACCGTCGCCAGGAACCTTGGTGACGGTGAGTTGTAAGGAGAGTACCTCGACGAGGAGGTGGACGATCGGCGCGCCGCCCACCGGCCATCGTTGCCTTGCAACGTTGCTTGCTGCAAGTGCCATGGTGGCATCTACAGCAGCGGGTTGTTGCCGTCGGCGATGTAGCGGAGGACCCACGCGAGGGTCCTCCTGGGCGCACTCCACCACGGCCGCCGTCCAGTGATGCTGTAGTTGGACGGCGGGTCGTTGTTGCCGTTGTAGGCGGCGAGGCGATCGGCGCGCTGTCGGAAGAAGAACACCGTCCCAGCGTCGACGTTGTCCTGCGACCACTACGGGTCGTTCCGCTCCTCCGTCGTGAGGTGGTCCCAGTAGTGGTCATAGATGGCGACGGTCCGGTCGGTCCCCGCAGGCACTGGGGGGCGGTAGGCTGTCGAGGCTGAGCGCCCACCCCCACCCCCCGGACAATGCATGTCCGGCAGGACGGGGCAGCGCGCGCCTCGGTGAGGTGCAGGAACCATTGGCCTATGCCGTTGGCGGGGGCGCGTGCTCTCTCTTCGTCTTGGTGGTCCATGGCTAGGGGCGCTGGTGGAGGACGACCCGGTGGAGGTTTGGAGGAGGAGAGGGGAGGTGGAATGCGCGGCGAGGAAGGCGCGCGGCGGTTTATATAGCGCTGAGGAAGCCCATTGGCGGGTATTAACGGCGTCGCTGAAGACGAGCATGCGGTGCTGAAGACGATTAGGCGCATTAATACCGACGCGACTCGACGCGAAAGGCGAGTAGGTGGCACTGATGACGAGCAGGCGCATTAACGCCGACGCGACTCGACTTGGAAGGCGAGCATGCGAGCAACCTTTGCCGGGCAGGCACGGAAGGCGAGGAGGAAGACAACTCCACCGAGGCTGACGGGGCGGGTCCACTGCTAGGAGACGTTTCCCGCGGGTTTTTCCAGCATCGTTCCTGCGAACACGCGGTGTCTCTACTAGCCTCCCCTTTTACTGGGTTCGATCTGGGTACGCTGGATACAAAGTTAGGCCGCGCCAGCTAAAAAATATTTTCAGAGGCCACGGCTCGGCAAGAATTTGGACGCCTGCAGTTCCCAAGGCCTATAGAGGCCTCCTATAGGGGACTTTAGGAAGGGCGAGTGGGGATGCTGTTAGTTCACGGTGCTGAGTTGCACGGTGAAAACGGCACGCATGACTGGTAGGTTGGTTTGATGAAAGATTTTGGCTTACCACCGTTGGGAACTCGAAATCACTACACTTCACTCACTACGGCAGAACTGGGGGTTGCCGTGCAGCCGAAACGCACGACAAAGGGCAAAATATGCTCGGCAAAGCCTTTGCCGTGCGGGCGTGCACGGGAAAGAATGCTCGGCAACGATCCGTCCGCAAAGCCGTCTTTGCCGTGCGTCGCGCGAAAACCGCACGGCAAAGGCTTTGCCGTGCGCTGGGCCGGCTTTGCCGTGCGATATTCGTTGCCGTGCGCCTTGGGTGTTTGCCGTGCGGCAATCTTTGCCGTGCGCTACACCTCCAACCCGCACGGCAAAGCCGGGGCTTTGCCGTGCGCTTCCCCTCCACCCCGCACGGCAAAGATTCTACAGCATCACAGCCAAAGCAGCGCAGTGCACAGCATGGAAGCCTTTGCCGTGTGTATGTGCACGGCAAAGATGGTCTTTGCCGTGTGCATCTGCACGGCAAAGGTGCTGAAAAAATTCCTGATTTTTTCTGTTTCCCCATTAATCCCTGCATATGTAATTCACAAATACAAATATATATCCAGATACATATATAGCATAATGTATATAGTATTTGCACATCATCAACAACAAAGTCCATACATAGAATGGTCCAACAACAACAAATTCTTCCATCAACAACAACAAAGTCGTCCATACAATAGTCCAACAACAATGTATCCAACAAAAAAGTTCATACATAGAATGGTCCAAATAGCACAACAAAGTTCATACAACGAACATCAACCTTCGCCATTTCCGTGGCCACTTCCTTATCCTTCTCCACTTCCTTGTCCTTCTCCACTTCCTCCATCTCCTTGTAGGAACAAGTTCATAGATGCATAAGTGACATGGAATGGCTAAAATTGATATATAAGGCATGGAAGAACTAAAATTGACATGGAATGGCTAAAATTGAACATAATCACTAAAATTTACATGAAATGGCTAAAATTCAACATAATGGCTAAAAATGACATGGAATGGCTAAAATTAACATGGAATAGCTAAAATTGAACATAATGGCTAAAATTGACATGGTTGAATGGCTAAAATTCAAGTACCTCACAAGTGACATGGTATGGATAAATTATTAAGGCATGGGAGAACTAGAAGTGTAGAAGAACCTACAAGTGTAGGAGAACTCACCTAGAAACTGCCCCAGGCTCCGGATGATGCCTATATTGTTGATGGTCATCTGAGGTGTCGGCAGGCTCTGACTTGGCGGTCGCTGGAGGAGCGCTAACATGTGTGGATCAGGCGCGAGCTACAATATCTAGAGTTCGGTTAGACAACAAACAAGATTGAGATGGAGATACTAAGTTCACCACTTACCCAGTTGAAGATAAGAGGACACGACAAGCTATGAGCACTACTCCCCGGTGGGGAAGTCAGCACGGCCTGGTTCATGAACATATGCTGGAACATTTGTTGTTGCTGTTGCATCTGCTGCAACATCTGCTGTTGCATCTGCATGCTGTCCCTAAGCTACTGCTGCTGCTGCATCTGCATCTTCTCCTCTTGGTTCCTCCATTCCCTTTCTTCCATCTCCGCCTACGTTGTGTCGTCGCGATGTCATTAAGATTGCAATGGAAAACATGTAATGAAGCATAGAGGATCGACAAAGAACTTACCCGTAACTTCTTGACAGCTAGATCCGAAGCCCGTGGGCGGGTCTCTACCCGAGGCTCGTACGCCCACGACAGATCTGGCGTAGAGATGGAATGGTCCTTGGGTCTACTAACCCGTCAGCAATCCATAGGCGGCCACCCTTCTTTCCTTGTCCCGCAAGCACTGCAACCTCAATGTCAAAGTCTTCGGTGGTTCGGTCGGCGTCTTCGCCATGATTCTCCTTGAAATTTGAGCGGTACGCGCCACACTGGGCCTCCGCTAGCTTGTTGACCCACCAGGACCCCGTTTCAGGATGCTGCTCCCTCCTGGTCTTCGTCTTTTGGAAAAGGCCAAATAAGTTTGGTGTCGCGCCTGTCTTCACTTCCTGCAAAAGAGTACATGCAATTAAGTGAAGAGGGACACCCTTGCTGGGCTAACAATAACGTGAAATGAAAGAATGAAGAAACCATTTGCTCACCTCTTCCTGCAAGGTAAGGGCCAAGTTCTTGCTGCCCTGGACATGTGATCCACCTCCCATCTCTAAACGCTTCTACTTGCCCTCCTCGTGCATCCGGAGGTACTCGGGGGATGTCCACCATATCACCATCGCAACAAACCACGCCTTGTCTTCCCCGACATACTGAGGAGGGTTCTACATACACAAGATAGACCCATTATTAGAACATAAACTACATGAAAATGCGGAAATCAATAACACAGAAATGCTAATACCTGTAGGTACTGCCACGGTGCCATTAGCGTATCCCGACAATTAGCCTTACTCATCCAAATTTTGCGCTCGGCGTGCCAGTTGCGGACGCACTGAACACGTGCCTCCTAGTGCACGCCAGTCACCCTCACCCTGCATAACTCGTGTACGATAACGTCGCACGCAGTTTCCTGGCCCTCGGCCCTCTTCAAGTATTTCTGCAACCATGCACATAGGTAAAACAAGAGGAATTAGAGCAACTATTGGTAGCCAAGAAGTGTTTGAATGCTAAGAAGCCAAAAGTCGCGTACCCAGAAGTGGCGGACAACCCGCTCTTGCATGTTGTTGTACTTGCCGTTAGGATCTTCCGCATAGCTGTAGTGCTTCCAAGTCCAAGCCACATTGCGGCCACCACTAGGGAGATGGACAATCCCAGGGAAATGCTTTCTAATTAGGCCTCCAAGGATGTTGGAGTACTCACGTGTCGGCTTCCTCCTCGGGTCGCCATAGTTGAACATGCTGCACAATGAAATGCCAAAATCAGTATGCATGTGATAAAAATTTCTATAATGATAAAACTTTCAATAATGTAATGCCAAAATCAGCATGTACCTATTTCCAGCGGGCACGAGAACAACATCGCAGAAGGCCCAAGTTTTTAGCTTGGGGAGTTTCGTAATCCTGCGCTTATACGGCAAACCCCCCAGCCCCTCATCCTCCTCGAGGTCCTCCCCACCGTCCTCCTCGTCCTCCCCACTGTTCTCCCCACCGTCCTCCTCGTCCTCCCCACCCCTGTGCTCCACCTCATCATCATCCTCGGCTGGGGGAGGGCTAGGATAAGGGCTACGAAGTTTCCATGGCTGGGCATTCTTCCTCCGTGGTCGAGGGCTAGGAGGAGGGCTAGTAGGACGTGTCTGCGACGAACCACTCAAAAGTCCCACAAGCTCAGCCACGGCCTTGATCTTCTTTTTGAAACCTCCCTTTCGTTTTCTTGGCGGCATGTTTCAATCACCTGCAAACACAATGACAAGAGTGGTTTATTAGTATGCAATGTAAACAGATGAATATTAGTGAAATAAACAATAATGCAAATATATAAGTAGATGAATATTAGTAGATAGATCATAGTTTATTACAAATAGCACATAGTTCAGTACATAGATCATAGTTTATTACAAATAGCACATAGTTCAGTACATAGATCATAGTTTATTACAAATAGGATAGCCTCACAATTACAACTACATAGATCAGTAGCCTATGTCGACATCAGTAATTGGACCACATGTTTCGTCATCGTCATCAGACTCGGCGAACCAATAACCATCGATGAAACCTGGAGGTGGTCCATCTGGAGCTAGGTCGAGGCCTGCTTTGAACGCCTCGAGTAAACTTAGGTCTTCTACGGCACACACATCCTCAGCTTCATATTCTTCATTCTCTTCCTCCATAACCGCATCTTCTTCTTGTTCATCGTCTACGACCATGTTATCAACGGCCGACAAGTCGATAGTGAAATGACCAGGGAGCCCTTCTTCTTGATAAAAATCAACACTCTTTGTTGAGGGGTCTACACGGTGGTAATCGTCCTTGTTTGGCGGGGATGACCTAATGCATGAAGGAACCGTCATCACAACATCCCATCCATGTAGACATTTTGTCGGGTTTTGGCACGCGTACGGGAGATAGAATACTTGGAAGGCTTGGGTGGTCAAAATGTACACGTCCTCTCCCTTACAAATAGAGCTTCTTTCAACTTCGACCAATCCAATTTCAGGATCCCGTCTCCCGCGACGTGGGTCGTACCAATGACATTTGAATACAAC
The DNA here is from genome assembly GCF_019359855.2 of Lolium perenne. Lineage (NCBI taxonomy): Eukaryota > Viridiplantae > Streptophyta > Magnoliopsida > Poales > Poaceae > Lolium > Lolium perenne. The sequence goes on from NC_067250.2 coordinate 313,548,840, forward strand.
GAGATTTATCCCTTTCTCAAACCCGTAATTCAGCTCGTATATACCCTCGACTCTTCCATAGTAATGGAGTCCATCATCACCTTGACATACCACCCCGCTATTTATTGTATTCTTGTTTGGACGGCTTGTTGTGTATTGATGGGTCTGGAAGCGATACCCGTTCACGTCATAAGAATTGAATGAGTCGACGGAATGGTTAAAGCCCCTAGCAATTTTTCGTATCATGGGATTCATGTCTTTGTCAGTTCTTGCCTACAAGATTATCACGAGAAGTTTAGAATGAGAAATGACTGAGAAATGTCGACAGTGTGCAAGCAAATTTGGATAGGATATTACCAAACCACAGAACCAGCTATTGAAACCGTGACCGCCTCCCTTATCAAAAATATCCTTGGATTCTTCCGGGGTAGGATCCCTGTGGGTATACCTCCAATATTTAGTTGTGAATTGTCTATAACAATGAATGGAGGAAGAGTTATCCACGAACATACGACTGAATGTTAGCGAATAACTAAATGGTTAGCACTTACTTGATGTACGGCTTCACTTCCACCATGGTGTTCAAGACATATGAGTGGATCAACTCCCGCTCATGTAAATTCGTTGTGTACGGCTTCGAGCCACATGACTTGCCGCCAAGCCCTATGAAGATGCTAAGCTTGGGTACATCTTCAATGTTGGCAGCATTGTAACGGAGGACCGGGTTATGCTTTGTGGGAACGTTGGGATCATAGTGGTTAGTGGTGAAGTTTGCCACCTCCACATTAAGGACTGCCTCGGCTATGGATGCTTCGATCTTGCATTTATTGCCTGTCATTTGACGAAGCTTTTGTGTTTCTCTCTCGGGAGGAAACTACCAACGTCCCCAATTCGCCCCGCCCCCTTTAAGCATTCCTTCGCGAGGTGCATGATCATATGTTGCATCGGATTAAATAACCCTGGAGGAAAGATCTTCTCTAGATCGCAAAGCAACATGGGTGCCTGTTCATCCAGCTTCTCAATCACTTTAGTGTTTAACTCCCTAGCACAAATCTGGCGGAAGAAAAAATTCAACCTCGCTAGCACTCGCCAAGTCTTCTCAGGGACATAGCCTTGAATCATCACTGGCATTATCTGCTCAAGCCATACGTGGTAGTCATGACTCTTCAGTCCTTGTACTCGCAACGTTTCAATGTTCAGACCCCTCATCCAGTTGGCTGCGAACCCATCAGGGAAAAACAAGGAGTCCTTCATCCATTGGAAGACCTCCCTTTTTTGGGCCTTTGTGAGGCAGAACGGAGCGTGTGGTTTAGTCCAAGTTTATTTGGCACCATGAGGTGGCTGGATGTTCAACTCTGGCCTATCGCACAACTTTTCTTGATCAATTCTAGCCTTTATGTTATCCTTCGTCTTCTCAGTGTCCACCATGGTGCTCCAAATGGCTTCACTGATATTCTTCTCAGTGTGCATTGTATCAATGTTATGCGGGAGCTCGAGAAACTCAAAGTAAGAGAGCTTCCAGAAGCATGGCTTGTGGGTCCATTGGTGTGTCTCCCCATATCCCAAGAAACCATTCCCATCGGGCCTAGGCTGGAGAGCGTCTAACTCGGCCTTGGTTTCCTGTCCGGTCTTCGGAATTGGCTTCGGGGCATGGAAAACACGGCCTTTTTTGAAACTCTTTACATCACTCATGTATTCATGACTCTACTCGAGGAACTGTCGAGATTCATCAAAGCAGGAATACTTGCCTCCCTTGTCTAGCTAGAAGAAAGTCACAGCTTGCCGCACACCGGACAAGGCCACTTCCCATGTGTACACCACCCGCAGAACAAAGCACGTGCTCGTAGATGGGGAGTTGCAGATCAAAGATGTCCAGGGTCCTAAAGGAGAAGGAAGCTTGGAAGACAGGATGGAGAAATGAGAATAAGAGGTCTTCAACTACAAGAAGATGGCTGAGCGTGAAGTGGACATCTTCCACAAGATTGTGTCTGAACTTATTGATGGACACAAGAAGGAGACTGCAAGGCTGTGGGACGACATCCTCTCGCTTCATGACACCACCAACAAACTCCAAGCTCAACTCTATGATGTTCAGAATCAAAACTGTGAGTATGAAAACAGGTTTAAACACATAAGCTATGCTGCTAGTTTCAGGATTCCGAGACCAAGATGTCGTTTGTTGATGGAGAGCCTCTTCCTTGGAAGTCTGATGATGGGATGGATTCATCACCACCACCACCGAAGGAGTAATTCATCATCGGTATTGGCATCCCCTTGGTTTGTTCCAAGCTTGGGGGAGTGCCGCGGTATCACATCATCACTATCTTTTACTTTTTACTGTCAAGTAGTGTCATATCATGAGTAGGCAAGTTATCATATAAGATGGGTTGCAGTGTGGAAGTATCTCTCTTTAGTTGGTTGTCTATGTATCCCTTGGTGTGAGTTATCGTTATGGAATATTAATGAGAAGTTTTATCATTTACATGTTGCACATCTTATTTTAGTTTGCAATCTCTATTATATGATTGATCTTGTTGTTAGTATTGGTATCACTTTGGGAGCATTGAGTAAATCTATTTGGTTTTGGCAAACTTAGCATTGGTCAATAGCAACAACACTTTGAGTTTAAATGGAAAAGAGGAAATACATGTAGATATGTTAGTTTATTATCTTTCTTTCTTGTTAGCTCTTAGCTTATTATTTTGAAGATTAAAATTGTTTGTGCTTACAAGGAAGATGCATGATTGTTTCTATCACATGTATATTTGTTTGTTTCCCTCAACTCTTATGCTTGCTAATCAACCTTGCTAGCCAAAGACCTGTACTGAGAGGGAAGGCTTCTCGTGCATTCAAACCCTTAGACCAAAACTTATGCCATCAGTGTCCACCATAACTACCTACTATGTGGTATTTCCTGCCATTCCAATTAAATACTTCATGTGCTACCTTTAAACAATTCAAAATTTATCATCCCTTATTTGTGTCAATGTTTTATAGCTCATGAGGAAGTATGTGGTGTTTTATCTTTCAATCTTGTTGGGCAACTTTCACCAATGGACTAGTGGCTTCATCTACTTATCCAATAATTTTGCAAAAAGAGCTGGCAATGGGGTTCCCAGCCCCGATTAATTAACCTTCATAATTTTACAAATAGACACTCCTCCATGGTATGAGATTGTTGGAAGGCACCCGAGGATTCGGTTAGCCATGGTTAGAGAAAGCAAAGGTTGGGAGGAGTGTCATCTCTAAATAAAACTAAAATAAATAGACACTCCTTCATGGTATGTGAATGATTGGAAGGCACCCGAGGATTCGGTTAGCCGTGGCTTGTGAAAGAAAAGGTTGGAAGGAGTGTCACCCAAAAATAAAAGTTTCATGGGAGCCACTCTTCGAGAGTCTGTTTGGCAAGGGGGTTAGAGTACCCGCTACCATTCGTTGACAACAACAAACACCTCTCAAAATTTTACTTTTATGCTCTCTATATGATTTCAAAACTGAAAAGCTCTAGCACATGATTTAATCCCTGCTTCCCTCTGTGAAGGGTCTGTCTTTTACTTTATGTTGAGTCAGTAAACCTATTTCCCTCCATCTTAAGCAAGCAATTGAGTTGTTGTGATCAAACCATTTATATTGTGATCTGCTTAATCATGCCTTTTACTCTTCCTTGTTTAGTACAAGTTTTATCTGAATGAATATAGCTTTGAAAGTTATCAATGATTATGAGGAGATTATTATGATTGAGTATGCAAGTTGTGCCATATAAGCTTTAACATAAGAGCGCTGCTCGATAGATAAGTACAATCTGTTAATTGTTCTCTGACCAAGAACGAAGTTTGCCATCACCAATTATGATTTCTTATGCACCTTTATTTGTGATTACTCTCTACTTGTTTCAAGTTGAATTATATGAGGAAGTTGTTCACTAGAATGTCTTGTGTGAATTAATATGATGCTTCTTGTCCGTATTTGGTTTATCGACTCTTCACTCCATAAACACGTGGTCTTGTTTACTGAGTTCAGTTTCGCTTGGGGACAAGCGAAGTCTAAGCTTGGGGGGAGTTGATACGTCCATTTTGCATCACCATTTTATATCATAATTTGCTGTTATTCATTGATATATTTCATATTTAGAGACGATACTTATGTTATTTCATCTATTTTGCATGTTTCATGATTATTGGAGAATCGCGCACCGGAGTCAGGATTCTGCTAGAAAAAGCACCGTCAGAATGCAATATTTCGGAAGATCAACAATTGACGGAAGTTATATGGAAAATCCTATTTTTCCAGAAGCCGGAGGTAGCCAAAAGGAGGAGCCGAGGAGGGCCACCATGGGCCCCCCATAGGCCGGCGCGGGCCCAGGCCTGGCCGCGCCGCCTTGTGGGGAGGGGGCCCACTGCCCCCTCTGGCGTCCTCTCCTTCGCGTACTTCTTCGTCCCGAAAACCTAAGCTCCAAGGGAGAGTCGCGAAGAGTCACAGCCGCCTCTGCGGGACGGAAAACACCAGAGAGAAAAGAGCTCTCCGGCAGGCTGAAATCTGTCGGGGAAATTCCCTCCCGGAGGGGGAAATCGACGCCATCGTCACTGCCATCGAGCTGGAAATCATTGGGGTCATCATCACCATCATCTCCATCATCATCACCGCCATCTCCACCGCTGCACCTCGTCACCGCTGTAACAATTAGGGTTGGATCTTGATTGTTTGATAGGGGAAACTCTCCCGGTATTGATTTCTACTTGTTATTGATGCTATTGAGTGAAACCATTGAACCAAGGTTTATGTTCAGATTGTTATTCACCATCATATCACCTCTGATCATGTTCCATATGATGTCTCGTGAGTAGTTCGTTTAGTTCTTGAGGACATGGGTGAAGTCTAAATGTGAGTAGTGAATTATGTTGGGTAATATTCAATGTTATGATATTTAAGTTGTGGTGTTATTCTTCTAGTGGTGTCATGTGAACGTAAACTACATGATACTTCACCTTTATGGGCCTAGGGGAACATCTTGTACTCGTTTGCCTATTGCGGGGTTGCCGGAGTGACAGAAACCTAAACCCCGTTGGTATATCGATGCAGGAGGGATAGCAGGATCTCAGAGTTTAAGGCTGTGGTTAGATTTATCTTAATTACTTTCTTGTAGTTGCGGATGCTTGCAAGGGGTATAATCACAAGTATGTATTAGTCCTAAGAAGGGAGATGCATTAGCATAGGTTCACCCACACAACACTTATCAAAACAATGAAGATTGATCAGCTATATGAAGCGAAAGCACTAGACTAAATTCCCGTGTGTCCTCAAGAACGTTTGGTCATTATAAATAAACAAATCGGCTTGTCCTTTGTGCTAAAAAGGATTGGTCCACTCGCTGCAATTATTTCTCTCGCATTTTACTTACTCGTACTTTATTCACCTGCTATATCAAAACCCCCTGAATACTTGTCTTTGAGCATTTATAGTGAATCCTTCATCAAAACTGCTTGTCAACACCTTCTGCTCCTCGTTGGGTTCGACACTCTTATTTATCGAAAATACTACGATACACCCCCTATACTTGTGGGTCATCAAGACTATTTTCTGGCGCCGTTGCCGGGGAGTGAAGCGCTATTGGTAAGTGGAATTGGTAAGGGAAACTTTTACTGTTTGTGCTGATTTTATTTCTGCCTGCTGCTATAATTCATTATGGAGAGATCTTCTCTTGAATTTTTATTTGGAAAATCTACTACTACTGCAAAGGTAGTGGATGAGGCGCCAGGTGAGAAAGAGGTTCCATACAAAATACCCATGAAAATTATTGAACGTGTTGTGGATAACCGCTATGAAGGGGATGGAACTGTCCATCCTGGAGATCATTTACTGTTCTTACATGAATTATGCGGTTTATTCAAGTGTGCAGGTATTGCTATGGATGAAGTTAGGAAGAAACTATTCTCTATATCGCTGTCTGGTAAAGCGGCGCATTGGTATAAATTGTTGAAGAATGGGGATTCTCTTGATTGGAATGATATTGTGCCTCTATTCTATTCTAAATTCTATCCTCCAAGTGAAATTCACAAAGACCGGAACCGCATATATAATTTCTGGCCTCATGATGGAGAGAGTATTGCCCAAAGCGTAGGGGAGATTGAAGTCTTTAATGCTCAAATGCCCCATTCATGAGCTTCCTGGTAATATTATCATTGATAATTTCTATGCAAGACTTTCTTTTCAAGATAAGACCTTGCTCGATACTTCTTGTTCTGGATCATTTACACGCAATAAAGAAGAGTTTAAGAGGGACCTTCTTGATCGGATTCAGGAGAATGCTGAAGGATGGGAGAACGACAAAGGTAGAGAGTCAGGTATAAATTATGATTATAAATGCATTGAAGTTTTTATGGATACTGATAAATTTCGTAATATGAGTGCTACTTATGGTCTTGATTCTCAAGTCGTTGCAAATCTTTATAAAGCTTTCGCCTCAACCGTATAAAGATAAAATTGATTCATCTATAAATAAATGTGTTGTAGTTGAAACTGTTGATCATATTCTTCCTGAAGCTTATATTGAAAAAACTCCTTTCCCTGCTAAAATGAAGGAGTATTCTGTTATAAATAGTGCGGTTAATAAAAGTGCAAAGAAACCTATAGAACCTGAAGAGCAAATAAAGGTTGAACCTGCTATTGCAATAGTTAAAGATCTTGTGACTGAAAATGTGGAAGATGGTCATATTATTTTCTGTGAAGATGCTTCTAATATTGTTTCGCATCCTAATAAGTCTAGGAAAACCAGTGTTCCTATGCTCTCTGTTAGAATTGGTGATCATTGTTATTATAGTTTATGCGATATTGGTGCAAGTATTAGTGCCATTCCTTATGAGCTTTACACGGAGATCATGCATGAAATTGGTTCTTCTGAACTTGAAGATATTGATGTGGTTATTCGGCTAGCTAATAGAGAAACTATCTCTCCTATTGGTATTGTTCGAGATGTGGAAGTTCTATGTGGTAAGATTAAATATCCTGCTGACTTTTTGGTACTTGGTTCTGCTGCTAGTAAGTCTTGTCCTATCATTTTTGGTAGACCTTTTTCCAAATACTTATGGAGCTGTTATAGATTGCAAGAAAGAGAAAATTGTGACTAAATTTGCTGGTGAATCTTATGAGTTTAATTTCTCCAAATTTTCCAAAACTCCTTATAAAGCTGATTTGCCTAATAATGATTTTAGAGTTGAACAGTGTGCATCTATTGCTCTTGCTCCTAATAATTCTTTGCAGCAACATTTGGAGAATAGTGAGAGTGAAGTTTTCAGGGAAGAAAGAAATGAGCTTGATGAAATTTTCCTTCGTCAACCTATTCTTAAGCATGACTTGCCGGTTGAAGATCTAGGTACAACACCACCACCAAAGGAAGATCCTGTTTTTGATTTAAAACCATTGCCTGATAATCTTAAATATGCTCATATTGATGATAAGAAAATATATCATGTTATTATTAGTTCTAAGCTTTCAGAGTTTGAAGAAGAAAGGTTATTGGAAATATTGAAGAAACACCGAGGAGCTATTGGTTACACTCTTGATGACTTGAAGGGGATTTCTCCCTCTATTTGCCAACATGCCATTAATATGGAAGATGATGCAAAGCCTGTTGTTGAACATCAGCGTCGTCTAATTCCTAAAATGAAGGATGTGGTAAGGAATGAGGTATTAAAACTTCTTGAAGCTGGTATTATAGATGGGTTAGTCTTGTGCATTGTGTTCCTAAGAAAGGAGGAATGACTGTTGTGCCTAATGATAATGATGAGCTCATACCTCAAAGAGTAGTTGTAGGGTATAGAATGTGCATTGATTATCGAAAAGTTAATAAGGTTACTAAGAAAGATCATTACCCTTTGCCTTTTATTGATCAAATGTTAGAAAGGTTGTCTAAAAATACTCATTTTTGCTTTCTTGATGGTTATTCTGGGTTTTCACAAATTGTTGTTAAAACTAAAGATCAAGAGAAAACCACTTTCACTTGTCCCTATGGAACTTATGCTTATAGACGTATGCCTTTTGGTTTATGTAATGCTCCTGCTACTTTTCAAAGATGCATGTTTGCTATTTTTCATGGCTTTTGCGAGAATATTGTAGAGGTATTCATGGATGATTTTTCTGTCTATGGGAATTCATTTGATAATTGCTTGCGAAACCTTGATAAAGTTTTGCAGAGATGTGAAGAAACTAACCTTGTTCTTAATTGGGAGAAATGCCACTTTATGGTTAATGAAGGAATTGTATTGGGACACAAAATTTCCGAGAGAGGTATTGAAGTTGATAGAGCTAAAGTTGAAGCAATTGAGAAGATGCCCTATCCTAGGGATGTTAAAGGTATTCGTAGTATTCTTGGTCATGCTGGGTTTTATAGGAGATTTATTAAAGATTTCTCCAAGATTTCAAAACCTCTTACTAATCTTCTTCAAAAAGATGTACCTTTTGTTTTTAATGATGATTGTAAGGAAGTTTTTGAAACTCTAAAGAAAGCATTAACAACTGCTCCTATAGTTGAACCTCCTGATTGGAACTTACCTTTTGAGATTATGTGTGATGCTAGTGATTTTGCTGTAGGCGCTGTTCTTGGACAGCGAGTAGATAAAAAATTGAATGTTATTCAATATGCTAGTAAAACTCTTGATGCTGCTCAAAGAAATTATGCTACAACTGAAAAAGAATTGTTAGCTGTAGTCTTTTCATGTGACAAGTTTAGATCCTATATTGTTGATTCAAAAGTTACAATCCATACTGATCATGCTGCAATTAGATACCTAATGCAAAAGAAAGATGCTAAGCCAAGGCTTATTAGATGGGTGCTTCTGTTGCAAGAATTTGATTTGCATATTATAGATAGGAAAGGTGCTGATAATCCTGTTGCTGATAATTTGTCTAGATTGGAAAATATTGTTTATGATCCTGTTCCTGTTAATGATAGTTTTCCAAATGAACAATTCGCTGTAATAAAGGTGAGCTCGCGAGACAGTCCTTGGTATGCTGATTATGCTAACTTTATTGTTTCCAAGTACTTGCCTCCAACCTTTTCAGCTCAGCAAAGGAGGAAATTCTTTTATGACTTAAGGCATTATTTTTGGGATGACCCACACTTATATAAAGAAGGAGTGGATGGTATTCCGCGAAGATGTGTTCCTGAATATGAGCAACAAGAGATATTAAGTAAGTGTCATGGTAGTGCTTATGGAGGACATCACGCCGGAGATAGAACCGCGCAAAAGGTTCTACAATCAGGTTTCTATTGGCCAACTCTCTTCAAGGATGCAAGAAAGTTTATTTTATCTTGTGATGAATGTCAAAGGGTTGGTAATATCTCCAGACGCAATGAAATGCCAATGAATTATACTCTTGTTATTGAACCATTCGATTGTTGGGGATTTGACTTCATGGGACCTTTCCCTTCTTCAGAAGGTAACACTCATATACTTGTCGCTGTTGATTATGTTACTAAATGGGTGGAAGCCATACCCACAAAAAGTGCTGATGGTGAGACCTCTTTAAGAATGCTTTTAGATATTATTTTTTCTAGATTTGGAGTTCCTAGATATCTTCTGACTGATGGAGGTTCTCATTTTATTCATGGTGGTTTTAGAAAAACTCTTGCTAAATATGGTATTAATCGTAGGATTGCTTCCTCTTATCATCCTCAAACTAGTGGGCAAGTAGAATTATCAAATAGAGAGATTAAATCTATCTTGCAAAAGACTATTAATAAATCTAGAAAGAATTGGGCTAGTAAATTGAAGGAAGCACTATGGGCTTATAGAACTGCTTATAAAAATCCCATGGGTATGTCACCTTATAAAATGGTTTATGGGAAAGCTTCTCATTTACCTTTAGAATTAGAGCACAAAGCTTATTGGGCTGTAAGAGAACTAAATAAAGATCCTAAACTTGCCGGTAAGAAGAGATTGCTACAATTGAGTTCTTTAGATGAATGGAGAAGTGAAGCTTATGAAAATGCTAAACTCTTTAAAGAGAAAGTTAAGAAATGGCATGATAGAAGAATTATCAAAAGAGAATTTAATGTTGGGGATAAAGTCCTATTGTATCGGTCTCGTCTCAGATTTTTGGCAGGGAAATTACTCTCAAAATGGGAAGGACCATATGTCATTGTGGAGGTGTATCGTTCAGGAGCAATTAAAATTAGTTCTCTACAAGGCGATGCCACACAAGTGGTGAATGGACAAAGACTCAAGCATTATATCTCTGGAGATTCTTATAATGAAGATGTTGATGTTATTCGAGTGGTGACTCCGGAAGCTTTCATCAAAGGCCAATTCGACAGTACTGCAGAGTTCAACTTTGAATAGGTAACAGTACTGGTAATAAAAAGTCCGCGTTTAACTTTCCGGACAATGTTTTTGCTATTTCGGGAAAATATGACAAATTACGAGATCGAAACGGAGTGGAGGAGACGCACGAGGGCGTTCCCCCATAGGCCGGCACGGGCCCCAGCCTGGCCGCGCCGCCCTATGAGGATAGCCCCTCGCTGCTCCTTTCCGACTCTGGTTCGACCTGGTACTTTCCTTTTGTCACGAAAATTCCTGCTATATAGTCCCCCAGACCCCTGGAGGTCCTTATATCGTTTTCTCGACGTGTTTTGTCTCGAGCTGTTTTCTGCCAGGATCTGCTTCGGATCTAGAGCCGGCATGTATTTGTCAGGAACTCCGAAGGACAGCTACTTTGAGGACGTCGTCAACCCATACATGAACAAGCTGAAGATGCACCCCAAGGAATTTCTGCTCGTAGATGGAGAGTTGCAGATCAAAGATGTCCACGGTCCTAAAGGAGAAGGAAGCTTGGAAGACAGGATGGAGAAACTAGAACAAGAGGTCTGCAACTACAAGAAGATGGATGAGCGTGAAGTGGACATCTTCCACAAGATTGTGTCTGAACTTATTGATGGACACAAGAAGGAGACTGCAAGGCTGTGGGACGACATCCTCTCGCTTCACGACACCACCAACAAACTCCAAGCTCAACTCTATGATGTTCAGAATCAAAACTGTGAATATGAAAACAGGTTTAAACACATAAGCTATGCTGCTAGTTTCAGGATTCCCGAGACTGTTATCACCAGATTTTGGACAAATCCAGAGGTGGGCCATAAGAGAGATGGGCTTAGAGGACTACACGTGGAAGATCTCTGAAGCGGCCTTGCACGGAGAATTTGGGCTAGTTTGCCCGTGTATCTTTAATTATAGTAGGTCATATCTTAGATCAAGGTTTAGAATTTGTATCGCGCACGGTGGGATATTCCCACGTTAGAAAGTCCGCTGGACTATAAATATGTATCTAGGGTTTATGGAATAAACAACAACACAACGTTCACCCCAAAACAAACCAATCTCGGCGCATCGCCAACTCCTTCGTCTCGAGGGTTTCAATCAGGTAAGCGACATGCTGCCTAGATCGCATCTTGCGATCTAGGCAGCACAAGCCCCACGTTGTTCATGCGTTGCCCGTACTGAAGCGTCTTTGATGGCGGGCAACGTAGTTATCATAGATGTGTTAGGGTTAGCATAGCTCTTCGTATAAACATGCTTACGTAGTGCAACCCTCGCATGTCTAGCCGCCCTCACGCCTATCTCAGGCGTGGGGGCGGCACCCTGCTTGTTCATCATCTAGTAGATCTGATCCGTTACGATTGCTCCTTGCTCCGCAAGGATTAGTTTAATATCTGCAATAGTTAGGCCTTACGAAGGGGGGGAGGATCCAGCGGCACGTAGGGTGGCGTTCGCAAGTCCTAAATAGGATGTTCCGATGATCAACGTCACGTTGGTTGAGTGGCCTTGTTTAGGATCGGCTTACGAGCATCGTGCGTGGCCGCGAGGCCCAACCTGGAGTAGGATGATCCGATTATGCGGTGAAAACCCTAAATCGTCGTAGATCTCATTAGCTTTATCTTGATCAAGCAGGATCACCAAGTATTCGTGCACCCCGTACGGATCATGGGTGGATCGGCTCTTTGAGCCGATTCACAGGATAACCTGAGAGCCGATCGAGGCTCTGATTTAATGTTTACGTGTATGCCATGCGAGGGAACTAAGCGAGGCATCCCCATCACCTTCCTGACCAGGTATAGGTCAGGTGGCACGCCCTTGCACTTCGCATCGCCGCGTGTGACCAGAAGAGCATTGCGGGCCGTCGCTCGGAGGGGTCTCAGCCAGCCGCAGCTCTAGGCTCTTCCCGGCTCTACCGTGTTGACAGGCCGCTGCCCGCCGGTGGGTTTTGGCGATCAACACATTCTGGCACGCCCGGTGGGACCATCATCTACATCAACCACATCGCCATCTACATCTGAGATGGCGGCGGACGGCACGCCAGTCACCTACGGGGAGCTGCCTGCTGAGCTCAAGAAGAAACATGACGAGATCAAGGCCACCCTCGAAGCCGACCTCATCGGCTCTTTCGCAGAACCCGTACCCATGGCATCGAGATGGAAGGGGTTCTCACCACAAGGTGCACTCGATTGGATAGATCTATCTGACCCGTCGTTGGAACGCACCAGGGCCCTTCGGCAGGAGATCAACTACTTGGTGGCTCACTCGCTACACCGCCACTCTGAAAACTTGGTCAACGTGTTGGAGCGTCTCGCTCTGCGCGTGATCCAGGAGATCATGAGCCACCAGTACTCGCCGTCAGGACCAGCTCTCGGGACGCACCAAGGAGAGTTGCCACTCCAGTCCCGTCCACCGCTGCCATACGCGTTGGCAGCACCAGCTGAAGTGCCGGCTACACCGGCATTCGTCGTTTACAAGATCGGTGGTGACCCTAGTGACTACCAGTTCTTGGCTGAGGCGCCCAAGGAGATCCCTCAAGGATACGCGTGCACGTATGTGCCAGATTGTGGCAACTGGCCACTCTCAAACCAGGCCACAACGTCAGGGACTCCGGCGCAAACAGGAGGAACGTCAGCAACAGAGCTTGAGAAGCAGACGTGGCTAACTAAGTACGCCACCCCGACGAAACTCCCGAGCCCAGCTCCTGCAGTTGGCTCAGAGCTGGAAAAGCAAACATGGCTGGCTAAGTACGCCACCCCGGCGAATCTTCGTAATACATCTCCTGCAGCCAAGACGGTGGATCAGATCAGTACCATGCGAGAGACCAGTTCGGCATTATGCCGAAAAGGAGGGCAATCGGCTATTCCAAGCCGTACCCCGACGAGTACGAGATGATCCCGCTGCCACCTAAATATCGGCTCCCTGACTTCTCCAAATTCAGTGGATCGGATGGCTCCAGCTCCATCGAGCACATCGGCCGATATTTGGCGCAACTAGGACCGGCTTCAGTGTCGGATCAGCTACGCGTGAGGCTCTTTTCACAGTCCCTCACAGGATCAGCTTTTGGATGGTATACCTCTTTGCCAGCAAATTCCATCCAGTCTTGGAAGCAATTGGAAGAACAGTTCCATACGCAATACCATTCAGAAGCTTCCGAGTCTAGCATTGCCGATCTAGCACAACTACGTCAGAAGCGCGGAGAAACGGTGACAGAGTACATCCAGCGCTTCAGGAATCTTAGGAACCGATGTTATTCGGTTCGTATAACTGAAAAGGAAGCGATCGAATTGGCGTAGCTGGCCTTGCAACACAGCTCAAAGACATGGCCTCCCAAGCAGATTATCCCTCGCTGGCGCACATGGTTCGTAAACTATCGGCATATGAACAGCGCCACGAGACTGTACCAAGACAAGTTCAAGCGTGCAGTAGTCATGGTCGATACAGAGGAAGGTGAAGTGCTGCGGAGACCAAGAAATAGCAGTGGCTGAGTGGACTCGGGAGGAACCCCGTATCCTGCAAATGGGTAAAGCCACCAGGGCCGCCCCGGGATTTGATTTTGACGTGACCAAGACTGAACAAATCTTCGACCTCCGCTTAAGGAGAAACAGTTGACGATTCCTGAAGGTCTCAAATTCCCTACGGCGCAAGAGCTAAACGGAAAGCCGCATCGCAAAGTCCACAACTCGCTTTCCCATGCCACCAACGACTGCAGGGTGTGGCGTCAGCACATCCAAGCGGCGATAGAGAAGGGGCGTTTAATTTTCAACCAATACGCCATGAAGGTAGACACCCAGCCCTTCCCCGCCGTTAACATGGTAGAAGTCATCTACCCCGAGGGCTGCCAGCCAGGTCCCACGTTCAGCATCAACATGGTGGGGCCTGGGAACCACTCTGGCAAAGATGGAGATGAGGGCAGCTGCTCTCATAGCAAGGACACAGAAGAGGCCGCTCCACGCGATCGGCTCCATCATGATGGCAAGCGCTACGTCACAGAGGGAGAAGTGAAGAACATAAGATATCAGCGACCTCTCTCTGATCACCTCCTCAACAAATATGTGAGTCAGCATGACCAACGCCGACGGTCCAACTATGATGATGAAGGAGATCGTCTGGCTAGAGAAGCCAGAAGACATCGTCGGCAGGATCGCGATGAGGAGGAGCACGAGCGCCGTGCCGCGGACAGGCCAAGGGAGCAAGATGACAACGCCAGACACTGGGATTGCCCTTTCTTCAGACACTGCTGGGATTCAGGAATGAGCCGATTGCCCACAATCGGCAATTGCCCAGAATGCAACAAGAAGAAGAAGGAGGCAGCCAACGTGTCTGTGTTTGAGCGCTTAGGGCCTCTCCCACCACCAAGCAAATGCGCTGAGTCACCTCGTTGGGCAGATCTTGAGGATTCGGAAGACGAGGGACTAGAAGAAGAAGAAGACAGGTACCACCGTCCAAGGTGGTGCCCTGACGGACTCAGCCGTTCACAGAAACGCAGGGTTCAGCGGTTGCGCGGCCTGGAGGAAGCCGAAAGGTTATACTTGCATACGCTAAGGAAGGCACGGCCTGATCTGGCTGCGAAGATTCAGCGAGCCCTGGGTGAAGAGGGTCGCCCACGGAGGATGGAGTGGCGTCCCAAGCAAAAGAAAGCCGATGATGAAACATCGGCTGGCACAAACATGGTGCTCGTCTTGCCGACAGAGCTTAGTGCTCCACGATTATACGATGCACTCAAGGTGGATGACAGCAGGCGCATCAAGTCAGAGGTTGGGTTGGTTTTATCCAGCCTAACCGAGTAGCAAGATTAAACCAATGAGCAAACCGTGCGAGGCTGATCCTTGTGATCGGCCCCAAAAATTTTATGGAGGAACATTACAAAACCTTCATCGAGCAAGCAATGTGGAGGCCGATTCCCGCAATCGGCCAAAATTATTTTCTGCACATATTCTGTTTATGGTCAGCAACGATCTACTGGGCAGCGGCCACGTCGGCAGATGGAAGTCAGCATGAATCTTTGCGAAGACGACGTGCAAGTGCAGTGCCCTGGCTTACCAAGAAAGCCGATATCTGCAATCATTTGGCAGATTCGGCTCGGGGGGCATGTAGTCAGATAAACATGTGCAGACTTGTGTGCAGTGGAACATTGGGGGCCGATTAAGGAGAAAAATCGGCCAAAATAAAAACAAAATTTCGCACGAAGCAAAGCCGATGCGCGGCCATCGACTCTAGTACAGTTGCACGGGACCAAGACCTACTGGCTATGTGTTCAAGGGTTTACAGTGACGTCGATGTTCAGTAGAAGAAAGCTGATCAACGACTTATGCATCCTCGCCGGTATTCTTGCCTTGATGAAGGCTCGGGGGGCAGCTCGCCCTAGAGGTTCTTTAGAGAGCCGATTTTGATGGAATCGGCTGGCATTACGATTCGGAGGCTGATGGTGACACATGTGGTTAGCTCACGACTGTCCTCGCCTTGATGAAGACTCGGGGGGCAACGGACTACATCGAAATTGCATCGATTGATCCTGCGTTGTGATCCTCTCTGGAAGCAGTTCTGTTCGCAAAAGAAGATTGCTGAAGCTATGGAGAGGAATCAGGAAGGGAGGCCGTCGGCTTGTACAGGTTTTGGACTGTCCTGTCGCTGCACAGGGATTGGATTCTCAAAATAGCCGATGAATAGTCATCGGCTAAGGGATTGGGATTGCGAAAAAATATGGTCAGATACCAAATCGCAGCCTGAAATTGAGAAGTTCTTGGCCTTCGAGCTAATCGACATAAGAATCCAGCTTCATGGGCGGCCAAAAGGAGGGAAAAAATCGATACGTTGCTATCGGTCTTGACATGGCAGGAGGAAGGAATGAAATTGGGGCAGTTGAAAGATGAATCAAAAGAACAATTTCATTAAGTCAGAGGAGCGGCTTTACAAGAAAGAGCCGATAGCTCTCAAAAGAGGGATCTAGTGCCTAGCGCACTGCTACTGCTAGTCCTATTTCTACTAATCGTCGCTGTCCTCGTCGTCACCGCCGTCGATGTCGTCGGCGCTGCTCCCGGGGAACCCTTCGTCGCTGCTACCCCAGCCTGTGGCCGGAGCCTCTTCCTCCTCGTCATCATCATCGTCCTCGCTGTCCGCCCAGGAGCGGAAGCGCTTGGTTGGCGGGTACCCGGCGGAAGAGGAAGATTCATCTTCTTCCTCCTCTTCTTCTTCTTCGTCGTCATCCTCGCTGTCCGCCCACATGCGGGAGCGCTTCTTCGGCGGGAGCTTGATGGAGGGGAAGGCCTTGGCCTTCGCTGCTTCTCCTTCTTTCTTCTCATCATCGGAGGGGAGGGGGTTCACTTCGGAAGAAGGTTTGTCCTCATTCTTCTTCGGCGAGAATGGGGGGAAAAGGTTTGAAAAGGAGGAGGAAGAGGAAGACATTGCTGAGGGAGAAGAGGGTTTTTTGGGTGCCGATGGCTGGAACAGAGGAAGGAGATGAAGAAAGCTAATCGATCGGCACAGTTAAATAATGAGGAGCCTGGTGGAAATTTACTGTCATTACAGTTTCCAAGGAGATGACGCCAGAGCTATCGAATTTTTGCAGAGAAGCTGAGAGGACAGGGCGTAATGATGACGGAAGCTGCAAATGGCTCTGTCCTGCCACGACATGACCCTTCGAGAGGAAAATATAATGATTTTGGAAAAATTATTTCCAAAACCAGGGGGGCATGTGTTATCACCAGATTTTGGACAAATCCAGAGGTGGGCCATAAGAGAGATGGGCTTAGAGGACTACACGTGGAAGATCTCTGAAGCGGCCTTGCACGGAGAATTTGGGCTAGTTTGCCCGTGTATCTTTAATTATAGTAGGTCATATCTTAGATCAAGGTTTAGAATTTGTATCGCGCACGGTGGGATATTCCCACGTTAGAAAGTCCGCTGGACTATAAATATGTATCTAGGGTTTATGGAATAAACAACAACACAACGTTCACCCCAAAACAAACCAATCTCGGCGCATCGCCAACTCCTTCGTCTCGAGGGTTTCAATCAGGTAAGCGACATGCTGCCTAGATCGCATCTTGCGATCTAGGCAGCACAAGCCCCACGTTGTTCATGCGTTGCCCGTACTGAAGCGTCTTTGATGGCGGGCAACGTAGTTATCATAGATGTGTTAGGGTTAGCATAGCTCTTCGTATAAACATACTTACGTAGTGCAACCCTCGCATGTCTAGCCGCCCTCACGCCTATCTCAGGCGTGGGGGCGGCACCCTGCTTGTTCATCATCTAGTAGATCTGATCCGTTACGATTGCTCCTTGCTCCGCAAGGATTAGTTTAATATCTGCAATAGTTAGGCCTTACGAAGGGGGGGAGGATCCAGCGGCACGTAGGGTGGCGTTCGCAAGTCCTAAACAGGATGTTCCGATGATCAACGTCACGTTGGTTGAGTGGCCTTGTTTAGGATCGGCTTACGAGCACCGTGCGTGGCCGCGAGGCCCAACCTGGAGTAGGATGATCCGATTATGCGGTGAAAACCCTAAATCGTCGTAGATCTCATTAGCTTTATCTTGATCAAGCAGGATCACCAAGTATTCGTGCACCCCGTACGGATCATGGGTGGATCGGCTCTTTGAGCCGATTCACAGGATAACCTGAGAGCCGATCGAGGCTCTGATTTAATGTTTACGTGTATGCCATGCAGGAACTAAGCGAGGCATCCCCATCACCTTCCTGACCAGGTATAGGTCAGGTGGCACGCCCTTGCACTTCGCATCGCCGCGTGTGACCAGAAGAGCATTGCGGGCCGTCGCTCGGAGGGGTCTCAGCCAGCCGCAGCTCTAGGCTCTTCCCGGCTCTACCGTGTTGACAGGCCGCTGCCCGCCGGTGGGTTTTGGCGATCAACAGAGACCAAGATGTCATTTGTTGATGGAGAGCCTCTTCCTTGGAAGTCTGATGATGGGAAGGATTCATCACCACCACCACCGAAGGAGTAATTCGTCATCGGTATTGGCATCCCCTTGGTTTGTTCCAAGCTTGGGGGAGTGCCGCGGTATCACATCATCACTATCTTTTACTTTTTACTGTCAAGTAGTGTCATATCATGAGTAGGTAAGTTATCATATAAGATGGGTTGCAGTGTGGAAGTATCTCTCTTTAGTTGGTTGTCTATGTATCCCTTGGTGTGAGTTATCGTTATGGAATATTAATGAGAATATTTATCATTTACATGTTGCACATCTTATTTTAGTTTGCAATCTCTATTATATGATTGATCTTGTTGTTAGTATTGGTATCACTTTGGGAGCATTGAGTAAATCTATTTGGTTTTGGCAAACTTAGCATTGGTCAATAGCAACAACACTTTGAGTTTAAATGGAAAAGAGGAAATACATGTAGATATGTTAGTATATTATCTTTCTTTCTTGTTAGCTCTTAGCTTCTTATTCTGAAGATTAAAATTGTTTGTGCTTACAAGGAAGATGCATGATTGTTTCTATCACATGTATATTTGTTTGTTTCCCTCAACTCTTATGCTTGCTAATCAACCTTGCTAGCCAAAGACCTGTACTGAGAGGGAATGCTTCTCGTGCATTCAAACCCTTAGACCAAAACTTATGCCATCAGTGTCCACCATAACTACCTACTATGTGGTATTTCCTGCCATTCCAAGTAAATACTTCATGTGCTACCTTTAAACAATTCAAAATTTATCATCCCTTATTTGTGTCAATGTTTTATAGCTCATGAGAAAGTATGTGGTGTTTTATCTTTCAATCTTGTTGGGCAACTTTCACCAATGGACTAGTGGCTTCATCCGCTTATCCAATAATTTTGCAAAAAGAGCTGGCAATGGGGTTCCTAGCCCCGATTAATTAACCTTCATAATTTTACAAATAGACACTCCTCCATGGTATGAGATTGTTGGAAGGCACCCGAGGATTCAGTTAGCCATGGTTAGAGAAAGCAAAGGTTGGGAGGAGTGTCATCTCTAAATAAAACTAAAATAAATAGACACTCCTTCATGGTATGTGAATGATTGGAAGGCACCCGAGGATTCGATGCAGGAGGGATACCAGGATCTTAGAGTTTAAGGTTGTGGTTAGATTTATCTTAATTACTCTTGTAGTTGCGGATGCTTGCAAGGGGTATAATCACAAGTATGTATTAGTCCTAGGAAGGGCGATGCATTAGCATAGGTTCACCCACACAACACTGATCAAAACAATGAAGATTAATCAGCTATATGAAGCGAAAGCACTAGACTAAATTCCCATGTGTCCTCAAGAACGTTTGGTCATTATAAGTAAACAAACTGGCTTGTTCTTTGTGCTAAAAATGATTGGGCCACTCGCTGCAATTATTTCTCTCGCATTTTACTTACTCGTACTTTATTCACCTGCTATATCAAAACCCCCTGAATACTTGTCTGTGAGCATTTACAGTGAATCCTTCATCGAAACTGCTTGTCAACACCTTCTGCTCCTCGTTGGGTTCGACACTCTTATTTATCGAAAATACTACGATACACCCCTATACTTGTGGGTCATCATTTAGCAAAATGTGTGCCGGCCCAACTAGGACCGACGGTATGAATCTTACCGTCCAGCGCCGGTTTCCTCCGCCAGCTGCGGTTCCTCCTCCTCTAGCGACATACACCACTGTAACGTAGTGTGCGAGCCAATCTTCTGGCTTGGTACTGCCATCATATGTTTTTGTGCCCCGGGGCAACTGGAAGTTACGCATCGGCGGTTCCTCCCTCATGATCCGGGGGTCGAAACACTACAGACCCGACACACCCTCAGACTCAATCATTTCGGACAAGTACACTATGTCCAGTTTGTGCCGCGCGTCTCATTCCGGCAAGCATCTTTCTCCGAGACATTCTCCCAAAGGATTCCGGTGGTATTCAGTTCTTTACAACCCGGAATTCGCTTCATCATACCGGCTAGGCACGGCGGCATTTCCTCTCGGATACCTTGGTGGTGGCATTTCATCATCGGCGTACGCTGCTCTGGCTGCCCGATAATTTTGCCCAGTTTCGCCCTTTCCGACAAGAGTGTTTCCGGCGTAACCATTTCCGGCATAGCCGTGGCCTGCCCCTTGGCTTTTTCTATCGGCATTATATTGCCCGGCTTTTTGTTTCCCGGCCAAAACCGGATCATACACAGTCATTTGTTGTACATTCACATCTTTTTCTCTTCTTCTGTCTAGGGGGGACGAGGCCTGCCCATGCGATTTGCTTCCGGCATTCCTTGCTGAATGAACTGTTTGGGATGTCGAGGCCGGTTTATTGTTCCTGGCCATCTCAACATTTTGTGCCTCGATCGTATCAAGTAACTCTTTTACACGGGCTTGTTGTTTTACCCAAGCATCACCTGATAGTGAATCACATGCTTCTACTGCAGCTCTAGCAGTTTTGAAAGTTTTATCCGGACTGCTATACTTAGGTTCCTCTACCGGCCCCAAAGATGCCGACGTGGTTTTACCGGAGAGAACCTCCTGCCGCAGATCCTGGTCTAAGTTACGACCTCTAAGCCGGTTGCCAGCTATTTTAGCGGGGTTCGCACAAACTAAAGCAAAGCCATGCGCTGCGTTTAGGTTGAGCTCCTTCTGGGCTCGGATGACATCTGATGCGCCGGTGAGCAGCGTCTGCCGCTGTGCTTCTAGCTCAGCTTGAGTGGCCATGACATTGGCGTTGTGCGCGATGGGCGTGGCCAACACGCTCATCGCTGCCTAGAGCGGAGTTGCCGCCGGTGGCACGTTGGAGGTGTTGGCGTTGTTCTCGTCCCGCTCGGTCGGGGATTTCGCCATGCGCCCGGACTTGGATTGCCCAGTGCCCTCTTCTGCAGCTCCTTTGCCCACACCAGCTGTGCCGTCCATCATGACCTCGATGCTACTGGCGACGCGGTCGGTGCGCGTCCCGCGGGCAGCTGCAGACCTTGGTGGATCCGGCGCCACCATCACTAGCGATGGGTACCAGGGCTTCGGCACGGTGCCGAGGTAGATGCGGTGCGAGCCAAACTCGATGATGCGACCGTTCTTGGGGAAGCGGCCGCCGTGGGCGAAGCAGCCGACGTTGTCGTTGACGAAATTCAGCGAGCTGAGGTGCTGGATGAGGCCAGATACCACGCGCTCGCCAGAGACGGTGAGGAGACCCGCCCGGATATGAACTCCAGCAAGCGCAGGTGCTGGCCCCACTGTGGGCACCAACTGTCGTCGTGGTGTAACAACAAATACCATGGGTAGGCTTAAGATAGGGGCCGGATGTACGCTTGAGGATCCGGGTGAGGGGAAGGATTAGAGGAGAAGGAGATTGAACTCAGGATCGTATTGATTTACGGACTACAAGGTGAAAACCTACAGCACAAGGGTCGATCCTCTACTGAACGCTTGATCGGTCGATCCCCACACAGGGGTGCCCTTCCTCTCCTTATATAGGGGACAGGAGGCTTACAGGGGAAGAAACCCTAGGGGTATCTTTGCTGACCTAAGCTACTTTATAAAGCTTAATTGGCTCCACGGATGACGTTTCTATCTTTAATCAGAGGGCTAGTGACCTCCTCCAGTATCTTTATCATCAGCTTCACCTTTGACGTCAGGGCTTCGATTAAAACTGAAGTGCTTTGCTCATATTGTAATTTAGTCCTTGAGGGAATCTTTGACCCGGGTGCCGACATGCTACAGTTGAGCCTATGCCGGATCTTCGGTATATTTACCTGTGAACTCCAGCTTCTTTGCCTTGGTACCTCAATCTCTTCTGTTTCCCGCACTCCGGCATACCCTTCCTGGTATACCGGACTGTACCAACTTAGCACTGCTAAACTTAACTCTTAGGATCCGGATTAATCTTTAATCCGGTATACAAATGGTTTATCATGGCATATTTGCCATAGTCTTGGCCTAGCGGGGGCCATGCCCCCGACAGAGATTGTGCGTACTGGTTGACACATTCGAAGATCATGTTCGATGTGTCCGTGGAGGTAATGAACCAGCAGAGGATCATGATGTAGTTTGGCTCTTGGCAGTTGGTCGATCCTCCGCCACCGATAGTACCTCTCCCTGACTACGTGTACACAAGTAAATTTAGAGTGTCATGATAACGCGTGAAGCACACGTCCGTTGGGAACCCCAAGATCATGGTGTGATGCGTACAACAGCAAGTTTTCCCTCAGTAAGAAACCAAGGTTATCGAACCAGTAGGAGATGAAGGCCACGTGAAGGTTGTTGGCGGAGGAGTGTAGTGCGGCGCAACACCAGGGATTCTGGCGCCAACGTGGAACCTGCACAACACAATCAAAATACTTTGCCCCAACTTAACAGTGAGGTTATCAATCTCACCGGCTTGCTGTAAACAAAGGATTAAACGTATGGTGTGGAAAATGATGTTTGTTTACAAAGAACAGTAGAGAACAATGATTGCAGTAGATTGTATTCAGATGTAAAAGAATGGACCGGGGTCCACAGTTCACTAGTGGTGTCTCTCCAATAAGAAATAGCATGTTGGGTGAACAAATTACAGTTGGGCAATTGACAAATAGAGAGGGCATAACAATGCACATACATATCATGATGAGTAATATGAGATTTACATAGGGCATTACGACAAAGTACATAGACCGCTATCCAGCATGCATCTATGCCTAAAAAGTCCACCTTCGGGTTAGCATCCGCACCCCTTCCAGTATTAAGTTGCAAACAACAGACAATTGCATTAAGTATGGTGCGTAATGTAATCAACACAAATATCCTTAGACAAAGCATTGATGTTTTATCCCTAGTGGCAACAACACATCCACAACCTTAGTGACAAGGGATTAACTTGTCAATGCCTACGGATGGTACACTAGGGTTTAGTTGGAAGTAGAGGGCAAGTAGATCTCGAAGGTTTCAGCCGAAAAGTACTCGACGATTATGAAAACTAGGGTTTGCGAGACAATGATTCGATGCTTTCTTTGTCCCTCGACTCCCCTTTATATAGGAGGTGGAGTCGAAGGATTCGTATTGTACAAGTTTACAGAGTCCGGGAGGGTTTCCAACTCATCCTGCAAGATTACAAATATCTTCTCCTAATACAACTCTAGCTTTCCTTAATATCAACTTGGGCTTCCGATTCTTCTTATTCTTCGGGTCGTGGGCCTTCAGTAAACCCCGGGTACTATCTTCGGCAGGCCCATTGGGGATGCCTATGTCAGTAGCCCCCGAGATTTTGCTTGAATCGTAGAGTCAGGGAAAATCTCCACTGTTTATATTTACTCGACAACTTTAAGCTTTTTTATATTTCTTCATATGAATTTCTATATTGTACAGGGATAATGGTAGTTGGGGTTAGTTCATCTGACGGATCAGGTACTAGTTAACTGCTCTAGTGGCAATCCGCAAAAACCTACTTCAAGATCACGTCCCTGGACATGATCTCGGGATACTGGTGTAAACTTCGACAGGTGCCGCTTAAGGTCTTACCATTCTGTCGAGTCCCAGTCATATTTATCGGGTACCTAACGCGTCCGTTAGGATTTTTCTTCGTATCTGTTGATACGGAT
Source organism: Lolium perenne (assembly GCF_019359855.2). NCBI lineage: Eukaryota > Viridiplantae > Streptophyta > Magnoliopsida > Poales > Poaceae > Lolium > Lolium perenne. The sequence goes on from NC_067250.2 coordinate 313,572,635, forward strand.
AAAAGTAGCAAACCGACGTCGTAGACGGCGCCACGCCACACGTAACGGATGCTGGTCTTACCTTCGCAAATTTGCGGCATTCAGAAATTGTTCGCAACTTTGGCGTTCTGAGAATATATTGTCGAGTGCTTATTCGGCTGTTGGAATGGCACATTTTATTGAGTCAACGGATGACTTATATTGCTCTCCCGATGGGAGTATATGTAGAGTTATTTATAACTCGAAATATACTCTATTGTTCTTCTATCTTTTCTTCTTTTTATCATTTCATCGGGTACGCGAACAGCGTTCCCGATGGGAGTAGCCCCCGAGTCTACAGCCAAGGACTTGTGCTTGGGTGTAGGCTCCACGCCTTATGCCGCTATATTTTTCCTCTGCCGAAATTTCCAAATCTCTCGGGTGCGCGAACAGCGCTCCCGATGGGAGTAGCCCCCGAGGCTATGATCAAATATTTGTATTTGATCATAGGATCACACCATTTCTATTTTGTCTTTCTCGAACTTTTCATTTTTTCCAAAGTAGCCCCCGAGCATTTGATCAAAAACTTGTATTTGATCAAAGGCTCTTCAATATCAAAGGCTCTCCAATATCTTTTGCTATCGCCTTTTTTATGAAGCTGGTAAGTCGAATTTTTCTCTTGCTAAAGTGACGTCATTGCTTACGATAGCCACGACCGCAGTTCCTGGAAATCGCGAAAAGTTCTCTCTCGCTGCCTTGCGGGCCCAAATTACGTATCATATTGACACGTCGTGCAAGTGGGGGACACACGTCCTCCGCTTTTCCTGGCGCACGCACTGTAACTCCTTCAGGGTGAAATTACTTTTTTACCCCTGTTCCACGTGGATACCATCTACCGCACACTTTTTCCATCCAACGGTACGCCGCTTCGCCGCACCTCTATATAAGGTCCCCTTCTTCTTCCTCGAGCACTTTCGCTCGCGCCGCTCTCCTACTTTCCTCTGCAAAAATCTCCTCTTGCGCCCCATAGTTCCCTGAGCTCAACTTCCCTCGAGTTGTACTCCTGCGCCATTGTTGATGCCACCGCGCAGACTGACAAGGCACAGCACGCCAGAATCAATAATGGCTTCCGTGGAAATGGGGAGCGCTGAATGGGAGAGATCCAAAATCTCTACCCAAGACATCAACCTCTTGAAGAAACTGGGGATAAGCAAGAAGCCCAAGGCGCTGTGCTTCCCCAGCGAAGAGAGCTACCCAACCCCTCCAATGGAGTATCGGGTTAGTTTCGTCGATCACCTCATCCGCGGCCTTTCTGCCCCCATTCACCCTTTTCTCCGGGGGTTGCTTTTTGTTTACGGACTGCAACTGCACCACCTCACACCCAATTCTATCGTCCACATTTCCATCTTCATCACCCTCTGCGAGTCCTTCCTCGGCGTCCAGCCTAACTGGGCGTTGTGGAAGCGCATTTTCTTTTGTCGCTGCAATGGCTCTCCCAATGTCGCCTATAACATAGGCGGCGTTGTTATCTGCGTTTGCCCTGATGTCGATTACTTCGATGTCAAATTCCCTGACTCAGTTCAAGGGTGGCGCAAGAAGTGGCTGTACATCCATGAGGAGAACCATGGATGTGCTGAAGACAACATCCCTCCTTTTGACGGTGCCGAGAAAATCTACCGCCGCCGCTCCTGGGATGCAGAGGCTACCGAAGAAGAAAAAACAGCGACAGAGGCATTGATGACCCGCATCCACGAGCTGCAAAACACCCGCGGCAAGGAGCTGTCGGGTATCCAAATCACGGCGTATTTCCTTAGGATTAGAGTGCAGCCTCTGCAGGCTCGCAAAAATCCCCTCTGGAAGTATGCGGGCGACAATGATGTGGATCGCCTGTCGGTGGATTTACCGGTCAAGGACTTAGAAAAACTTGTCCGGAAAATTTCCTCCCTCAGCAAAAAAGATCCTGTCCCTTCTTCTTGTCGCGTAAAACCATACAGCGCCACCAATGCGCTCCCCGAGGTAACCTTTGTCGACTTTGCTCATTTTTATTTGCCATCCTTTGCATAACTCTTTTGCTGACGCCTCCCCTTGTTTTTGTATAGAACCATGCAGATCTTGTCTCGCTTCCTCCCCTTCCTGAAGGTGGAGAAGTCGAAGAACGAGCTGTTGTCATTGAAGACAACCAAGATGCTCCTGTCCCTGATAGTGAACCCGCAGGTTCTCGAAAATCTGCGGGATCATCTGAAAAGGAAGCTGAATCCGAGGGTACCACCTCGGCACACTCTCCTCCTCATGCTGTTTCTCCAAAAAACAAAAGGAAGAGGACTGATGTCGAAGATTCCGGCACCTCCAAAGCCGAAGAAGCTGCTCCTTCACATCGGAAGGCAGCTTTCGATCCATACCTTGAAGCCCTCGTCAGTTCGTAAGTCACCTTTTGTCTCCTACTGTTTTGCTATTTGAAGAGTTTTGTCTATCTTGCTTCTTATACTGCCGCCATTTAATCGTAGTGGCGACGAGGAAGAAATGCCAGCTTTTGATGCGACTGCTCGAACGAGTACGTCGCATACTCTAGTTGTTTCTGAAGTGCAAGTTGAAGGAGAAGAATCTTCGCCTCCTCAACAAAACACCGACGAACCTGCTCCTCCTGCAAGCCCCCTTGTCCCTTCACCAAAAAGGGCGAGGGTTGAAACAATCATAGAGCCTTCCCTGCAATTGGGTAGCTCCTCGACTCCTCTTCTGGATGATGTAAGTCCTTGTACGCTTTCTGATGCTGTAGATATTTTCACTGTTTGCTTCTTTTTATTTTGTGATATCGCATTTTTGTCTCCTACTGACACTTTGTTTCTTTGTCTTTCTTTAACAGCCTTTAATTAAGGAGTTCATCCGCTTCGGTGCCCAATTCGTTGGGTACCGCGAGTATGCCAGCAAAACTGAAGGTACTGACTTCCTGCTTCTCTTTGCCCATGACTTCTTGCTCCTTTCTTGTCATAATTTTTACTTACTTTTGACTATTTTGGCAGAAAAACTTGCAAAGGCCAGCAAACGCGCCGACACGCTTGCTCAGAAATTAGAGCAAAGTGAGGAGGCTCGTAAAAAGGCCGAATCTGATGCTAGTAAGGCCAAGGCAGAGGCTGATAAGGCCAAAACAGAAGCTACTGGTGTCGAAGAGCTTCAGAAGAGGCTTCATGACGCCGAGACTGCCTTGAGCGAGCATAAAACCGCACAAGCTGCTCATGAAGAGGCGATTCTCAAGCGCTTGGATTCACAAAACCGTCGCTTTGTCAGTAAGTACTCGATCTATTTTGCATTCCTTAGACTTGCTTTTATTTACTTGTTTGTTGACCAACATATTTTTTCCTCGACAGGGAAAACAAACCAAGAATTTGAACTTGAAGATCCTGACAATGATCCCCTCCTCGACTCACTTTCTTTTCTTGAGTTTCACGGAACAGAAACCCGTGAAGGCATTGAACAGGCCCAGGAAGGATTGTCGCGGCTCTATCCTTACTTCTTCCCGAAGAAAAAGGAACCCGCGACTTTCCTTGCTCTTGCCAAGGATTTTAATCCGCCAGAAGATCTTGGACTGAAACTGCGCCAAGAAAATATGAAGATTGCCGTTGAAAGCACTGTCGCTCTGGTTGCTGACAGTTAACAAAACATCGACTGGACCAAGGTTGGCGACACACAGGAGATGGAGACCACAAAGTGGCGATCGCTGATCAAGGTTGCAAAGCCCAACACGAAGAAAATCCTTGCTTATCTTGGATTCAAGCCCACTCCTGCTCCTAGCTCGTCGAAGCCGGAGGTCTAGTAGAATGCCCTATCTTTTTTTTTTCCTGTTTCTTTTGAAGTTGTCGCCATAGTAGCTTTGGCGACAATTGTCGTAGCAACCCTTTTGAAGACCCCTTTCTGTAATATCTATGTAAATTTCCAGAAGATCAATGAAATTCTATTTTGCATGATCATTGATACTGAAATTTTCTTTTCCAGTTGATATTTGATAACTACTCCGCCAATCCTTGTCCTGCCGATACTTCGCCTGCTTCTTCCTTCTCGAAGAAAACCCTTGTCGATGATAACCTTATCGAAGTTTCTTCAAGTAAACACTTGTCGCAAGATTTGCAAGAACTTCGCCAACAACTTCAATCCATGAAAAAGAAAACTCTTGTAATGATGGAGCAATCTCGCAAAGCATCCGAAAGGGAGAGGATTGCTCTTCAACAAGCTAAAAAGCCATAACTGCCAAGGAAGCTGCTATTGCGGAAGCTGAAAAAGCAACTACTCGAGAAAATAGTATGCTCGAGCTAATGATTGAAGCTAGTGTGGATATGTTGGGTATGATTTTTCCAACTTAGAGCTTCCTCTGTCTTTTGCTGTATCTTCCTTTTTGTTAAATTTCTTGTTCTTTCGCCTGATAGGTTCTGTGCTCGACACTGCTGCTGAAGATGAGAGGGTAAGTGTAAGGACGAACCTCCTCGTTAATCTCTCTCTCAACCATGGCTGTCTATTCTGGGCCACTCCCGAGCGGACCCAACAGATTGTCAGGTTCCAAGATCGCGCGTGTCAGTTCGCGAATTTTTAACTTCTGCACGAGAACCTTGACTCTTGTGTACAAGACTATGTTTCCGCGAGATGAAGCTCCCGATACTCTTCTTGGATTGATGGAAAAGTTTCGAGATGCTCCTCGGATTCATAACTTTGTGCGAGCTCAATTGACTGCTAGAGAAAGATTCGCCATGATCATGATACATATTTGCCATCCAAAACTAGATCTGACAAAGATTGTCCCTAACTGCCTGGCCAAGAAATCGCGACGAAAGAATAACGTCGACGATATCAATGAAATGGTGACTCCTGTGGCCGAAGCGATGATGGATGAACTTCTTCGCATGGATTCTGAATTCTTCATCAAGGGGAGCTATGCTGAGCACAAGACAACTGCTGCAAATAACAAAGGTTTATCCATAGATAGTATATTAGGTCTTGACTGAGTTGTACTATATTGCAAAAAGTTACGTCTATATTTTTTGTCGGACTTTTTGTATTGATGAAGTTGTCTATATTGCGAAGTGTAATCTATATTGCGAAGCCCCCGAGCCTTTGGCTGGGGCCTATAATATTTTGTCTTCTCGAAGAATTTACTGTTTTGCGAGAATATATGTATTTTGCTGTCGCGGGTATGAGCCCCCGAGCGTGTCGAAGAAAAAAGATGTATCTCATCACTATCTTTTATTATATTGCAGCACCGCGAGCCCGCCTCATTAAAAACCTTTCCAGCCCCACTCGGTGCCCTGAAAAGGAAAAGAGTGCGTCTGAAAACTCGCGGGCATTTCAGTACATTGTATTTTTACAAGGGAGGACTATATTTTCGGCTCTAAGCGTAGAACCGCCTGAGCTGCGCCACGTTCCAGGGGTTTTTCTCGGGGACCCCTGTCTTCTTGTCCTTGATCCTGTACGCTCCTCCTTCGATTACTTCTGTGACGACGTAAGGGCCCAGCCATGGTGACTCGAGCTTTTCAGTACTTTGTTGATTGAGCCGTAGAATCAAATCTCCGACCTGGAAAGATCTTGGCCGCAATCGTCGACTGTGGTAATTTTTCAGGTCCTGCTGGTACTTGGTGACTCGTGATAGTACTTCATCTCGAGCTTCATCGAGTGCATCTACATCGTCCTCCAAAGCTTTTCTTGAAGTTTCCTCGTCATACTCTGTCACTCTTGGGGAGTCATGCTCTATTTCAATTGGTAGTACTGCCTCAGCTCCATGGACTAAAAAGAACGGAGTTTCTTGCGTCGCCGTATTTGGTGTTGTTCGAATACTCCACAGGACACTTGGCAATTCTTCTGGCCAGGTATGCCGAGCTTTTTCAAGCGGTCCTAGCAGGCGCTTTTTAATACCGTTGCAGATGATACCATTGGCTTGCTCGACTTGGCCGTTGGTTTGCGGGTGCCCAACTGACGCGAAGTGCAATTTAATGCCTACTTCTGCGCAATACTCCTTGGACGTAAAGTTACTACCGTTGTCTGTGACGATGCTGTGAGGTACTCCGAATCGAAAAACGATGCCCTTCACGAATTTTATCGCTGACGCTGCATCTGGTGAATTTATCGGCTTTGCTTCTATCCACTTGGTGAATTTATCGACAGCAACCAACATGTACTCGTATCCTCCTGGCGAAGCCTTGTGCAATTTTGCCACCATATCGAGTCCCCATTGGGCAAACGGCCAAGACAATGGTATTGGCATCAGCTCTGCCGCCGGAGAGTGGGGTTTTGCGGCAAATATTTGGCACGCGTCGCAGGTTCGTACTATCTCTTTTGCATCCTCGATCGTTGTCAACCAGTAAAATCCAGCCCGAAAAACCTTGGCTGCAATAGCTCGACTGCTCGCATGGTGACCACATATTCCGTCGTGTACATCTTTTAGGATTTTCCTTCGTTCTTCGGGTTTAACGCACCTTTGCAGCACGCCCGAAATACTTCGCTTGTATAACTCCCCTTTGACCACTGTGAAGGCTTTGGATCGTCGAATAACTCGCCTTGCTTCAACTGGATCGTCGGGTATTTCTTTCCTTAGGATATACGATATGTACGCTTGCATCCATGGAACTTCTACCATCATCACCAGCTCCTGGTCCTCTTCTTCGTCTGGAGCTTCTTTGAGAGGCGCCGAAGTTTTCTCCTCCTTCGTTTTCTTCTGCGCCTTCTTTGGCTTTGTGGATCTCTCAGCTATTTCTTCCCAAAACACTCCTGGCGGTATTGCAAGGCACTGCGACCCGATGTTTGCAAGAACATCGGCTTCATCGTTGCTCAGCCTACTGATGTGATTTACTTCGCATCCATCAAACAGCTTCTCGAGTTCGTTGTATACCTCCTTGTATGCCACCATACTGTCGTTGACTGCATCACATTGGTTCATAACCTGCTGAGCTACCAATTGTGAGTCGCCAAAGATTTTTAGTCGAGTTGCGCCGCAAGCTTTCGTCATCTTCATCCCGTGTATAAGGGCTTCATATTCTGCTTCATTGTTAGATGCGTTCGGGAACGTCATCCGTAGGACGTACTTTAATTTGTCGCCTTCAGGTGATATTAGTATCACCCCTGCATCAGCTCCTTCTACTCTCTTGGATCCATCGAAGTTCATGGTCCAAGTTCTCGACAAATCTGGGGGTCCTGTATTTTGTAGCTCCATCCACTCTGCAATGAAATCTGGCAGAATTTGCGACTTGATTGCTTTTCTTTTTTCATACGTGATGTCCCGAGGGGAAAGTTCTATTCCCCAAAGGGAGACACGTCCTGTAGCTTCTGGATTGTTCAGTATATGTGATAGAGGTGCTTCATTGACCACTATGATCGGGTGTGCCGAAAAATAGTGGCGCAATTTTCTTGCTGTGGTGAATACTCCATATGCTAACTTCTGGTACTGCGGGTACCGCTGTTTGGAAGGAGATAAAACTTCACTGATAAAATATACCGGCCTTTGAACTCCATGGAGTTTTCCTTCTTCTTCTCTTTCAACGACTAGCACCGTGCTAACCACCTGAGGTGTGGCTGCGATGTATAGCAGGAGAGGCTCCTTCTCTTTCGACGCCACCAGGATTGGTGGTGTCGAAATTGTGCGCTTCAAATCCTCGAAGGCTCTATCGGCCTCTTCGTTCCTGGAATTTCTCCCCTTGCTTGATTAAAGCATAGAACGGTAACGCTCTTTCTCCCAGCCTGGCGACAAATCTGCTTAAAGCTGCGACTCGCCCAGTTAGCTGCTGTATTTCCTTCAACTTTGTTGGCTTCCTCATGGTTATGATAGCTTGTATTTTTTCGGGATTTGCTTCAATCCCTCTTGCTGAAACTAGAAAACCAAGAAGTTCTCCTGCAGGGACGCCAAAGGAACACTTCGTCGGGTTCAACTTGAGGCAGAATTTGTCAAGGTTGTCGAAAGTTTCCTTCAGATCCTCAATTAGCGTCGTCCCCTTCTTTGATGTTATGACGACATCGTCGATGTACACTTGTACGTTTTTTCCAATTTGTGTCGCCAAGCACTTTTGCATCATCCTCTGGTATGTTGCTCCCGCGTTTTTCAGACCAAAAGGCATTGTTCTGTAGCAAAACACGCCGTAAGGTGTGATGAACGCTGTTTTGACCTCATCTTCTTCTTTCAATCTGATCTGGTTATAACCACAGTATGCATCCAAGAAGGAAAGACGTTCACATCCTGCCGTGGAGTCGATAATTTGATCGATCCTCGGGAGGGGAAAGTGATCCTTTGGACAATGTTTATTGAGACACGTAAAATCGACGCACATGCGAAGGACCTTAGTGTTTTTCTTCGGCGCCAACACTGGATTTGCTACCCATGTGGCCTCTGTATGCAGCTCCTTGATAAAGCCAGCTTCTCTTAGTCGATCGATTTCTGACAGCATAGCTTTGCGGTTTGGCTCCGAAAAACGCCGCAAAGGTTGTTTGATTGGTCTCGCTAGTGGATCCAAGTTTAGGTGGTGCTCGGCAAGTTCCCTGGGTACTCCTGGCATGTCAGCTGGACACCATACGAAGATTTTCCAGTGCTCACGGAGGAACTCGACGAGCGCGCTTTCCTATGCGAGGTCCATGTCCTTTGCAATGGACGTCGTCTTCTTCGGGTCTGTCGGGTGAATCTGCACCTCCTTAGAATTTTTCTCAGTGTTGAAAGTTGATTCTTTGTTTGGCCTTCCTACATCTGGCAGCACATCATAGTCAGTCGTGAGTCTTGACGCCATATATTCTGCTTGCATCCCGAAAGTTTCTGACAGTCGATGAAAATCCTTATCGCACTTATCGGCTAGCACAAAGCTTCCTTTGACTGTGATTGGTCCCTTAGGCCCAGGCATCCTCCACAATAGGTACGTGTAATGTGGTACCGCCATAAACCTAGCATATGCTGGTCGTCCCAACAAAGCGTGGTATTGTGATGGGAAATCCACGACTTCGAATTCCAGCCTCTCTATTCTGTAGTTTTCTCGGGTTCCAAACTGAACATCGAGATTAATCTTCCCCAGCGGATAACTTGGCTTCTCCGGTGTAATGCCGTGGAATAGTGTGTCGGTTGGTTTCAGATTTGCTAGGGATATGTTCATCTTCCTTAATGTATCTGCATACATAAGGTTTAAACTGCTGCCGCCGTCAATGAACACTCGAGATACGTCGAATCCTGCAATTACTGCTGGTAAGATAAGTGCTGATTGCCCTGGTCGAGGGACCTGATGTGGATGATCCGCTATTGTGAAGCCAATATCTTGCCCTGACCAATTAAGATACTCGACTGTTGGTGGAGGCATCTTCTCTGCCATGAACACCTGTCGCGAGATTACTTTGTGAGCTCTATTGGATGGCCTGCCTTTCTGAATCATCGAGACCGCTCCATTGGAATTGGGATCAACATAAGGTGGTGGTGCAGGTGCTGCCGCAATTCTGAGCTTATGTCGATTATCGTCCGTAATTGCGGGAGGAGGTGGCAGGTGAATCTCACTCCTGGGTCCTTGAGGATTTCTGGGTGCTGCCTGAGCATTGGCATGCCCTGCCCACCTTAACATTGCCTGAAAATTTCGGCAATCCTTCTGCAAGTGTCCTGATTGTCTTTTTCCGTTGTTGTCAAGATAAAAATGCATTTGACACGGCCCGTTCATCATCTCCTCGGGAGACACGAAAGGCCTCTGAAACCTCGACCCAGTATTTTGCCTGTTGTTTCGAGAGTCATCTCTATTGTCGCCTCGCTGCTCGTTGCTCCTCTGGTAATCATCTCTATTGTTTCCTCCGGCGCTTGCTCGGAAGCCAGCCGAAATTTGCCCAGGTGCATCATAACCCGAGTACTGTCGAGGAAATCGTCGCCTATTTTGATAATTTCGGCCGCGGTCCTCCTCTGGTGACCTATGCCGTTTGTTGTGAACAGCATCTTCTCCATCTGCCCATCTGTTTGCTATCTCCATCAATGCTGATACTGTCTTTGGATTGGTTCTCCCCAAATCCTCGACAAAATCTCCTCGCCTGATTCCTGCGACAAACGCATCTATCGCTCTCTCGTCAGATATATTCTCTGCCGATTTTTTGATAATATTCCACCTTTGGATGTATTTTCTCATTGATTCGTCTGGCTTCTGTCGACACGCCCTCAATTCCTCTAGTGATGCGGGTTTTTTGCAGGTGGACCGGAAATTCTTGATGAATATGTCCTCGAAGCTATCCCAGCTGTCGATAGATCCTGGAGGAAGCTTCTTGATCCAAGATCGCGCGGCTCCACTTAAATGCACCTGGATGCTTTGCATAGCTGTTGCTCTGGTCCCTCCAGTGAGCTTCACCATCTCAAGGTAATCAACTAACCAATCCTCTGGATCTTGCAGGCCGTCGAATTTCTTGAAGTTATCAGGCAACTTAAATCCCGAAGGGACTCGAGTTTTTCGTACTCTCCTCGTTTAGTTCTGGGGAGTGCCGATGTTCCCTTCTACTTTGCCGTGCTCTATCCACCCTTGCCTGCGCTGCCGTGTCTCTTGCTCCACTTGTTCCTTCGGGAGTCGCTGCTTCTGCTGCCGCAGGTCGTGGACTATTTTGCCTTGCTGTTCCTTCGGGAGGTGTTGATGCAAACGCCGTTCCCATGGCTCCAACTCCTGCCATTGCCATGTTGTACAGTGCCTCCCTTGGATCTCCTGGAGGTGGCCTGGATGCATGGATAAAGGCTTGTGTCGCCATATACCCAGCTTCTGGTGTCTTGGGGATAATATTCCCTCTCGTGTCTATCGACATAAAAGACATGTCGAGGTTTTGAACCAAGTGCTCTCTTTCTCCTTCGGGTATATGTTGCAACCTTGATCTTGCTCTGTTTCGAGATTCCCTGTGGCTATCTCCCGAGGTTCCAGATTGTCGACTCAGCTCTGCCCTTCGCCTGCTTGACGCAGAGGCTGCCTCCTTTCTTCTGTTCAGGGCAGCTGTCTGTTTTTCCAATTCCCTCGCAGCCCGTGCGAGCCTATATTGATATGCTTGCAACTCTTCTAGCGTGGCTGTTGTGGTCATTGGTTCTGAACCATCCATAGCTCTTGCGGCTCTATCCCATGCTGCTTGCGGGAGTTGAACTCTATCACGAGGCTCAGATCCGATATATTTGTTGCCTAGACCTCGTCGTAAATCCGAGGGATCGACATATGGATTTCCCAAATCGTCGAAAGCCTCAGATGTTTCCTCCTGATCGCGGCTTGGCTCTCTGATGGCACAGATCTGATGGTATTTTGTATTCAGATCTGTGCTGGGTTTGGTGACACCATCATAAAGATTGGTGAAGACCTTGCCCACTGTAGTGGATTTGTCGATGAAGTTGAAGCTGTCGACACTGCTCGAGTCTAGGAGTCCGCAGATGACTCGAAGGACATGTAGCTGAAGATCTTGGCGAGCTTTTCGCTTGCCCTGGTGCTGATGAAGTGTGGCGATGAAGTCTCCTCTTCGCCTGACTCGATCGACGATGTTGAGTTCGAAAAATCGGAATCGACCGCCGACAATCCCGACGATATCAGAATTTTGAGACGATACGTTCCCTCTTTCTCGACGCGAAATTGGAATCTTCCGAACGTCATCTCCATAGGCTCCTCCAGATACGCATATGCATCCAAACGGGAGGGCGGGTGAGGAACAAAATCGACAGGACCAGTTGCGATCTGTTTACCTCGATCCATCGCGTTGCTTGCAGTTGATGAAGTCGACGATCTTGAACGTGCCATCGAGATCAGATCCTTGACACCTCTAATCCCCACGGTCGGCGCCAATTGACAAGGGATTAACTTGTCAATGCCTACGGATGGTAGACTAGGGTTTAGTTGGAAGTAGAGGGCAAGTAGATCTCGAAGGTTTCAGCCGAAAAGTACTCGACGATTATGAAAACTAGGGTTTGCGAGACAATGATTCGATGCTTTCTTTGTCCCTCGACTCCCCTTTATATAGGAGGTGGAGTCGAAGGATTCGTATTGTACAAGTTTACAGAGTCCGGGAGGGTTTCCAACTCATCCAACAAGATTACAAACATCTTCTCCTAATACAACTCTAGCTTTCCTTAATATCAACTTGGGCTTCCGATTCTTCTTATTCTTCGGGTCGTGGGCCTTCAGTAAACCCCGGGTACTATCTTCGGCAGGCCCATTGGGGATGCCCATGTCACTTAGAACTTTCTGTCGCTGTCCCAGATTCAATGGAGGCATGAACCCACTATCGAGCATAAATACTCCCTCTTGGAGTCACAAGTATCAACTTGGCCAGAGCCTCTACTAGCAACGGAGAGCATGCAAGATCATAAACAACACATGTATGATAGATTGATAATCAACTTGACATAGTATTCCATATTCATCGGATCCCAACAAACACAACATGTAGCATTACAAATAGATGATCTTGATCATGATAGGAAGCTCACAAGATCTAAACATGATAGCACATGAGGAGAAGACAACCATCTAGCTACTGCTATGGACCCATAGTCCAAGGATGAACTACTCACACATCAGTCCGGAGGCGATCATGGTGATGTAGAGTCCTCCGGGAGATGATTCCCCTCTCCGGCAGGGTGCTGGAGGCGATCTCCTGAATCCCCCGAGATGGGATTGGCGGCGGCGTCTCTGGAACTTTTTCCGTATCGTGGCTCTCGGTAATAGGGTTTTCGTGACGGAGAGTTTAAGTAGGCGGAAGGGCAGAGTCGGAGGCGGCACAGGGGCCCCACACCATAGGCCGGCGCGGGCCCCATGCTGACCGCGCTGCCCTATGGTTAGGGCGCCTCGTGGCCCCACTTCGTATGCTCTTCGGTCTTCTGGAAGCTCCGTGGAAAAATAAGACCCTGGGCGTTGATTTCGTCCAATTCCGAGAATATTTCCTTTGTAGGATTTCTGAAACCAAAAAACAAGCACAAAACAGGAACTGGCGCTTCGGCATCTCGTTAATAGGTTAGTGCCGGAAATGCATATAAATGAGGTAAAGTGTATATAAAACATGTGAGTATTGTCATAAAACTAGCATGGAACATAAGAAATTATAGATACGTTTGAGACGTATCAAGCATCCCCAAGCTTAGTTCCTACTCGCCCTCGAGTAGGTAAACGATAACAAGGATAATTTCTGAAGTGACATGCTATCATAATCTTGATCAATACTATTGTAAAGCATATGAGATGAATGAAGTGATTCGAAGCAATGGTAAAGACAATGATTAAACAACTGAATCATATAGCAAAGACTTTTTATGAATAGTACTTTCAAGACAAGCATCAATAAGACTTGCATAGGAGTTAACTCACAAAGTAATAAATTTTTAGTAGAAAGTTTTGAAGCAACACAAAGGAAGATATAAGTTTCAGCAGTTGCTTTCAACTTCAACATGTATATCTCATGGATAATTGTCAACACAAAGTAATATGATGAATGCAAATAAGCAAGTATGTAGGAATCAATGCACACAGTTGACAAGTGTTTGCTTCTAAGATAGAAAGAAGTAGGTAAACTGACTCAACATAAAGTAAAAGAAAGGCCCTTCGCAGAGGGAAGCATGGATTGCTATATTTGTGCTAGAGCTTTTATTTTGAAAACATAGAAACAATTTTGTCAATGGTAGTAATAATTCATATGTGTTATGCATAAGACATCCTATAAGTTGCAAGCCTCATGCATAGAATACCAATAGTGCTTGCACCTTGTCCTAATTAGCTTGGATTTACATGGATTATCATTGCATAACATATGTTTCAACCAAGTGTCACAAAGGGGTACCTCTATGCCGCCTGTACAAAGGTCCAAGGAGATAAATCGCATTTGATTTCTCGTTTTTGATACATCTCAACTTAGGACATCCATACCGGGACAACATAGAAAATAGATAATGGACTCCTCTTTAATGCATAAGCAGTCAACAACAGATAATATTCTCATAAGAGATTGAGGATTGATGTCCAAACTGAAACTTCCACCATGATACATGGCTTTAGTTAGCGGCCCAATGTTCTTCTCTAACAATACGCATACTCAAACCATTTGATCATGATAAATCACCCTTACTTCAGACAAGACGAACATGCATAGCAACTCACATGATATTAAACAAAGGTGTAATAGTTGATGGCGTCCCCAGAAACATGGTTACCGCTCAACAAGCAACTTATAAGAAATAAGATACATAAGCTACATATTCTTTACCACAATAGTTTTTAAGCTATTTTCCCATGAGCTATATATTACAAAGACAAGGAATGAAATTTTAAAGGTAGCACTCAAGCAATTTACTTTGGAATGGCAGAGAAATACCATGTAGTAGGTAGGTATGGTGGACACAAATGGCATAGGTTTTGGCTCAAGGTTTTGGATGCACGAGAAGTATTCCCTCTCAGTACAAGGCTTTGGGCTAGCAAGGTTGTTTGAAGCAAACACAAGTATGAACCGGTACAGCAAAACTTACATAAGAACATATTGCAAGCATTATAAGACTCTACACTGTCTTCCTTGTTTAGAGAGACCAATCATGCAAACCAAATTTCAACAAGCTCTATGGTAGTTCTCCACTAATGGGTGCAAAGTACATGATGCAAGAGCTTAAACATGATCTATCTGAGCACAACGATTGCCAAGTATCAAATTATTCAAGACAATATACCAATTACCACATGAAGCATTTTCTGTTTCCAACCAAATAGCAATGAACGAAGCAGTTTCAACCTTCGCCATGAACATTAAAAGTAAAGCTAAGAACACCAATGTTAATATGCAACAGCAGAGCGTGTCTCTCTCCCAAACAAAGAATGCTAGGATCCGATTTTATTCAAACACAAACAAAAATAAAAACATACAGACGCTCCAAGTAAAGCACATAAGATGTGACGGAATAAAAATATAGTTTCACTAGAGGTGACCTGATAAGTTGTCGATGAAGAAGGGGATGCCTTGGGCATCCCCAAGCTTAGATGCTTGAGTCTTCTTGAAATATGCAGGGATGAACCACGGGGGCATCCCCAAGCTTAGAGTTTTCACTCTTCTTGATCATATTGTATCATCCTCCTCTCTTGATCCTTGAAAACTTCCTCCACACCAAACTCAAAACAAACTCATTAGAGGGTTAGTGCATAATCAAAAATTCACATATTCAGAGGTGACATAATCATTCTTAACACTTCTGTACAGTGCACAAAGCTACTGAAAGTTAATGGAACAAAGAAATCCATCCAACATAGCAAAACAGCCAATGCGAAATAAAAGGCAGAATCTATCAAAACAGAACAGTCCGTAAAGACGAATTTTTTAGAGGCACTTAACTTACTCAGATGAAAATGTTCAAATTGAATGAAAGTTGCATACATATATGAGGATCACTCACGTAAATTGGAAGATTTTTCTGAGTTACCTACAGAGGGGGCTACTCAAATTTGTGACAGCAAGAAATCTATTTCTGCGCAGTAATCCAAATCTAGTATCAACCTTACTATCGAAGACTTTACTTGGCACAACAATGCAATAAAATAAAGATAAGGAGAGGTTGCTACAGTAGTAACAACTTCCAAGACTCAAATATAAAACAAAAGTGCAGAAGTAAAATAATGGGTTGTGTCCCATAAGCGCTTTTCTTTAACGCCTTTCAGCTAGGCGCAGAAAGTGTGAATCAAGTATTATCAAGAGATGAAGCATCATTACCAGGGAGTTGGGAGTTTTCTCAACAATGCATTGTATCTTGTCTATGTAAGTAACTCCTCTTTCGTTGCTCCTAGGCTTACTATCCTCATCAAACAAATTTTCAGGAACAAGTCAAGCATAGTTATTTTCTAGAGCTTCATGCATTCCTAGGAGCTTACTAGGTATAGGTACTTTAATCTCCCTCTCACCATTGACGTTATTAGTGTACTTTAATCTATCCATGTCCATCTTTTCAAGTGTTTTTTGCAAAATCGGTACAAAATCCAAGCCTCTTATGCTGAATAAAAACTTTTCTAGCTTCTTTAGCTATATCACCAAATTCTCTAAGAAGGACCTCTAAAACAAAATCTCTCTTTTCTCCATTTCCATATCAGAGAGTGTAAGAAACATATGTTGTATTATAGGATTGAGATTAACAAATCTAGTTTCCAACATGTGTACTAAAGAGGCAGTAGCACTTTCATAAGCAGGAACAACTTTTACCAAGTGTCTATCTTCAAAATTTTCAACCATACTAACATGAGTGAAAAATTCTTCTATATTATCTCTTCCAATAATAGACCCTTGCCCTACCGGTATATCTTTCAGAGTGAACTTAGGAGGAAGCATGATGAAATAACCAAAAGGTAAATAAAGTAAATGCAAGTAACTAATTTTTTTGTTTTTTTGATATGAAGAAAACAAACAAGACAGTAAATAAAGTAAAGCAAGTAACTAATTTTTTTGTATTTTTGATAGAGAAAGCAAACAAAGCAGTAAATAAAATAAAGTAAAGAAAGACAAAAACAAAGTAAAGAGATTGGATGTGGGAAAATCCCCTTGCAGCGTGTCTTCATCTCCCCGGCAACGGCGCCAGAAAAAGAGCTTGATAACGCGTGAAGCACACGTCCGTTGAGAACCCCAAGAGGAAGGTGTGATGCGTACAACAGCAAGTTTTCCCTCAGTAAGAAACCAACGTTATCGAACCAGTAGGAGATGAAGGTCACATGAAGGTTGTTGGCGGAGTGTAGTGCGGCGCAACACCAGGGATTCCGGCGCCAACGTGGAACCTGCACAACACAATCAAAATACTTTGCCCCAACTTAACAGTGAGGTTGTTAATCTCACCGGTTTGCTGTAAATAAAGGATTAAACGTATGGTGTGGAAAATGATGTTTGTTTGCAAAGAACAGTAGAGAACAATGATTGCAGTAGATTGTATTCAGATGTAAAAGAATGGACCGGGGTCCACAGTTCACTAGTGGTGTCTCTCCAATAAGAAATAGTATGTTGGGTGAACAAATTACAGTTGGGCAATTGACAAATAGAGAGGGCATAACAATGCACATACATATCATGATGAGTAATATGGGATTTACTTAGGGCATTACGACAAAGTACATAGACCGCTATCCAGCATGCATCTATGCCTAAAAAGTCCACCTCCGGGTTAGCATCCGCACCCCTTCCAGTATTAAGTTGCAAACAACAGACAATTGCATTAAGTATGGTGCGTAATGTAATCAACACAAATATCCTTAGACAAAGCATTGATGTTTTATCCCTAGTGGCAACAGCACATCCACAACCTTAGAACTTTCATCACATCGTCCTGCATTCAATGGAGGCATGAACCCACTATCGAGCATAAATACTCCCTCTTGGAGTCACAAGTATCAACTTGGCCAGAGCCTCTACTAGCAACGGAGAGCATGCAAGATCATAAACAACACATGTATGATAGATTGATAATCAACTTGACATAGTATTCCATATTCATCGGATCCCAACAAACACAACATGTAGCATTACAAATAGATGATCTTGATCATGATAGGCAGCTCACAAGATCTAAACATGATAGCACATGAGGAGAAGACAACCATCTAGCTACTGCTATGGACCCATAGTCCAAGGATGAACTACTCACACATCAGTCCGGAGGTGATCATGGTGATGTAGAGTCCTCCGGAGATGATTCCCCTCTCCGGCAGGGTGCCGGAGGCGATCTCCTGAATCCCCCGAGATGGGATTGGCGGCGGCGGCGTCTCTGGAACTTTTTCCGTATCGTGGCTCTCGGTAATAGGGTTTTCGCGACGGAGAGTTTAAGTAGGCGGAAGGGCAGAGTCGGAGGCAGCGCAGGGGCCCCACACCATAGGCCGGCGCGGGCCCCATGCTGGCCGCGCCGCCCTATGGTTAGGGCGCCTTGTGGCCCCACTTCGTATGCTCTTCGGTCTTCTGGAAGCTCCATGGAAAAATAAGACCCTGGGTGTTGATTTCGTCCGATTCCGAGAATATTTCCTTTGTAGGATTTCTGAAACAAAAAACAGCACAAAACAGGAATTGGCGCTTCGGCATCTCGTTAATAGGTTAGTGCCGGAAAATGCATATAAATGATGTAAAATGTATATAAAACATGTGAGTATTATCATAAAACTAGCGTGGAACATAAGAAATTATAGATACGTTTGAGACGTATCATGTCACTCGTTTTAGATTGTTCATCATTGTTTGCCTAACTCACACAATTATTTCTACAGGTATAATAGAAAGGGTACTAGCCACTCAGCGCCTTAGCGGAGTGGTGGCTTAAGCGTCTTGGCACGTACGTTGCTAAGTGGGATGGTGCGACAACACAAGTCTAGCGTCACAATTAGCAGTTTGATCCACAGGAGTTTGACGCATATTTGCAGAGGTACATGCCAGCCACGCGAGTGTGCATCATCCCATCGAGAGATCCAGCTGAGGCGCCTCCAGCGACTATGCACGATATGTTACCTGACTCAGTCCACAGCCGGCAGTCGACAACACACAGTACATAACTTTCTATTCCACCAATATACTTGTCGTTTACATATTGGGTTCTACGTTTTATGTACTACCATGATTTTTGCAGGGTCAGATGACTTCAGACTTACATGATGAAGTCGCTCAGTACACATGTTCCGTGTTCACTGGGCCTCTGCTTCCGACGTCATTCAGCGCCACCACCTCCACTATGCCCCTCCACACAGCAGAAGTGAAGACACGATCCACGACCACGTCTAACACCAACGGCGGCACCCAGACCACCGCCTCCTCACCGGGCATGAGGTTCGTCGTGGCAGCAACAACACACTCCTTCGTTCGACGACTTTCAGCAGCAACAACACAGTTCACGGCCACATCTCACACCGAAGGCGACGCCCAGACCACCACCCCCTGACCAGGCAGGAGGTTCATCGTGGCAGCAACACACTCATTCGTTCGACGACTTTCTGCAGCAGCATCACGGTTCGTTCGACGACTTTCAGTGGCAGCAGCAACAGGCTCCTTTCACGGGAGGAGGAGGATACACACATGGTATGTAATGTTCTAGATATTGAGATTCATATAAAATATACTCTACTTAGTTTGACATCACTTATATTTCATGCCATAGGATACACGCAGCACACGTCATCCAACCTTTCATGGGGAGCTAGTGATCAGGATGCTGAGCACATGGAGTATTATAGCACACAACAAAACTATGTCGGGATGCAAACTCCTCCACCAGAACCCACACAGGTGACACAATACAACCCCGAGTCCGGGTCCTGGATCCCTGCTCGCAACATCAGGCCTCCGTACAGGTTTGGTTGGACACACCGTTCTACGCCACCCGCACGATAGCCCAGACACCGTTACGACTGATGTATGACCTATGTATCAGACATTTATGTATGCATGACCTATGTATGAGACATTTATGTATGTATGACCTATGTATCACACATTTATGTATGCATAACCTATGTATCACACATTTATGTATGCATGACTTATTTATCAGACGTATCTTAATTAGGGTTGTTTCTTAATTTGAAGTAAATGTGCTGCCAATATCTTTGCCACTTATTTCCCGGTCACATGTTCCACCCAGTTTTCCCGCCACTTATCTCTTGCCAAAATTTCCCGCCACTTTTCTCCCGCCCAGTTTTCCCACCGAAATTTCCTGCCTCTTTTCTCCCGCTCACATCTTCCCGCCGAAACTCTGTCCTCCATCCTATAAATACCCCATGACATTTCCTTCTGTTTTAGTGTGCTCTCTCTACAAGATGAATCCCTCATATAAGAATTCCTCCCATCTTTTCAACGAATTTATGGCCAAACCTCTTCTAGACAGTGCCCGCTATGTGATGTGGGAGAGTAAGGTAGGGACATTCGAGGAGTTCATCAGTAGAGACACCTTGCTCCGTAAGGTGGGTAGGGAATTTGAGACTTGGTCTTACGGAATTCCACTCAAGAAGATGCCTGCTCGTAGCCCCCGGGAAATAAGGTGTGAGCTTATCAGGTTGAATGAGAAGTAGAAGAAACTAACATGGAATGATGATGAAGAAAAGGAAAAGCTTTTGAATTATCCAGCACGGTGGGCGGATGAGAGCGAGGATGATGATGATGTCTTTGATCCTAGCAGCAAGGCAAGGCGAACTACATCGTCGAAGGGCATAAGTGCCAACTCCTCGAAGGTCAAGAGTGATGCACCGCCGGTCATCGACTCTGACAACGACTTCGAGCCTAGCAGCAAGGGCAAGAGAGCCGCATTGTCAAAGGGCAAGGGAAAGGGTGTGTAGCCTTTTTTAGTGTTTAAGTTTTTAGTAGAGATGTATCTTCCACTAAGTTGTAGCATTTAAGTTTCAGTACCGATGTATCTTCCACTATGTTGTAGTGTTTAAGTTTCACTACTGATGTATCTTCACTAAGTTGTACCGTTCCATGCTAAATCAATAGTACTTTATTAAAACAGCTTAGGAAATTAAGATACAATAGAGCTGAAATTAAAATACGGCTTATCACTACAGCGGAATTTAAGATACAACGACAAACTTAAACTGAAATTAAGATACATAGCTAGTATGACACTTCTCTCTACTTTCCCCGCGTCCAGCATGGCCATTTTCCGGACTTGTCGCCGCATTCTTCTGTCGCTTGCGCCTCAGCAGCTCTTTCCCTTAATTTCTTCCTTTACGCTTCACGGGCCTCCCTACGTACCTCTTCCTCCGCATACCTACGTGCAACCTCATCATCCATCCTCTTTTGATTCACCTCCCGATTGAGAGCTTGATCCACCATTAATTTCTGGATTTGCCTCTCTCGCTCTGCTTTATCATTAGCAGCAGCCTTTTCCTGACGCTCCTCCTCAAAGAACCTTTCCCATGCATGCCGGTGTTTCTCCACAACCTCCAGGCGCGCCCAATCCAGCTGCTACTTGTCTATCCAGTGAAACCATTTGCACAAGGGCGGGGGAGACTGCAACACAAACACTAATATTAAACCAGATACAAAAAGACATACAAATATGCCTAAATAAAAATTGTGTCAAAACATACCGGTGGCCTGGTGGATGACGAAGCTGAACTTCGGCCTTCGGGGTGGATCATGATCATAGTTCGTACACATGATTTTTTAATGACGAACTGATCAGAGAAATCCTCCACCCGCTTAACCTTGGCAAGAAGGCCGCACAAACACCGCTCCGCTGTCACACCCGGGGGAAAACCTGCTGCCTTAGCCTTTGTCGGTCTAGACTCCTGGTCAGAGCACGACACACTCATGGTAGCTAAGGGCGAGCCAGCAGAAAAAAGAGAGAGGTAGAAGCCCTTGTGCAACGAAGAGTGTCGATCCCTGCTTTCATAGAAAAAATCCGAGAATGAGGCGGGAACATATGGCGGGAGAAAAGTGGCGGAAAAATATGGCGGGAGAGCAGTGGTGGGAGATACGGGCCGGAAACATTTTACCGAGTGTGCCGTAGGCGGGAGATATGTGCGGGAAAATATTTACCAAAGAGATGAGATGAGCCCTAAACTAACCCTAAACATAACCAAGCAGTCCGGTCGGTCAGTAGTTGACTAGTTGCTCTCTAGTAGGCCGGTCGGCCTGTAGTTGACTAGTTGCTCTCTAGTAGGCCGGTCGGCCTGTAGCTGACCAACAAGTTTTGCTCTTTGACAGTGCATAGGCGGTGTCCATAGAAGCACCAGCCGACACCCTATGTGTCTCCTACGGACCAATCGGCCCATAGTAGGCCGACAGAGTCACAAAATTAAAATAGATCCAAAACGCGTAATACTCCCGTAAAATAATAAAAGAATCGTATTATTGAATTAAAAAAAAATCGCAAGTGATGATGTGTGCTTATATGCTTGAGTCTCATTTGTGATGAACTTGTTTGTGTGGAATTGTCCTTTGTGTTTGAACTATGTCACTATGCTATTTAGGTTGAGATTTAGGTATTTTAGAGCCATTTGTTGTTGATTTTTTTTGGTCCATTTTGATATATTCTTGTTATGGTAGTTCATTGTGATTTTGGTTAGTCTCCACCGTAGACCGGTGTGGTAAGGGGCACTGGTGCCGTGGGAGAGCCTTTATCTCTCTAGCGGATACCCACCTGCCCAGTCATCCAGACGTGTTTACAAAATTCAAAGAGCCGTTGGGAATACGTACCCCCATCTTTTCTGAACTCCATGTATATACACAGGTATCCGGCCCCTAGTCGTCTACACTCTACACCTCACCCCGCTTTCAAAATTCAAAACAAATGCAGTGAATCGCTCGCGCGGCATATTCCATCCTGATCCTCTTTTTTCCCGTACACAGCGCAAGAACGGCAGCTGGAAAAGCCAAGGAGAAAATTTCGGCGTTTTGCTCAAAGAGGAGAGCTCTCCTGACGATCGTCGTCATCGCCACCAGCCCAGGAGGAGAGCTCGTTGGCAGGCAAGATACTGTATTTCGTAAACCGCAAGCCACGTAGTTTGACCGGTCGCGCGCGGAGAGAGCGTCCCACTGCAGGTGGGCCCAGACGGAGCCCCGGCGCTCGCCATTCCGCCGCGTTCCCGCGCGCCCGTTCCAGGCCACCTTTTTCCATCGCCAAAAGCATCCAAGGCGCAGACCTCAAAGCCTCCACCTTTCCCGGCCCCCTCTCCGCCTCCGTCCATCTCGCCCGCCGCCGCCACCACCCTACCAGAAACCCTAGCCCCCAGCGATCCCCTCGCTCCACCACTCTCCGACCCCTCACCTTGTCCGCGCGCGCCCATGTCGCCGGTGACGCCCTCCCGGGCCACCGACCCCAGCCGCTCCGCCCGGCTCCGGCCCAAACCAGCCGACGCCGACGCCGACCTCGGACGCGGGACGTCGCGCTCCGCCCGGCTCCAGCCCAAACCAGCCGACGCCGAGCTCGGACGCGGCAAGCGCCAGCGCAAAGCGGCAACGGCCACGGACGACGACGGACAGCCTGTGGGGGCGGGGGTGGCGGACGCCGACGCCGAGCAAGAACGCGGGGCGTCGCGTTCCCGCGGCAAGCGCCAGCGCAAAGCGGCCGGGAAGGCAGATGCTGGTACCCGTGGCCGCGGGAGCGCCGCCAAGGACGACGACCCGGAGGAGGCGGCACAGGCGCCTGTGGGGGAGGCGCCGAGGACGATGGACGCGGACGGCGCGATCAGCGACGACATCTGCGCGGACGAGCCGGACGCGGAGGAGCTGCGGATGGGCGACGACGACGAGGAGGCGTCGGACGGCGTCGCGGCGGGTGGAGGAGACGGGTCCGGCGCCGGAAAGAAGAGGGTGGCGCGGCCGAGCGCGAAGAGGACGTCGAAGGCCGCCACCCCGGACCACTTCGTGGGCGAGCCCATACCGGACGGCGAGGCGCGGCAGCGCTGGCCGGAGCGGTACGCCGCCAAGGTGCCCAAGGTAACAATACCGTGCCTTACTGCTGTTTCCCAGCCTCTGATAGATGTCTGATCAACACGCGCGTGCTTAGCTGGTAGATCGAGATGGTCGTTCATGTTCGGACACTGTGGCTGACAAAAATCTTGCACCTTTTTGATCGCTCGCAGGGTTCCGATTCAAAGGCTAAGAGGTATGGACAGCATGGCTTGTGCAATGTTCGCCTTAATTGTACTGCCTGCAAAGGGATCGAGCTCTCCTTTGCGTTTCCGCGCGGTGCTCAAGGGATTTCTGCTTCTGCAGGTCCGATGCCGAGGAGGAAATTCGAGCCCTGCGCCACTACACAACAGTTTGTGTGGACGACGCCAACTTTCATCTTGGTGATGACGTCTACGTCAAGGTCAGCCACGACTGCCTGCTTGTAGCTGTACCGCTTATTGACTGATCGATTGCCATTGTTCTCCTTGGCTGATTGTAGTGTAGGAAGAAGCGATTCATACAGTTTGGGTTCCAATTTTTCATTATGCTTATTATTGTTCAAGCTGTCCTCCTTTTTTGTTTCTGCCGTGCTGTTAACTTCCATGCATTCAGTTTGTGACAATAGAATGTGCTCAGGTGCATGCGTGCTAGCCAGGTTCCTTGTATCAATTCAATACTGTGCTGTGCAATACTAAGTTAAGTGCATAAGCTGTGAACTAAATTGTCCTCCATCATGGATATGTATGTAAGTCAAGTTCTGAATTTTATGATTTCGTACACTAGGACTACAGGTTTGTCTGATGGAGTCCTTCTGCATTATACCAAGAGAATCTTTTCATGCATCACTAACTTACTCTGTGCCCATGTATTCTTAGTTTAGAGGGTCATTTAGATTTTTAATTAAGTAGTTTCTTCTTGATTTTATCAACATACAACACACCCTTTTCCTCATGTTATATATCTTCGATTCAAATAATGTTAGTTTGCACTGTTCCATGATATGTGTGAATCTGATCTGTGATATTTAGCGCTTCAGGAAATGTCTTGTATATATACTTTGCAGACTGCTTACTGATTGTTTCCTTTTGCATGGACCATATGAAGGGTGTGGTTCCTAAATATTCTAGTTTTCTCTCCTGCATTTATCAACATAGAACGCCCTTTTTCTCGTGTTATACATCTTCGATTCAAATGTTAGTTTGCCCTGTTCCATATTATGTGTGAATCTGATCTGTGATGTTTAGCACTTCAGGAAATGTCTTGGATATATACTTTGCAGACTGCTTATTGACTGTTTCCTTTTGCATGGACCATGAAGGGTGTGGTTCCAGAATATTCTAGTTTTCTCTCTTGCATTTTTATCTTGTTGACTACCTCTACTTTAACCAACTACGGTAATCATGTTATTGTTATTCTGACTGACTGCAGGCTGCTCCTGGTGTGGATGATTACATTGGCCGGATCACAGAGTTGTTTGAAGGAAGCGATCATGGATCACACTTCACTTGTCGCTGGTTCTTCCGTGTGGAAGATACGGTATGTGTGTCAAGCATGCATGTGTTCTTATTCTTTTTTCTGAATGCAATTCCTCATGTGCCTAACACAAATTTACAGGTCATCTCACCCAGTTTGCTGGAGGTTAATGATCATAAGCATGATCCTAAGCGTGTTTTCTTTTCAGAGGAAAAGAATGACAACCTGATTGAGTCAATTATCTCTAAAGTAAATATCATTTATGTTGGCCCAAATGTAAGTGCTCCATTCATGCTTTCAAGTTCATGAATGTGTAATACATACTACTTGTTATGTTTCTACTGATGTTTGCATGTTTGCTTTATTAAACAACTACAGATGACACCCACGGCTAAAGCTCAGCTGATCTCAAAGTGTGATTTGTATTATGACATGTCATATTCGGTAGCATATTCCACGTTTGCGAATATGCCACCAGGTAATCATCTGTAGATATTATTTTCCCTTCGTTGCAACCATCATAAGTGCTCTGTCAAGCTTGTCTTTTTTGTTTCCTGTATGCAACTTATATTAACATAAAAAATGCAGTAGACTTGGATGGTCTGATCATAATTTGAAATGGCACAATACAATGATAATTTTGATGATACTTCCGGGAAGTACATTTGGCAAACTAAAAACTCATTGATATAGTGTACCATGATATATCTCCTCATGTATTTTTGACCAGTTAAACTCTTGTAGAAAATGGTGGTGCGATGGGCAGTGAAGCAGATGCTGACTCTTCTAAGAAAAAACCAATTGCTGACATTGTGGCACCACCTGATGAACAAATGGAAACAGCAACACTGCTGGATCTTTACTCTGGGTGTGGTGCCATGTCTACTGGGCTATGCATGGGTGCTGCATGGTCTGGCTTAAAACTGAATACAGTAAGTTTTCTGCTTAGAATGTCTTAGGACTTTCACTGCTGCTGAAGGCACCGTAACTGACAATCTTAATATTATTATCTTTGCAGAAATGGGCTGTAGACATGAATACAGATGCTTGCAACAGTCTAAAGCATAACCACACAAGCACACAGGTAGCTAGTAACTACAATTGGCACTGAATTGCATTCCCTGTTTTGTTAACCAGGCATAATGACTTGTATGATTTTACCTCTAATTTGTAGGTGCGGAATGAGAAGGCTGAGGATTTCCTTTCCCTCCTTCAGAACTGGGATGCCCTCTGTAAGAAATATGATGTCCATAATAGCAACTCTCTACCACAAACTTCGAATAATGATGAAGATGATGAAAATGAAAATCTCCCGGAGGGTACATTTGAAGTAGAGAAACTGGTTGATATTTGCTATGGTGATCCAAATGGCACTGGAAAGGCTGGGTTGTGGTTTAAGGTACTGCATACAGCCTTGGTTTTTCAAAGTACCTATTTTGTGTAATTCTTTTGGATTTCAAGGCTATTTTTAGTCTTCTCTTGTATGTTTAATTTTACACTTGATAATTTAGAACATTCGTGTATTTATGTAGGTACGGTGGAAAACATATGATGCTAGTTATGATAGTTGGGAGCCAAGTGATGGCCTTAGGTTGGTATCTGTTTCATTACGTTCCTCCTTATTTTGTTTTGTCAATGGTGCCTTAACCTAGTTAACATTTCAGTGATTCCCCTGAACGCATTAAAGAATTTGTTGAGAATGGATACAGGGAATCCATTTTACCCTTGCCTGTACGTATATCCCTCCTTGTTCCTTTTGGATTCTTGTACTTGTGCTACGTATTAATGTATTTCTAATTCCAAAGGGATGCGTAGATGTTATCTGTGGGGGTCCTCCTTGCCAAGGCATCAGTGGATTGAACAGATTCAGAAATTATGAACATCCACTGACGGATGAAAGAAACAAACAACTGGTTGTGTTTATGGATATTGTGAACTACCTCAGACCCAAATATGTTCTTATGGAGAATGTCGTAGATATTCTAAAATTTGCAGATGGGCTTCTGGGGCGTTATGCATTGAGTCGCCTTGTCGCCATGAGCTACCAAGCTAGACTTGGACTCATGGTTGCAGGATCTTATGGGCTACCACAGTTCAGGATGCGAGCGTTTCTCTGGGGAGCGCTTCCTTCAGTGGTACCTCTCTTTTTCCTATGCTCCTTGCTCTGTTGTACCTTGTAACACTACTTCTAAGAAAGGTTCATCTGGCAATGTAGGTACTTCCAAAGTTTCCGCTTCCCACCCATGATGTTATTAATCGAGGAGTAGTGCCAAATGCATTCTCGGTATGAGAACATATTACTAACACCATGTTTATGTTAATATTACATCTTACTGAAATTATGCTCTGTTTTCAGCAATGTCTAGTTGCATATAATGAAAATGAAGATAAACACTTGAAGGAAGCTCTTGTCATTAGAGATGCTATATCCGATTTACCAAAGGTTTTCACTGGCCTTTTTCTTCCCCTACTCAATTATTTGTGGAGTGCTGCCTGAACATCAGTGGTTTTCTCTGTCCTCATAAGTTGTATTCTTTTCTACAGGTTGGAAACCATCAACCTAATGATGTGATGGACCATTGTATTGGACCCAAAACAAAATTCCAACAATATATCCGGCTCAACCGTAAAGGTAAACCTCCTAGTCTGACCGCTTGAGTGTTAATATCTGCATGTTTTTCTTATATTTTTGGTCATGTTGGTGGTTCAATGATGTCACCATGCCATAATTTCCACCATTTCTTACTATCTGTTTGTGACTTCTTGGTTATACTGCTACTCTTGAGTTATTTGGTGCCATTCTGAGTTATCTTGTTCTGTTATTCATGTTAAGACATGAAGGATTACTCACTTGGAGATGCTACTCCCAAGGAAGGTCAGCTATTTGATCATCAACCCCTACAATTAAACAACGACGATTATGAAAGAGTGCAGCAGATTCCCGTAAAAAAGGTAAGCTGAGGCTGAACATGTGTCATGCCCTTTCTCTTTTTACCCAGTCCTACAATTTTTGAGCAATTATTGTATTTCAGGGAGCCAACTTCCGTGATTTGAAAGGTGTCCGGGTTGGGGAAAACAATACCGTTGAGTTCGATCCAGATATTCCTCGCGTACTTCTGTCTTCTGGGAAGCCTTTGGTACTACTTATATCTGGTGTGCTTTTATCACTGTAATCTACATATTTCCCATGTTTTAATCATCCTTGCTTCTCTTGTAGGTACCTAGCTATGCCATGACCTTTATCAAGGGCAAATCACTGAAGTAAGTACACCGAATATTGGTTTGTATTATTCGTAAAACTTGATTGATAATCCTTGTTGTGTTGCTTTGCAGACCATTTGGACGCCTGTGGTGGGATGAAACTGTTGCAACTGTTGTCACCAGAGCTGAGCCTCATAACCAAGTGAGCTCTTAATACAATTTCTGGTACTTTTATGATTTTGTAACTTGCCAGTATCTTTTATTTTCATCTAGCGTGGATGGACTTTTGCAGATTGTTTTGCATCCCAACCAGAACCGAGTTCTGACCATCCGCGAAAACGCGAGGCTACAAGGCTTCCCAGACTATTACAGGTTGCTTGGCCCTATAAAACAGAAGTAAGTTCATCTACCATAACTGTTTGATTTTTGTAAGGACGGTAACTATGAACCTCTAGGCGTTTTTTATTAGTTGACTTATTTGTGATGTGCATTCTTTATATAGATATATCCAAGTAGGCAATGCCGTAGCTGTCCCTGTTGCTCGAGCTCTGGGGTATTCCCTTGGACAGGCGTACCAGGGCGAATTTGACGGCGACTATCCCCTGTTCAAATTGCCACGGAATTTTATTCCTATGGATCAAGCAACACTCACAAGATTGTCGGAAGGAACTTCTAGAGGCGAAGTAGAGGAGGCAGAATAAGTTTGTGACTGAGTGTGTTGATTTTGGTCATATACTTGCATTGGTAGCTGTCAAAACATTGTCATTTATTCTGTCCACTGATTTTTCCAACTCATCAAAAATTTGTGAACGTCTGTAACTTATAACTAAAAGCCTATGTATTTCCCCATTGCATACCTGTCTATTCCTTCAAATTCAGAACCTTTTTTGAGGAAGTTTTGCTGCTGGAAGATATGTGAGTTTTCCCTTAAGTCTATTATTCAGGATACTCTGAATTTGCTTGGGTTATGCACCAAGTCAGTTCACCATTGGTGCTGCAACATCTCTACACATCTTGTAATTCTGAAGTAGTGATGTGCTATTTGATCGAGTGACACAGAATAGATATGTGAATCCTCATTGCACTGACCTGTTTTGTTTATTCTTGTTGTTCTGAGACAAAGTTGTCTGACAAATGATGGAGGATGTGAGGTATTTAGACACGGCAGGGTGAAACATAGGTCAAGTTGGTCAGCAACCACTTCTGTTGGGATTATTTCGTGTGTTATTTCCATGTTCCTCTTTCCTGGCAAGCATTCTCCTCTTTTAGTCAGTCATCAGGTTGACATTTTTGTCAATAGTTGGTGGTTCGTTAATGTAGCTCTCCATTGGCATGCTAATAGAGCTGCCCTGCACATCTATCTTGGGAGACCCGTCAAATTCTACCTCATCTTGTTCTTTACTTTTAAAACTGTGGCTACCAAGTAGGTATACTTCATTTCTCAAGGTATTTGGTTTGCTTGACAGAACCGACGGACTAAGTAAATCTGAAGGTATCCAATTTACTTGTCTTTGTTTCCATTCAGATTTTAACGCATCTGTTCACTCACCCAGACGATCAACGTGTATGTATATTGTCCAGCACCTTAGTTAGCAGATCTAAATTCTTTTTTTTTTTGAAAGCTAGCAGATCTAAATTCTTTGTAGGTATGGACAGTTTCATAGACAATAGTTCCCCATCAGCTCCAGACGGCTTCCTTTCACGTCTTCTCGTGATTCCTACTTCCTCTTTTTATGGCCAACTTTGTGGGGGCATCATCTATAATGAGATTGAGAGTGTCCAAGAATTAAAATTTATGGTTTCATGGATATTTGTTTATGTGCCTCCGGCCTCTTTTAATTGACTCGGATTTAGTACAACTTTGTACTAAATTTGAGTTATTTAAAAAGGACGAGGGAGTACAAAATAGGACGGTTCCATAACCACCAGAAAAATTATGCTAAAGTAAAAATTTGCAAAGTAACAACTTTACTTGGCCATAATCTGTGGGAGAATGATTGCTATGATATTGCGGCAGTTTTTTAGCATGTTCTGACCATGTTCTTCTCTTAATTGATTCGGGTAATCATGGAATTGCAAATGGAGAACATAGAAGGAAAAAAAATCAGCTAGAACAAGATGAAGGAACCATAGTGGGTGATGAGAACTTACAAGTCTATATATCTGAATATTACAAGAAGTTGTTTGGAGGCCAGTTACTTCTAGCCTCGCACTGAGTGAGGAGATCCGTCAAGATATTACCCAATTAACCCTAGAGGAGAATAATATCCTGGTTGCCGAATTTACTGAGAAGGAGGTCAAGGATGCTATTTTTCAAATGGAGTTAAATAAAGCTCCGAGATCTGATTGTTTTCCAGCTGAGTTTTATCAAACCTTTTGAGATGTTATTAAGGGTGATTTAATGCCAATGTTCTATCAACTGCATTCAAGGGAATTACAGTTGTTCAAATTGAATTATGGTGTTATTACCCTATTACCCAAGAAGGAGAATGCAGTTCAAATTCAACAATATAGACCAATCTGTCTTCTCAATGTTAGTTTTAAAATATTCACGAAGGTCGCTACGATTAGGGGTAATACCGTTGCTGAAATAGTGATTAGCCCTACGCAGTCAGCATTCATGTCAGGACGGTATATACTTGAAGGGGTAGTTGTCTTACATGAAATTATCCATGAACTTCATCGAAAGAAAATGGACGGAGTGATATTTAAAATTGATTTTTGAGAAAGCATATGACAAGGTAAAATGACTTTTTCTTTAACAAGCCATGCGCATGGAAGGTTTTGACCCCAGATGTAAACTCATAGAAAAATTCGTTAGAGGAGGAAGTGTAGGGATCAAGGTCAATGATGACATTGGTCACTACTTTCAAACCAGGAAAGGTCTTCGATAGGGTGATCCATTGTCACCCATGTTGTTCAACATTGTTGCAGATATGCTGACCATCTTAATTGCAAGAGCAAAGGAGGATGGACAGATCGGAAGTCTAATACCTTATCTCGTTGAGGGAGGAATTTCTATACTGCAATATGCCGATGATACAATACTTTTCATGGAGCATGATGTTGAAAAGGCTGTAAATATGAAACTAATATTATGCTTCTTTGAAGAATTGTCAGGGTTAAAAAATAATTTCCACAAAAGCGATATTTTCTACTTTGGTAGGGCTAAGGAGGAAGAAGAACAATATAAAGAATTGTTTGGTTGTGAATCCGGTTCTTTTCCCTTCAGGTATTTGGGTATACAAATCCATTACAGAAATCTTAAAAACTCTAAATGGAATCCAGTTGAAAGTCGATTCGAAAGAAAACTTGGATGTTGGGTTGGAAAGATGTTATCATATGGGGATCATCTTGTATTGATTAACTCTGTTCTCACTAGTTTACCATTGTTTATGTTATCATTCTTTGACATATGTAAAGGGGTAAGGAAGAGATTAGATTTTTTCAGATCATGTTTCTTTTGGCAATGTGAGGAAAATAAAAGAAAATGACGATTAACTAGGTGGAACTTGATTTGCAGACCCAAAGACCAAGGTGGTCTTGGAATTGAAGTGCTGGAGATAAAAAAATCTTGCCTTCTTAGCAAATGGTTATATAAGCTGCTCTGAAGAAGGTTTATGGCAATAACTGTTAAAAAACAAATATCTATCGCAAAAGACTTTGGCTGAAGTCGAAACTAAGCCAACTGATTCACTTTTCTAGAAGGGATTAATGAAAGTTAAAGGAGAATTTTTTACCAGGGGGAGTAAGTTGGCTTAGGAGAAGAAGTTCGTTTTTGGGAAGATATATGCTAGGCGAGCAAACCCTTGCATCTCAGTACCCACAACTATATAAGAGCATCTCTAACAGAGCCCGTATTTGTACGAACCGAAAAAACGGAGTTCAGTCTCCCGAAAAACGAATTGAGAGAGCATTTGGGCACGGCGCAGAATAGAAGCTGTAAACCCAAACTGAAGTCGTGAAAATCAAACAACGCGGGAAATCTAGCGACGGGGATTGCAGTCGATTTCATCCGATCAACCTTAACTCGATTATAATTCACACTAAATAGTGGCAAAATACAACCGCATTGGACCTAAATTACGTACTACGGGCCTAATTAGACTAGAAATTAAATATCCCGGCGATTATACTGTCACCGGGCGGCGGCGGAGGGTTTTTCGACGCCGCCGGTTGCTAGGCGACGACGAGGGCCGCCAACTCGATTGCCGCCGCGCCGAAGGCGCCCCCGCAGAGAAGAGGCGGTCCGTCCACATCGTCGTCGTCGCCGCTCGGGGGCAACGGCGGCAGCGGCGGGCACCCGCCGGCAGCGGGGGGCTCCTCCGCTTCCCCAGCCGCAGCAGCTGCTGCTGCCGCCTCCGCAGCCGCGCGCGCTTGATGGTGGCGCGCCATCAGCTCCGGCCACTGATACATCCAAAACGTATCTACTTTCCCGAACACTTTTGCTATTGTTTTGCCTCTAATTTGTGTATTTTGGATACAACTAACACGGACTAACGCTGTTTTCAGTAGAATTGCCCTGGTGTCTTATTTTTGTGCAGAAAATCAACTATCAGGAAAATCCCCGGAAATAATTGCAATGGGCCTATTTTTACAGAAGACCCACGGAGCCAGAAGACGAGACGGAGGGGGGCCACGAGGTGCGCACACCACATGGCGGCGTGGTGGGCCCCTGGGCCGCGCCGCCACATGGGGACGCCGCCTCGGCCAGCCCCCGACGCTCCCCTCTGGACTACTTAAAGCCCTTGAGCTAAAAACGCACGGGGGTTCGACCAATTTGCCAGAAGACATCTAGAACTCCGCCGCCATCGAAAACCTTATTCGGGATCAGAAACTCCGTTCTGGTACCCTGCCGGGATGGGGAATTGGAGAAGATTATCGCCATCATCGCCACCGACGCCTCTCCATCGACCATCCATGTTTCTTCCATCCATGTGTGAGTAAATCCCCGCTGTAGGCTAAAGGGGATGGTAGGGATTGGATGAGATTGTTCATGTAATAGCCATAAGATTGTTAGGGCATGGTGCCTAGTATCCGTTGTTGGTACTTTTATGATACTGTTGCGACTTGTTATGCTTAATGCTTGTCACTTAGGGCCCGAGTGCCATGATTTCAGATCTGAACATGTTATTGATTCATGATGATATTCATTGTTTTATGATCTTACCTGCAAGTTGTATACACATATTGTTGTTCGGAACCCGAGGCCCCAAAGTGACAAAAATTGGGACAACCGGAGGGGAAGGCTGTGATATGAGGATCACATGTGTTCACGGAGTGTTAATGCTTTGCTCCGGTACTCTATTAAAAGGAGTACCTTAATTACCAGTAGTTTCCCTAGAGGCCCGGCTGCCACCGGCTGGTAGGACAAAAGATGTTGTGCAAGTTTCTTATTGCGAGCACGTACGACTATATACGGAACACATGCCTATGGTTATTTAATACTTGGATATTGTTTTATTATTATCTGCAAATGCCTTGTCTTGATTATTACATGAGTTATCTTATCCATGCAGCGTCCGTTCATCCATCCCTATGCCTATAGTATTTTAATCCTGATGTTTACTATAATCACTACTGTTGTCTTTATTACTCTGCTGCTTATATTTCACTACTGCTACTGCTATAAAACTGTTGCTACTGATAAACTATTGCGAGCAAGTCTGTTTCCAGGTGCAACTGAATTGACAACTCCGCTGTTAAGACTTACAAATATTCTTTGGCTCCCCTTGTGTCGAATCAATAAATTGGGTTTTACTTCCCTCGAAGACTGTTGCGATCCCCTATACTTGTGGGTCATCAAGACTATTTCCTGGCGCCGTTGCCGGGGAGCATAGCTTTATTTGCAAGTTCACCTGAATTGATATTGTTCGCTGCAAATCCTCCATCATGGGTAAACCTCGCAATACTAAAGTCACCATATTACCATCCACTACAACAAAAGGTACAACTCTGAGTACGTCTGCTGCTCTTGATTCACCATCTGTGATAAGTCAACTTGTTTCACCACCACAAGCTTCACATGTTGGTACTTCTGCTGAATCTGAAAATTCCTCTTATAATCTTGATGATGCTTCTATTGTTCTTGATGATAATGGTTCATTAGGTCCTTTTCTAGATGCTACAATTGCTAGGTCTAGACAAATTGAAAATACTGAAATTCCTAATGAAAATACTGTTACACCTGTTAATTCACCCGAGTCTGTTGAACACTCTAGTGATGATCTTGATGAAGATTATGTGGAACTTGATGATGACTTTATTGATAAATGTAATGCTACTACTGGTGCAAGTAACATTAAAAAGCTTCTTGCACAACATGTTGTTAGATATAAACTGTCTCCTGATCCTAAATTTTCCACATCTCCTATAAACATTAAGGATAAGGATTATGATTTTTCTCTTGATTTATCTCATATATCTATTGTTGAGAAAACACCTTTTTGTGGTACTGAAAAAGAAAGTGCTGTAGAGCACATGAATGAGCTTTCTACTTTGCGTAGTTTGTTTTCTGATGATATCAAGAAGCGTACTTATTTTGTTGCTAATTTTTTTTCTTTCTCATTAAAGGATGATGCTAAACCTTGGTATAATAGTTTGCCTCCTCATTCTATTGATATTCCAAGTGGTTTGCTTGATGTTTTCTTTCGAAAATATTTTCCTGCTAGTGCTCAACATATTGATTTGCTGAATATTTATAGTTTTGAACAGGAAGATGGAGAGAAATTGCCTGAGGCTTGGGCAAGGTTTTGCTCTCTTCTTAGAGCTCGGCCTGGACATGATTTGGAAAAGCATGACTTACTTGATATATTTTATAGTGGACTAACCATTGAGTCTAGGGCATACCTGGATAGTTGTGCTGGTTGTGTTTTCAGGAAAAGAACTCCAGACGAAGCTGAAGAGTTAATGGCTAGAATAAGCCAAAATCATGATGATTGGACTACACCTGAACCAATCCCAACACTAATACTGAAGAAGAGGGGTATGATTGAATTAAATGATGAAGATATGAGGGAAGCCAAGAAATCTCTTAAAGAGAAAGGTATTAAATCTGAAGATGTGAAGAATTTACCTCCCATAGAAGATTTATGTAAGATAACTCCCCCTTCATCCACAATTGAGGTACATTCTCTTCAACGCTTTGATAAAGAAGACATTCCTTACTCAAAACCTCCTGATCAATGTTTAGATGAATTTGATAATGATGTTATTAAGCAAGATAACTTTAATATGAGAGTAGAGAATCATTTAATGGAAAATTCTCAAGCCATTAGTAAATTGCATGATATTGTGGAGAGAACCTCCAATGATGTTAAGATGCTTGTTAAACATTTCCATATGGTTCAAACTCAAATTGATCAACTCACTAAAGTGAAAAATGACTTGTTAAAAATACTTCTAAAGAAAAACATGCTTATGAAGTAACAACTAGAGGTGGTGTTTCCACTCAGGATCCTCTATATCCCGAGGGGCATCCCAAAAGAGTTGAACAAGATTCTCAGCGAATTAAAGAAACTAGTGCTCCTTCTAGGAAAAATAAGAAGAAACATAAAACTGTTGTAGAATCTTCTGAACCTGTTAATGATCCTAAAATTATTTCTATTTCTGATGCTGAAACTGAAAGTGGTAATGAACATGATAAAGATAATGATAAGAATGATGTTTCTGATAAAGAAGAGGTTGAAGATGAACCTGAAAAGCATGCTAAAAATAAAAAGTACACTAAAGAAGATTTCATTGCTAAGAAACATGGTAATGAAAGAGAACCTTGGGTTCAAAAGCAAATGCCTTTTCCTGTTAAGAAACTAAAATCAAAGGAGGAAGAACACTATAATAAATTTTGTGATTGGATGAAACCTTTGTTCTTGCAAATCCCTTTGACTGATGCTATTAAATTGCCTCCTTATTCAAAGTATATGAAAGATATTGTCTCTAACAAAAGGAAAATTCCTAATGAGGAGAATTCCACTATGCTTGCTAATTACTCTTTCAATGGCAAGGTTCCAAAGAAGCTGGGAGACCCAGGTATACCGACTATTCCTTGTTCCATCAAGAATAATTATGTTAGAACTGGTCTATGTGATTTGGGAGCAGGAGTTAGTGTTATGCCTTTTTCTCTTTACAAGAGACTTTATTTAGATAAGTTGATACCAACTGATATATCTTTGCAAATGGCCGATAAATCTACTGTTGTTCCTGTTCGTATATGTGAGGATGTTCCTGTTCAAGTTGCTAATAATTGCTTAATATTAACTGATTTTGTTGTGTTGGAAATGCCTGAAGATGATAATATGTCTATTATTCTTGGAAGACCTTTTCTTAACACTGCAGGGGCTGTTATTGATTGCAATAAAGGAAAAGTTACTTTCAATGTTGATGACAAGGAGCATACTGTTTATTTTCCCAAGAAGATTGATAAAGTATATGGAGTTAATACAATTTCTAATTTGAGAACTATCAAAGTGGGAGTTATTGATTGTCCTATATATGAGCCTAATAAAGGATATCAAAATATTATGATTGGGTCCATATTAATACAATATAAGGTAACATGATTGAATTGAGGTTTATTTCTTCTTATGTCATGTAAAATTTATTTGGTGGCAAGACTTGATCAACCTTGTTAACAAGTACATTTTAAATGCATGGAAGAGCTAAACAACATTTCTTTCTTTCTCCACACTTGTTTTACTTTCTGTAGTACTACTTGTTTTGCAAGATCTTTAGTTGTTTAAAAATTTGAAAATCTTTTTCTGCCCAGAAATAATTATTTTAACACCCAGAAATGTGCATTTTTTGAAGTTTTCAAAAATTTACAAAAATTATACCACTGGTCCTATTTTTTTAAATTGCAACCTGGGACTGCCTGGGGCTGACCAGTGGGGCACCCCAGGGCTGCACCCCATGTGCCGGCGCGGCCAGCATGGGGGCGCGCCACCCTGTAGGGAGGGCCGCACCTGGCCCTCCACTCACTTATCCACCTACCACTCCACTCTCTTCCATGGGAAAACACACCACCATTGTTCAAACCCGAGTTTCTTGCTGTTCTTGCTCGAGATTTTCGATCTCCTTGCTCAGCCCATCTTTGCTGCTGAGATTTGAGGCATTTGTTCTCCGGTATGTGACTCCTCCGATTATCCAAATAGAATTTTGTTTAGTTGTGTATATCTTGAGTATTTTGCTGCTGTAGGTGACATGTTAAGTGAGTTTGCATGCTTGTTCTAAGTTGTAAAAATTAGTTTTGATGCATGTTTAGTACTCTATCAAGTTCCTATAGTAGTTTCCCTCATTTATATGTCTCAAAATCAACTTTTATAATGATTGTTAAAAAAATTCAGAAAAGGAAAATGCATAACCACACCTTTGGAGAAGTATTCGAGAGGGATACGACAAGAGTGGCAAGGCCTTCAAGGGCAGCCACTCGAGTTAGGCGATCCTACGATGAGGATGTCATTGCACCTAGCTTTGAAGATGAAGAGGACAATGGGATTCCTAATGCTTCATCCTTTCCGTGCACTGACTTTTTGCGTAATGCAGGGCTACTTGATGACTTCTTGTTTCTCATTAATAGGGTGGGCTTGTCTACCTATATGGAAGATGAGAGTGATCAATTTTATATGCTAACTAAAATCTTTGTTGAAAGCTTTAAATTCAGAAACTCACCTTTCACACCATCAGTTAAATTTAAGATTTATGATATGCTGATACGTCTCCAACGTATCGATAATTTCTTGTGTTCCATGCTACTTTATTGATGATACCTACATGTTTTATACATACTTTATGTCATATTTATGCATTTTCCGGCACTAACCTATTAACAAGATGCCGAAGAGCCAGTTGCTGTTTTCTGCTGTTTTTGGTTTCAGAAATCCTAGTAAGGAAATATTCTCGGAATTGGATGAAATCAACGCCCAGGATCTTATTTTTCCACGAAGCTTCCAGAAGTCCGGAGAGGAAACGAAGTGGGGTGACGAGGCCGCCACACACCAGGGCGGCGCGGCCCAAGCCCTGGCCGCGCCGGCCTGTGGTGTGGGCCCCTCGTGGCGCCCCCTGACCTACCCTTCCGCCTACATAAGTCTTCGTCGAGAATAACTCCAGTACCGAGAGCCACAATACGGAAAACCTTCCAGAGACGCCGCCGCCGCCAATCCCATCTCTGGGGATTCAGGAGATCGCCTCCTGCAACCTGCCAGAGAGGGGAATCATCTCCCGGAGGACTCTTCACCGCCATGGTCGCCTCCGGAGTGATGAGTGAGTAGTTCACCCCTGGACTGTGGGTCCATAGCAGTAGCTAGATGGTCGTCTTCTCCTAATTGTGCTATCATTGTTGGATCTTGTGAACTGCCTAACATGATCAAGATCATCTATCTATAATGCTACATGTTGCGTTTGTTGGGATCCGATGAATAATGAATGCTATGTTATGTTGATTATCAATCTATCATCTATGTGTTGTTTATGATCTTGCATGCTCTCCGTTGCTAGTAGAGGCTCTGGCCAAGTTTTTGCTTGTAACTCCAAGAGGGAGTATTTATGCTCGATAGTGGGTTCATGTCTCCATTAAATGCGGGAGTGTGAGAAACCTCTAAGGTTGTGGATGTCTTGTTGCCACTAGGGATAAAACATCAATGCTATGTCTAAGGATATATGTATTGATTACATTACGCCCCAGACTTAAGGCACTTGTCGGTTGTTTGCAACTTAATAGGAGGGGTTCGGATGATAACCTGAAGGTGGACTTTTTAGGCATAGATGCATGCTGGATAGCGGTCTATGTACTTTGTCGTAATGCCCAATTAAATCTCACAATACTCATCATAACATGTATGTGCATGGTCATGCCCTCTTTATTTGTCAATTGCCCAACTGTAATTTGTTCACCCAACATGCTTATTCTTATCGGAGAGACACCACTAGTGAACTGTGGACCCCGGTCCATTCTTTTACATCGAATACAATCTACTGCAATACTCGTTCTACTGTTTTCTGCAAACAATCATCATCCACACTATAATCTAATCCTTTGTTACAGCAAGCCGGTGAGATTGACAACCTCACTGTTACGTTGGGACAAAGTACTTTGGTTGTGTTGTGCAGGTTCCACGTTGGCGCCGGAATCCCTGGTGTTGCGCCGCACTACACTCCGCCACCATCAACCTTCAACGTGCTTCTTGGCTCCTACTAGTTCGATAAACCTTGGTTTCTTACTGAGGGAAAACTTGCCGCTGTACGCATCACACCTTCCTCTTGGGGTTCCCAACGGGGCATGTCGACTGCGTGCCAGCATCAAGACTTTTTCTGGCGCCGTTGCCGGGGAGATCAAGACACGCTGCAAGGGGAGTCTCCACTTCCAATCTCTTTACTTTGTTTTTGTCTTGCTTTATTTTATTTACTACTTTGTTTGCTGCATTATATCGAAAACACAAAAAAATTAGTTACTTGTTTTACTTTACTTAATATCATGCATGTTTTTATTTCACTAGTTAAGCATAATGGAAAGTAACGGTGAGCTTTTGAAGCTATTTCCTAAGTTAAGACATGGATTGTTTGATGCGAAAATTAAAAACCTATTGAACCTTATTTGCATGCTAGTAGCAATGTTATTAGTATGAACACTATTATTTCTAAACCTATGGAAGAATCTAAGCTTGGGGAAGCTGGTTTTGATGAGCATTGATACGTCTCCGACGTATCGATAATTTCTTATGTTCCATGCCACATTATTGATGATATCTACATGTTTTATGCACACTTTATGTCATATTCGTGCATTTTCTGGAACTAACCTATTAACAAGATGCCGAAGTGCCGATTCTTTGTTCTGCTGTTTTTGGTTTCAGAAATCCTAGTAAGGAAATATTCTCGGAATTGGACGAAATCAACGCCCAGGGTCCTATTTTGCCACGAAGCTTTCAGAAGACCGAAGAGGAGACGAAGTGGGGCCACGAGGTGGCCACATCCTAGGGCGGCGCGGCCCAAGCCCTGGCCGCGCCGACCTTTAGTGTGGGCCCCTCGTGTGGCCCCCTGACCTGCCCTTCCGCCTACAAATAGCCTTCGTCGCGAAACCCCCAGTACCGAGAGCCACGATACGGAAAACCTTCCAGAGACGCCGCCGCCGCCAATCCCATCTCGGGGGATTCAGGAGATCGCCTCCGGCACCCTGCTTGAGAGGGGAATCATCTCCCGGAGGACTCTACGCCGCCATGGTCGCCTCCGGAGTGATGTGTGAGTAGTCTACCCCTGGACTATGGGTCCATAGCAGTAGCTAGATGGTTGTCTTCTCCCCATTGTGCTTAATTGTCGGGTCTTGTGAGCTGCCGAACATGACCAAGATCATCTATCTGTAATTCTATATGTTGCGTTTGTTGGGATCCGATGAATAGAGAATACTATGTTATGTTGATTATCAATTTATGTCTATGTGTTATTTATGATCTTGCATGCTCTCCGTTATTAGTAGATGCTCTGGCCAAGTTGATGCTAGTAACTCCAAGAGGGAGTATTTATGCTCGATAGTGGGTTCATGTCTCCGTGAATCTGGAGGAGTGACAAGAACCTCTAAGGTTATGGATGTGCTGTTGCCACTAGGGATAAAACATTGGTGCTATGTTCGAGGATGTAGTTACTGATTACATTACGCGCAATACTTAATGCAATTGTCTGTTGTTAGCAACTTAATACTGGAGGGGGTTCGGACGATAACCTGAAGGTGGACTTTTTAGGCATAGATGCATCTTTGGATAGCGGTCTATGTACTTTGTCGTAATGCCCAATTAAATCTCACTATACTCATCATAATATGTATGTGCATGGTCATGCCCTCTTTATTTGTCAATTGCCCAACTGTAATTTGTTCACCCAACATGCTGTTTATCTTATGGGAGAGACACCTGTAGTGAACTGTGGACCCCGGTCCAATTCTCTATACTGAAATACAATCTACTGCAATTTGTTCTCTTGTTCTCTGCAAACAATCATCATCCACACTATACATCTAATCCTTTGTTACAGCAAGCCGGTGAGATTGACAACCTCGCTGTTTCGTTGGGGCAAAGTACTTGGTTTGTGTTGTGCAGGTTCCACGTTGGCG
Organism: Lolium perenne; assembly: GCF_019359855.2. Lineage (NCBI taxonomy): Eukaryota > Viridiplantae > Streptophyta > Magnoliopsida > Poales > Poaceae > Lolium > Lolium perenne. The sequence goes on from NC_067250.2 coordinate 313,613,667, forward strand.
CCGGAATCCCTGGTGTTGCGCCGCACTACATCTCGCCGCCATCAACCTTCAACGTGCTTCTTGACTCCTACTGGTTCGATAAACCTTGGTTTCTAACTGAGGGAAACTTACTGCTGTACGCATCACACCTTCCACTTGGGGTTCCCAACGGTCGCGTGCTGTACGCGTGTCAAGCTAAATTTCTGGCGCCGTTGCCGGGGAGATCAAGACACGCTGCAAGGGGAGTTTCCACATCCCAATCTCTTTACTTTGTTTTTGTCTTGCTTAGTTTTATTTACTACTTTGTTTGCTGCACTAAATCAAAATACAAAAAAATTAGTTGCTAGTTTTACTTTATTTGCTATCTTGTTTGCTATATCAAAAACACAAAAAAAATTAGTTACTTGCATTTACTTTATCTAGTTTGCTTTATTTACTGTTGCTAAAATGGGTACTCCTGAAAATACTAAGTTGTGTGACTTCACAACCACAAATAATAATGATTTCTTATGCACACCTATTGCTCCACCCGCTACTACAGCGGAATTCTTTGAAATTAAACCTGCTTTACTAAATCTTGTTATGCGAGAGCAATTTTCTGGTGTTAGTTCTAATGATGCTGCTGCCCATCTCAATAATTTTGTTGAACTATGTGAAATGCAAAAATATAAAGATATAGATGGTGACATTATAAAATTAAAATTGTTCCCTTTCTCATTAAGAGGAAGAGCTAAAGATTGGTTGCTATCTCTGCCTAAGAATAGTATTGATTCATGGACTAAATGCAAGGATGCTTTTATTGGTAGATATTATCCCCCTGCTAAAATTATATCTTTGAGGAGTAGCATAATGAATTTTAAACAATTAGATACTGAGCATGTTGCACAAGCATGGGAAAGAATGAAATCTTTGGTTAAAAATTGCCCAACCCATGGACTGACTACTTGGATGATCATCCAAACCTTTTATGCAGGACTGAATTTTTCTTCGCGGAACCTATTGGATTCAGCTGCCGGAGGTACCTTTATGTCCATCACTCTTGGTGAAGCAACAAAGCTTCTTGATAATATGATGATCAACTACTCTGAATGGCACACGGAAAGAGCTCCACAAGGTAAGAAGGTAAATTCTGTCGAAGAAACCTCTTCCTTGAGTGATAAGATTGATGCTATTATGTCTATGCTTGTGAATGGTAGGCCTAATGTTAATCTTAATAATGTTCCGTTAGCGTCATTGGTTGCTCAAAAAGAATATGTTGATGTGAATTTCATTAAAAATAACAATTACAATGATTCTAGGCCATATCCTGCTAATGGTAACTCTTATGGTAGATATGTTTCACCTAATGAAGAAAAGATGCTAGAAATTGAAAGATCCACCAAGAGCTTTATGCAATCACAATATGAGCAAAATAAATTGTTTACTAAAACTATGAATGAGCAATCTACCCTGCTGAAGAATATAGGAAATCAACTTGAAAATTTGAATATGGAGATCTCGGGGTTGCAAACTAAACTTGCTAATGCTGAAAACCGAATCTCATACATGTCTGCGTCACAATCTTCTTTAATTAATAAAATGGCTGCTAAACCTGAGGATTTAGATAACAAAATTGTTACTACAGCAAATGCCATCCAAGTTAGAATTAATGAGAATATAAGATTGATGGCCGAATTGCGTGCTAGGTGGGAAAGAGAAGAAAATGAAAAAGAAGATAATATAGCTAAAGTTTGGACTATCACCACCACTAGTAATGCTAATGCTACACATGTTGCTGCACCTCCTACTACTAATAATAAAATAATTGGTGTTAGCAATGTTTCCACTTCTAATGCAAAGCGCGAGAAACCGCTGAAAGCTAAAAGCGATGAAACCGCTTTGTGATAAAACGCTGAAATTTTTCCAACATTGGGGATGATGATCCCATTGCTTTAGATTATAATGGTTTGAATTTTGATGATTGCCACATCTCTGAAGTTATAAAGTTCTTGCAAAAACTTGCTAAAAGTCCTAATGCTAGTGCTATAAATTTGGCTTTCACAAAACATATTACAAATGCTCTCATAAAAGCTAGAGAAGAGAAATTAGAGCGCGAAGCCTCTATTCCTAGAAAGCTAGAGGATGGTTGGGAGCCCATCATTAAGATGAAGGTTAAAGATTTTGATTGTAATGCTTTATGTGATCTTGGTGCAAGTATTTCTGTTATGCCTAAGAAAATCTATAATATGCTTGACTTGCCACCGCTGAAAAATTGTTATTTGGATGTTAATCTTGCTGATCATTCTACAAAGAAACCTTTGGGGAAAGTTGATAATGTTCGCATTACCGTTAACAATAACCTTGTCCCCATTGATTTTGTTGTCTTGGATATTGAATGCAATGCATCTTGTCCCATTATATTGGGAAGACCTTTTCTTCGAACTGTTGGTGCTATCATTGATATGAAGGAAGGTAATATTAAATATAAATTTCCTCTCAAGAAAGGTATGGAACACTTCCCTAGAAAGAGAATGAAGTTACCTTTTGATTCTATTATTTGAACAAATTATGATGTTGACACTTCGTCTCTTGATAATACTTGATACACACTTTCTGCGCCTAGCTGAAAGGCGTTAAAGAAAAACGCTTATGGGAGACAACCCATGTTTTTACTACAGTACTTTGTTTTTATTTTGTGTCTTGGAAGTTGTTTACTACTGTAGCAACATCTCCTTATCTTAGTTTAGTGTTTTGTTGTGCCAAGTAAAGTCGTTGATAGAAAAGTTCATACTAGATTTGGATTACTGCGCAGAAACAGATTTCTTTGCTGTCACGAATCTGGGAAAAATTCTCTGTAGGTAACTCAGCAAATTATGCCAATTTACGTGAGTGATCCTCAGATATGTACGCAACTTTCATTCAATTTGAGCATTTTCATTTGAGTAAGTCTGGTGCCTCGATAAAATTCTTCAATACGAACTGTTCTGTTTTGACAGATTCTGCCTTTTATTTCGCATTGCCTGTTTTGTTATGTTCGATGGATATTTCGATTCCATTGACTTTCAGTAGCTTTGTGCAATGTCCAGAAGTGTTAAGAATGATTATATCACCTCTGAATATGTATATTTTGATTGTGCACTAACCCTCTAATGAGTTGTTCTAAGTTTGGTGTGGAGGAAGTTTTCAAGGATCAAGAGAGGGAGATGATACAACATGATCAAGGAGAGTGAAAGCTCTAAGCTTGGGGATGCCCCGGTGGTTCACCCCTGCATATATCAAGAAGACTCAAGCGTCTAAGCTTGGGGATGCCCAAGGCATCCCCTTCTTCATCGACAACATTATCAGGTTCCTCCCCTGAAACTATATTTTTATTCCATCACATCTTATGTGCTTTGCTTGGAGCGTCGGTTTGTTTTTGTTTTTTGTTTTGTTTGAATAAAATGGATCCTAGCATTCACTTTGTGGGAGAGAGAGACACGCTCCGCTGTAGCATATGGACAAGTATGTCCTTAGGCTCTACTCATAATATTCATGGCGAAGTTTCTTCTTCGTTAAATTGTTATATGGTTGGAATTGGAAAATGATACATGTAGTAATTGCTAAAATGTCTTGGATAATGTGATACTTGGCAATTGTTGTGCTCATGTTTAAGCTCTTGCATCATATACTTTGCACCCATTAATGAAGAAATACATAGAGCATGCTAAAATTTGGTTTGCATATTTGGTCTCTCTAAGGTCTAGATAATTTCTAGTATTGAGTTTGAACAACAAGGAAGACGGTGTAGAGTCTTATAATGTTTACAATGTGTCTTTTATGTGAGTTTTGCTGCACTGGTTCATCCTTGTGTTTGTTTCAAATAGCCTTTCTAGCCTAAAACCTTGTATCGAGAGGGAATACTTCTCACGCATCCAAAATACTTGAGCCAACCACTATGCCATTTGTGTCCACCATACCTACCTACTACATGGTATTTCTCCGCCATTCCAAAGTAAATTGCTTGAGTGCTACCTTTAAATTTCTATCCTCCACCTTTACAATATATAGCTCATGGGACAAATAGCTTAAAAACTATTGTGGTATTGAATATGTACTTATGCACTTTATCTCTTATTAAGTTGCTCGTTGTGCGATAACCATGTTCACTGGGGACGCCATGAATTACTCTTTGTTGAATATCATGTGAGTTGCTATGCATGTTCATCTTGTCTGAAGTAAGAGCGATCTACCACCTTATGGTTAGAGCATGCATATTGTTAGAGAAGAACATTGGGCCGCTAACTAAAGCCATGATCCATGGTGGAAGTTTCAGTTTTGGACAATATCCTCAATCTCATATGAGAAAATTAATTGTTGTTACATGCTTATGCATAAAAGAGGAGTCCATTATCTGTTGTCTATGTTGTCCCGGTATGGATGTCTAAGTTGAGAATAATCAATAGCGAGAAATCCAATGCGAGCTTTCTCCTTAGACCTTTGTACAGGCGGCATAGAGGTACCCCTTTGTGACACTTGGTTAAAACATGTGCATTGCGATGATCCCGGTAGTCCAAGCTAATTAGGACAAGGTGCGGGCACTATTAGTATACTATGCATGAGGCTTGCAACTTGTAAGATATAATTTACATGATACATATGCTTTATTACTACCGTTGACAAAATTGTTTCTTGTTTTCAAAATCAAAGCTCTAGCACAAATATAGCAATCGATGCTTTCCTCTTTGAAGGACCATTCTTTTACTTTCATTGTTGAGTCAGTTCACCTATTTCTCTCCACCTCAAGAAGCAAACACTTGTGTGAACTGTGCATTGATTCCTACATACTTGCATATTGCACTTATTATATTACTCTATGTTGACAATATCCATGAGATATACATGTTATAAGTTGAAAGCAACCGCTGAAACTTAATCTTCCTTTGTGTTGCTTCAATGCTTCTACTTTGAATTATTGCTTTATGAGTTAACTCTTATGAAAGACTTATTGATGCTTGTCTTAAAGTACTATTCATGAAAAGTCTTTGCTATATGATTCACTTGTTTACTCATGTCATTTACATTGTTTTGATCGCTGCATTCACTACATATGCTTTACAAATAGTATGATCAAGATTATGATGGCATGTCACTCCAGAAATTATCTTTGTTTATCGTTTACCTGCTCGGGACGAGCAGGAACTAAGCTTGGGGATGCTGATACGTCTCCGACGTATCGATAATTTCTTATGTTCCATGCCATATTATTGATGATATCTACATGTTTTATGCACACTTTATGTCATATTCGTGCATTTTCTGGAACTAACCTATTAACAAGATGCCGAAGTGCCGATTCTTTGTTTTTCTGCTGTTTTTGGTTTCAGAAATCCTAGTAAGGAAATATTCTCGGAATTGGACGAAATCAACGCCCAGGGTCCTATTTTGCCACGAAGCTTCCAGAAGACCGAAGAGGAGACGAAGTGGGGCCACGAGGTGGCCACACCCTAGGGCGGCGCGGCCCAAGCCCTGGCCGCGCCGACCTGTAGTGTGGGCCCCTCGTGTGGCCCCTTGACCTGCCCTTCCGCCTAAAAATAGCCTTCGTCGCGAAACCCCCAGTACCGAGAGCCACGATACGGAAAACCTTCCAGAGACGCCGCCGCCGCCAATCTCATCTCGGGGGATTCAGGAGATCGCCTCCGGCACCCTGCCGGAGAGGGGAATCATCTCCCGGAGGACTCTACGCCGCCATGGTCGCCTCCGGAGTGATGTGTGAGTAGTCTACCCCTGGACTATGGGTCCATAGCAGTAGCTAGATGGTTGTCTTCTCCCCATTGTGCTTAATTGTCGGGTCTTGTGAGCTGCCGAACATGATCAAGATCATCTATCTGTAATTCTATATGTTGCGTTTGTTGGGATCCGATGAATAGAGAATACTATGTTATGTTGATTATCAATTTATGTCTATGTGTTGTTTATGATCTTGCATGCTCTCCGTTATTAGTAGATGCTCTGGCCAAGTTGATGCTAGTAACTCCAAGAGGGAGTATTTATGCTCGATAGTGGGTTCATGTCTCCGTGAATCTGGAGGAGTGACAAGAACCTCTAAGTTTATGGATGTGCTGTTGCCACTAGGGATAAAACATTGGTGCTATGTTCGAGGATGTAGTTACTGATTACATTACGCACAATACTTAATGCAATTGTCTGTTGTTAGCAACTTAATACTGGAGGGGGTTCGGACGATAACCTGAAGGTGGACTTTTTAGGCATAGATGCATGCTGGATAGCGGTCTATGTACTTTGTCGTAATGCCCAATTAAATCTCACTATACTCATCATAATATGTATGTGCATGGTCATGCTCTCTTTATTTGTCAATTGCCCAACTGTAATTTGTTCACCCAACATGCTGTTTATCTTATGGGAGAGACACCTCTAGTGAACTGTGGACCCCGGTCCAATTCTCTATACTGAAATACAATCTACTGCAACTGTTCTACTGTTTTCTGCAAACAATCATCATCCACACTATACATCTAATCCTTGTTACAGCAAGCCGGTGAGATTGACAACCTCGCTGTTTCGTTGGGGCAAAGTACTTGGTTTGTGTTGTGCAGGTTCCACGTTGGCGCCGGAATCCCTGGTGTTGCGCCGCACTACATCTCGCCGCCATCAACCTTCAACGTGCTTCTTGACTCCTACTGGTTCGATAAACCTTGGTTTCTAACTGAGGGAAACTTACTGATGTATGCATCACACCTTCCACTTGGGGTTCCCGACGGTCGCGTGCTGTACGCATGTCAAGCATGCTATTTTTAGTCCCCCAAGCATTGAGGAGAAAATTTTCTTTGATGATACTTTGCCTCCTATTTATGATGATTAGAATGATAGTGGTCTTTTGGTGCCACCTAATATGGAGAGTAAATTTTATTATGATTATACTATGCCTCCTACACTTGATAAGAATAATAATGATAGCTACTGTGTTGAATTTGCTCCCACTACAACTAATAAAATTGATTATGCTTATGTGGAGAGTAATAATTTTATGCATGAGACTCATGATAAGAATGTTTCATTTGATAGTTATATTGTTGAGTTTGATCATGATGCTACTGGATATTATTATGAGAGAGGAAAATATGGTTGTAGAAACTTTCATGTTACTAAAACACCTCTCTTTTTGCTGAAAATCTTGAAGTTGCGCTTGTCTAGTCTTTCTATGCTTGTTGCATTATGCTTCATGAACTTGTTTATTTACAAGATTCCTTTTCATAGGAAGTGGGTTAGAATTAAATGTGTTTTGAATTTACTTTTTGATGCTCTCTTTTGCTTCAACTCTTATTTCTTGGGAGTGCATCATTAAAATTACTGAGCCCATCTTAATGGCTATAAAGAAAGCACTTCTTGGGAGATAACCCATGTGTTTATTTTACTACAGCACTTTTGTTTTATATTTGAGTCTTGGAAGTTGTTACTACTGTAGCAACCTCTCCTTATCTTAATTTTTTTGCATTTTTGTGCCAAGTAAAGTCTTTGATAGTAAGGTTCATACTAGATTTGGATTGCTGCGCAGAAACAGATTTCTTGCTGTCACGAATTTGAGCAATAGTTTCTGTAGGTAACTCAGAAAATTCTGCCAATTTACGTGAGTGATCCTCAGATATGTACGCAAATTTCATTCAATTTGAGCATTTTCATCTGAGCAAGTCTGGTGCACCTATAAAATTCGTCTTTACGGACTGTTCTGTTTTGACAGATTCTGCCTTTTATTTCGCATTGCCTGTTTTGCTATGCTTGATGGATTTTTCTATTCCATTAACTTTCAGTAGCTTTGCGCAATGTCCAGAAGTGTTAAGAATGATTATGTCACCTCTGAACATGTGAATTTTGATTATGCACTAACCCTCAAATGAGTTGTTTTGAGTTTGGTGTGGAGGAAGTTTTCAAGGATCAAGAGAGGAGGATGATACAATATGATCAAGGAGAGTGAAAGCTCTAAGCTTGGGGATGCCCCGGTGGTTCATCCCTACATATTTCAAGAAGACTCAAGCGTCTAAGCTTGGGGATGCCCAAGGCATCCCCTTCTTCATCGACAACATTATCAGGTTCCTCTAGTGAAACTATATTTTTATTCCATCAAATCTTATGTGCTTTACTTGGAGCGTCTGTATGTTTTTATTTTTGTTTTGTTTGAATAAAGTTGGATCCTAGCATTCATTGTGTGGGAGAGAGACACGCTCCGCTGTTGCATATGGACAAATATGTCCTTAGGCTTTACTCATAATATTCATGGCGAAGGTTGAAACTGCTTCGTTAAATTGTTATATGGTTGGAAACGGGAAATGCTACATGTGGTAATTGGTATAATACTTGAATAATGTGATACTTGGCAATTGTTGTGCTCATGTTTAAGCTCTTGCATCATATACTTTGCACTTATTAGTGAATAAATACATAGAGCTTGCTAAAATTTGGTTTGCATGATTGGTCTCTCTAAGATCTAGATATTTTCTAGTAAGGGTCGAACAACAAGGAAGACGGTATAGAGTCTTATAATACTTACAATATGTATTTTATGTGAGTTTTGCTGTACCGGTTCATACGTGTGTTTGTTTCAAATAACCTTGCTAGCCTAAGCCTTGTATCGAGAGGGAATACTTCTCATGCATCCAAAATCCTTGAGCCAAACACTATGCCACTTGTGTCCACCATACCTACCCACTACATGGTATTTCTCTGCCATTCCAAAGTAAATTGCTTGAGTGCTACCTTTAAATTTCAATCCTTTATCTTTGCAATATATAGCTCATGGGACAAATAGCCTAAAAACTATTGTGGTATTGAATATGTACTTATGCATTTTATTTCTTATAAGTTGCTTGTTGAGCGATAACCATGTTCCTGGGACGCCATCAACTACTCTTTGTTGAATATCATGTGAGTTGCTATGCATGTTCGTCTTGTCTGAAGTAAGGGCGATTTACCATGAGTTAAATGGTTTGAGCATGTATATTGTTAGAGAAGAACATTGGGCCGCTAACTAAAGCCATGATCCATGGTGGAAGTTTCAGTTTTGGACAAATATCCTCAATCTCATATGAGAAAATTAATTGTTGTTGAATGCTTATGCATTAAAGAGGAGTCCATTATCTGTAGTCTATGTTGTCCCGGTATGGATGTCTAAGTTGAGAATAATCAAAAGCGAGAAATCCAATGCGAGCTTTCTCCTTAGACCTTTGTACAGGCGGCATAGAGGTACCCCTTTGTGATAGTTGGTTAAAACATATGTATTGCGGTGATAATCCAGGTAATCCGAGCTAATTAGGACAAGGTGCGGGCACTATTAGTATACTATGCATGAGGCTTGCAACTTGTAGGATATAATTTACATGATACATATGCTTTATTACTACCGTTGACAAAATTGTTTCTTGTTTTTAAAATCAAAGCTCTAGCACAAATATAGCAATCAATGCTTCCCTCGTCGAAGGGCCTTTCTTCTACTTTTATGTTGAGTCAGATCACCTATTTCCTCCCATCTCAAGAAGCAAACACTTGTGTTAACTATGCATTGATTCCTACATACTTGCATATTGAACTTATTTTATTACTTTATGTTGACAATATCCATGAGATATACATGTTACAAGTTGAAAGCAACCGCTGAAACTTAATCTTCCTTTGTGTTGCTTCAATGCCTCTACTATGAATTTATTGCTTTATGAGTTAACTCTTATGCAAGACTTATTGATACTTGTCTTGAAAGTACTATTCATGAAAAGTCTTTGCTATATGATTCAGTTGTTTACTCATTGCATTTACATTGCTTCGAATCGCTGCATTCATTACATGTGCTTACAATAGTATGATCAAGATTACGATGGCATGTCACCTCAGAAATTATCTTTGTTATCGTTTACCTACTCGGGACGAGTAGGAACTAAGCTTGGGGATGCTGATATGTCTCCAACGTATCGATAATTTCTTGTGTTCCATGCTACTTTATTGATGATACCTACATGTTTTATACATACTTTATATCATATTTATGCATTTTCCGGCACTAACCTATTAACAAGATGCCGAAGAGCCAGTTGCTGTTTTCTGCTGTTTTTGGTTTCAGAAATCCTAGTAAGGAAATATTCTCGGAATTGGACGAAATCAACGCCCAGGATCTTATTTTTCCACGAAGCTTCCAGAAGTCCGGAGAGGAAACGAAGTGGGGCGACGAGGCCGCCACACACCAGGGCGGCGAGGCCCAAGCCCTGGCCGCGCCGGCCTGTGGTGTGGGCCCCTCGTGGCGCCCCCTGACCTACCCTTCCGCCTACATAAGCCTTCGTCGAGAATAACTCCAGTACCGTGAGCCACGATACGGAAAACCTTCCAGAGACGCCGCCGCCGCCAATCCCATCTCGGGGGATTCAGGAGATCTCCTCCGGCACCCTGCCGGAGAGGGGAATCATCTCCCGGAGGACTCTTCACCGCCATGGTCGCCTCCGGAGTGATGAGTGAGTAGTTCACCCCTGGACTATGGGTCCATAGCAGTAGCTAGTTGGTCGTCTTCTCCTAATTGTGCTATCATTGTTGGATCTTGTGAGCTGCCTAACATGATCAAGATCATCTATCTGTAATGCTACATGTTGCGTTTGTTGGGATCCGATGAATAATGAATGCTATGTTATGTTGATTATCAATCTATCATCTATGTGTTCTTTATGATCTTGCATGCTCTCCGTTGCTAGTAGAGGCTCTGGCCAAGTTTTTGCTGGTAACTCCAAGAGGGAGTATTTATGCTCGATAGTGGGTTCATGTCTCCATTAAATCTGGGGGAGTAACAGAAACCTCTAAGGTTGTGGATGTGATGTTGCCACTAGGGATAAAACATCAATGCTATGTCTAAGGATATATTTATTGATTACATTACGCACCATACTTAATGCAATTGTCGCTTGATTGCAACTTAATACTGGAGGGGGTTCGGATGATAACCTGAAGGTGGACTTTTTAGGCATAGATACATGCTGGATAGCGGTCTATGTACTTTGTCGTAATGCCCAATTAAATCTCACAATACTCATCATAACATGTATGTGCATGGTCATGCCCTCTTTATTTGTCAATTGCCCAACTGTAATTTGTTCACCCAACATGCTTATTCTTATCGGAGAGACACCACTAGTGAACTGTGGACCCCGGTCCATTCTTTTACATCGAATACAATCTACTGCAATACTCGTTCTACTGTTTTCTGCAAAAATCATCATCCACACTATACATCTAATCCTTTGTTACAGCAAGCCGGTGAGATTGACAACCTCACTGTTACGTTGGGACAAAGTACTTTGGTTGTGTTGTGCAGGTTCCACGTTGGCGCCGGAATCCCTGGTGTTGCACCGCACTACACTCCGCCGCCATCAACCTTCAACGTGCTTCTTGGCTCCTACTGGTTCGATAAACCTTGGTTTCTTACTGAGGGAAAACTTGCCGCTGTACGCATCACACCTTCCTCTTGGGGTTCCCAACGGGGCACGTCGACTGCGTGCCAGCATCATATGCCTATTACTATGAAGTTGGGTGATTTTTGTGCTGCATTGGACATTACTCCTATAGGTACAACGAAGAAGATCGAGAACCGCCCCAAAGCTTTGATGGAACTCTATCGAGAAGTTACCAACGATGATGATCGTACCATTCAACGCGGCAAGATAAGGAACATTCAGCTCCCTGCCATTAGATATTTCACTTACTATCTTGCTACTAGCATTCTTGGTAGGAGAACACTAGCAACATTTCTAGTTATCATCTTGCTTTTCTAGTTGTTGCATGATACGTCTCCAACGTATCTATAATTTTTGATGTTCCATGCTAGTTTTATGACAATACCTACATGTTTTGTTCACACTTTATATCGTTTTGATGCATTTTCCGGCACTAACCTATTAACAAGATGCCAAAGTGCCAGTTCCTGTTTTCTGCTGTTTTTGGTTTCAGAAATCTTACACAGGAAATATTCTCGGAATTGGACGAAATCAAGGCCCACGATCTTATATTTCCACGAAGCTTCCAGAACACCGAAGAGGGACTAGAGGGGAGGCCCAAGGCCTCCACACACCATGGCGGCGTGACCAGAGGGGGGGCGCCCCCCTACTGTGTGGGCCCCCTAGGGCACTTCCGACTCCGCCTCGTCGCCTATATAAGTCCTCGTGACCTACTACTTCGATACGAATAAACCACGATACGAGAAACCTTCCAGAGCCACCGCCATCGCGAAGCCAAGATTCGGGGGACAGAAGTCTCTGTTCCGGCACGCCGCCGGGACGGGGAATTGCCCCCGGAAGGCATCTCCATCGACACCACCGCCATCTTCATCGCCGCTGCTGTCTCCCATGATGAGGAGGGAGTAGTTCACCCTCGAGGCTAAGGGCTCTACCGGTAGCTATGTGGTTCATCTCTCACCCATGTACTTCAATACAATGATCTCATGAGCTGCCTTACATGATTGAGATTTATATGATGAGCTTTGTATCACTATTAATCTATGTGCTACTCTAGTGATGTTATTAAAGTACTCTATTCCTCCTCCATGATGTAATGTTGACAGTGTGTGCATCATGTAGTACTTGGCATAGGTTATGATTGTAATCTCTTGTAGATTATGGAGTTAACTATTACTATGATAGTATTGATGTGATCTATTCCCCCTTTCATAGCCGATGGTGACAGTGTGCATGCTATGTTAGTACTCGGTCTAAATTGCAATGGTCTATCATGCACTCTAAAGGTTACTTAAATATGAACTCCGGATGTTGTGGAGCTTGTTAACTCCGGCTTGAGGGAGCTCTTGTAGCCCTACACAATGAATGGTGTTTGTCATCCAACAAGAGAGTGTAGAGAAAGTAGCATTTATTTATTCAGTTATGTGATCAATGTTGAGAGTGTCCACTAGTGAAAGTATGATCCATGGGCCTTGTTTCTAAGCATTGAAACACCGTGTCCAACAAGTTCTGTTACATGTTTGCTTGCTGCCATCTTTATTTCAGATTGCAATTACTACTTACAATCATCCATATTACTTGTATTTCACTATCTCTTCGCCGAACTAGTGCACCTATACATCTGACAAGTGTATTAGGTGTGTTGGGGACACAAGAGACTTCTTGTATCGTAATTGCAGGGTTGCTTGAGAGGGATATCTTTGACCTCTACCTCCCTGAGTTCGATAAACCTTGGGTGATTCACTTAAGGGAAACTTGCTGCTGTTCTACAAACCTCTGCTCTTGGAGGCCCAACACTGTCTACAGGAATAGAAGCGTGCGTAGACATCAAGCTATTTTCTGGCGCCGTTGCCGGGGAACGAAGGAAAATTACAACAAGCTATTTTCTACCTCCCACGTCAATTGCGCGCCAGCAGTAGACAACAAGCTATTTTCTGGCGCCGTTGCGGGGGAGGTAAGGTAAAAGGTATTCACATCCTCCGACTACTAAGCTATTTCCTAGCACTGTTGCCGATGTGTGAGTGCTCGAAGCTATTTCCTTTAGATCCTGCAATTGCATCTTTTTGTTTCTTGTTTTTCACTAGTTAGGCATAATGGAAAATAACAGTGAGCTTTTTAATCTATTTCCTGAGTTAAGACATGGATTGTTTGATGCGAAAATTAAAAAACCTATGGAACCTTATTTGCATGCTAGTAGCAATAATATTAGTATGAACGCTTTGAACACCATTGTTGCTAATGCTATGGAAAATTCTAAGCTTGGGGAAGCTGGTTTTGATGAGCATGATATTTTTTGTCCCCCAAGCATGGAGGAGAAAATTTACTTTGATGATACTTTGCCTCCCATTTATGATGATTATAATGATAGTGGTATTTTGGTGCCACCTACTATTGAGGAGAAAATTAATTATGATTATAATATGCCTCCTATATTTGATGATTATGGTGATAATGATAGCTACTTTGTTGAATTTGCTCCCACTACAATTAATAAGAATGACTATGCTTATGTTGGCAGTAGTAATTATTTTATGCATGAGACTCATGATAAGAATGCTTTATGTGATAGTTATATTGTTGAGTTTGTTCATGATGCTACTGGAAATTATTATGAGAGAGGAAAATATGGTTGTAGAAATTTTCATGTTACTAAAACACCTCTCTACATGCTAATTTTTTTTAGGTTACTCGTGTTTTATCTTCCTATGCATGTCACTTTGCTCCTCATGAATTTATTTGTGTACAAGATTCCTTTTCATAGGAAGTGGGTTAGACTTAAATATGTTTAATATTTGCTTTTTGATGCTCTCTTTTGCTTCAACTACTATTTCTTGCGAGTGCATCATTAAAATCACTGAGCCCATCTTAATGGCTATAAAGAAAGCACTTCTTGGGAGATAACCCATGTTTTTATTTTACTACAGCACTTTTGTTTTATATTTGAGTCTTGGAAGTTGTTACTACTATAGCAACCTCTCCTTATCTTTATTTTATTGCATTGTTGTGCCAAGTAAATTCTTTGATAGTAAGGTTGATACTAGATTTGGATTACCGCGCAGAAACAGTTTTCTTGCTGTCACGAATTTGGGCAGGGTTCTCTATAGGTAACTCAGAAAAATCGGCCAATTTACGTGAGTGATCCTCAGATATGTACGCAAGTTTCATTAAATTTGAGCATTTTCATCTGAGCAAGTTAAGTGTCCCAGAAAAATTCGTCTTTACGGACTATTCTGTTTTGACAGATTCTGCCTTTTATTTCGCATTGCCTGTTTTGCTATGTTGGATGGATTTCTTTGTTCCATTAACTTTCAGTAGCTTTGGGCAATGTCCAGAAGTGTTAAGAATGATTGTGTCACCTCTGAACATGTGAATTTTTGATTATGCACTAAGCCTCTAATGAGTTTGTTTTGAGTTTGGTATGGAGGAAGTTTTCAAGGATCAAGAGAGGAGAATGATACAATATGATCAAGAAGAGTGAAAAGTCTAAGCTTGGGGATGCCCCCGTGGTTCATCCCTGCATATTTCTAGAAGACTCAAGCATCTAAGCTTGGGGATGCCCAAGGCATCCCCTTCTTCATCGACAAATTATCAGGTCACCTCTAGTGAAACTATATTTTTATTCCGTCACATCTTATGTGCTTTACTTGGAGCGTTTGTATGTTTTTATTTTTGTTTTGGGTTTGAATAAAATATGATCCTATCATGCTTGTGTGGGAGAGAGACACGCTCCGCTTGTTCATATGAACACTGGTGTTCTTAGGTTTACTTTTAATGTTCATGGCGAAGGGTGAAACTGCTTCGTTCATTGTTATTTCGTTGGAAACAGAAAATGCTTCATGTGGTATTTGGTATATTGTCTTGAATAATTTGACACTTGGCAATTGTTTTGCTCAATAGATCATGTTTAAGCTCTTGCATCATGTACTTTAAACCTATTAGTGAAGAACTACCATAGAGCTTGTTGACATTTGGTTTGCATGATTGGTCTCTCTAGAGTCTAGATATTTTCTGGTGAGGTGTTTGAACAACAAGGAAGACAGTGTAGAGTCTTATAATGCTTGCAATATGTTCTTATGTAAGTTTTGCTGTACCGGTTCATACTTGTGTTTTCTTCAAACAACCTTGCTAGCCTAAGCCTTGTATTGAGAGGGATTACTTCTCGTGCATCCAAAATCCTTGAGCCAAAAACTATGCCATTTGTGTCCACCCTACCTACCTACTACATGGTATTTCTCTGCCATTCCAAAGTAAATTGCTTGAGTGCTACCTTTAAAATTCCATTCTTTGTCTTTGCAATATATAGCTCATGGGAAAAATAGCTTAAAAACTATTGTGGTATTGAATATGTACTTATGTATCTTATTTCTTATAAGTTGCTTGTTGAGCGGTAACCATGTTTCTGGGGACGCCATCAACTATTACACTTTGTTGAATATCATGTGAGTTGCTATGCATGTTCGTCTTGTCTGAAGTAAGGGTGATTTATCATGAGTTGAATGGTTTGAGTATGCATATTGTTAGAGAAGAACATTGGGCCGCTAACTAAAGCCATGATCCATGGTGGAAGTTTCAGTTTGGACAACAATCCTCAATCTCTTATGAGAATATTATCTGTTGTTGAATGCTTATGCATTAAAGAGGAGTCCATTATCTGTTGTCTATATTTTCCCGGTATGGATGTCTAAGTTGAGAATAATCAAAAGCGAGAAATCCAATGCGAGCTTTCTTCTTAGACCTTTGTACAGGCAGCATAGAGGTACCCCTTTGTGACACTTGGTTGAAACATATGTTATGCAATGATAATCCATGTAAATCCAAGCTAATTAGGACAAGGTGCGGGCACTATTGGTAATCTATGCATGAGGCTTGCAACTTATAGGATGTCTTATACATAACACATATGCTTTATTACTACCGTTGACAAAATTGTTTCTATGTTTTCAAAATAAAAGCTCTAGCACAAATATAGTAATCCATGCTTCCCTTTGCGAAGGGCCTTTCTTTTACCTTTATGTTGAGTCAGTTTACCTACTTCCTTCCATCTTAGAAGCAAACACTCGTGTCAATTGTGCATTGATTCTTACATACTTGCTTATTTGCATTCATCATATTACTTTGTGTTGACAATTATCCATGAGATATGCATGTTGAAAGTTGAAAGCAATTGCTGAAACTTAATCTTTCTTTGTGTTGCTCCAATGCCTTTACTAAGAATTTATTGCTTTATGAGTTAACTCTTATGCAAGTCTTATTGATGCTTGTCTTGAAAGTACTATTCATGAAAAGTCTTTGCTATATGATTCAGTTGTTTAGTCATTGCCTTTACCATTGCTTTGAATCACTGCATTCATCTCATATGCTTTACAATTGTATGATCAAGATTATGTAAGTAGCATGTCACTTCAGAAATTATTCTTGTTATCGTTTACCTACTCGAGGGCGAGTAGGAACTAAGCTTGGGGATGCTGATACGTCTCCAACGTATCTATAATTTCTGATGTTCCATGCTAGTTTTATGACAATACCTACATGTTTTGTTCACACTTTATATCGTTTTGATGCATTTTCCGGCACTAACCTATTAACAAGATGCCGAAGTGCCAGTTCCTGTTTTCTGCTGTTTTTGGTTTCAGAAATCTTACAGAGGAAATATTCTCGGAATTGGACGAAATCAAGGCCCACGATCTTATATTTCCACGAAGCTTCCAGAACACCGAAGAGGGACCAGAGGGGAGGCCCAGGGCCTCCACACACCATGGCGGCGCGGCCAAAGGGGGGCGCCCCCCTACTGTGTGGGCCCCCTAGGGCCCTTCCGACTCCGCCTCTTCGCCTATATAAGTCCTCGTGACCTAAAACTTTGATACGAATAAGCCACAATACGAGAAACCTTCCAGAGCCGCCGCCATCGCGAAGCCAAGATTCGGGGGACAGAAGTCTCTGTTCCGGCACGCCGCCGGGACGGGGAATTGCCCCCGGAAGGCATCTCCATCAACACCACCGCCATCTTCATCGCCGCTGCTTTCTCCCATGATGAGGAGGGAGTAGTTCTCCCTCGAGGCTAAGGGCTCTGCCGGTAGCTATGTGGTTCATCTCTCTCCCATGTACTTCAATACAATGATGTCATGAGCTGCCTTACATGATTGAGATTCATATGATGAGCTTTGTATCACTATTAATCTATGTGCTACTCTAGTGATGTTATTAAAGTACTCTATTCCTCCTCCATGATGTAATGTTGACAGTGTGTGCATCATGTAGTACTTGGCATAGGTTATGATTGTAATCTCTTGTAGATTATGGAGTTAACTATTACTATGATAGTATTGATGTGATCTATTCCCCCTTTCATAGCTGATGGTGACAGTGTGCATGCTATGTTAGTACTCGGTCTAAATTGCAATGGTCTATCATGCACTCTAAAGGTTACTTAAATATGAACTCCGGATGTTGTGGAGCTTGTTAACTCCGGCTTGAGGGAGCTCTTGTAGCCCTACACAATGAATGGTGTTTGTCATCCAACAAGAGAGTGTAGAGAAAGTAGCATTTATTTATTCAGTTATGTGATCAATGTTGAGAGTGTCCACTAGTGAAAGTATGATCCCTAGGTCTTGTTTCTAAGCATTGAAATACCGTGTCCAACAAGTTCTGTTACATGTTTGCTTTCTGCCATCTTTATTTCAGATTGCAATTACTACTTACAATCATCCATATTACTTGTATTTCACTATATCTTCGCCGAACTAGTGCACCTATACATCTGACAAGTGTATTAGGTGTGTTGGGGACACAAGAGACTTCTTGTATCGTAATTGCAGGGTTGCTTGAGAGGGATATCTTTGACCTCTACCTCCCTGAGTTCGATAAACCTTGGGTGATTCACTTAAGGAAAACTTGTTGTTGTTCAACAAACCTCTGCTCTTGGAGGCCCAACACTGTCTACAGGAATAGAAGCGTGCGTAGACATCAAGCTATTTTCTGGCGCCGTTGCCGGGGAACGAAGGAAAATTACACCACAGAGACTTCTACCTCCCACGTCAACTGCGCGCCAGCAGTAGACAGCACTGCACTTACTGGAAGTACACCTTATCATCTTGGTGCTCTCATTGCTCGTCGCTTTGCTAGTAAGGGACCTATTTATGGAGGAATTGTTGCCTCACGTATTGTTTCATATCTAGGTCTTTCTGTTGATCCTAGTGATGAGAAATTAATTCCTATTAAGCTTGATATTGCTGTTATGAAGGGTCACCAATTTGTCACAACTAACTCTAATTTAGACAGGAATAGAAGCGTGCGTAGACATCAAGCTATTTTCTGGCGCCGTTGCCGGGGAACGAAGGAAAATTACACCACAGAGATTTCTACCTCCCACGTCAACTGCGCGCCAGCAGTAGACAGCACTGCACTTACTGGAAGTACACCTTATCATCTTGGTGCTCTCATTGCTCGTCGCTTAGCTAGTAAGGGACCTATTTATGGAGGAATTGTTGCCTCACGTATTGTTTCATATCTAGGTCTTTCTGTTGATCCTAGTGATGAGAAATTAATTCCTATTAAGCTTGATATTGCTGCTATGAAGGGTCACCAATTTGTCACAACTAACTCTAATTTAGAAAATATTGTCTATACAATGTTGCTTATTTACGGGGATGAGAGAGAAATCTCTTTGCCGCAGGCCGATTTGTTCAGTGTTCGCAGGAGGCCGTGGTCGCGCTCCAAGGAGGAGGTGGATGCATGAGCAGCTGAGGATACTTGGCTTTCACCAGCAGCACGACTCCGAGGACGCCGAGCCCTCCGACGGGTACACTATCACGTATCCTGGTGCGTCCTCCAGCTTGTACAAAGGACAGGATCCTCCTTCATCATATTACGGAGGTTCCACCTCATGGGCACCGTGGGGTTGATCTCCACTTAGGCCAAAACCCTAAGATTGGGGGGAGCTATGCCGGCATCACTCATTCATTGCATATTACAATTGCCGGTCATTTGTGTATACTTGTTTCGCTTCTTTTGGTTGTTTCTCTTTCGGTTAGTTTTATTTCAGTAGGTTCTTATTTTAGTTTTTGAAGGTTGTTACTACTGTAGTAAACTTTACTTTTACTTTTTTATTTCATTTGTGTGACCGATGGTTGCCTCTAATATGAGGAAGATGATATTTAGGAAAGTGCTGTCTAAAAAAAAGATTCTGGACTGATACTAAAAAAATTCCTAAAACTATCCAGAACGTTATTTTGAGCAGCCAATTTTTGTGCATGTTCCCCAGGTTATTATCTAACTTTCATTAGTTGAGCACTTTTCGATTTGAATAGCAGAAGATTTTCGAAAAAAATAATTACTGTACTGCTATCAAAGTTTGGCAGATTTCTGCCACTTTGCGTTTATGTGACTCTTTTAGTTTTCATTCGCTTGTTTTTGCTTTGTTTCTTTTCTAAAACATAAAAGGACCAAAAATATTTCTGTTGTTTCTCTTTATCATTTGTTTATTTGGTTTCTTGTTCCTATTTTGCTTTATTTACTATCGTTGGTTTGCTATGAGAAAATCCAAAACGATTTTACTTTCGTTCTTGTTTCCAATTCGAAAATACCAAAAATATTTGTTTTTCTTCTTCGGTTTTGTAAAGTTTATTATGGAGTTCAGCGGTCTCCGGTGGTTGGAGCTTGGTTTTCATTTCATATTATTCAAGCCACACAAGTGAAAGGCAATAATGACGATCTACGACAACTCGACTGTGGTGAGAGACTGGTATGAACTCTATTTGTATTCATTTTTGTACATATACTCATCCATGTGAACATGCTTAGTTGGTTCATGTGAGGTATATGTCATTTAATGAAAGTCTAGTAGTTCATGATCTCTCATGTTTAGCTCCAATTATTAATAATGAGTAGCATGTCATAAATATTTGCTTGCATTGTTTTATTCATAAATAGGTATAACATTGTGGTATCCTCCTCTGAATAATTCATTTGAATTGACTTGGCACATGCTCATGCATGCATATGAATGAGAAACAAAAAGTCAATTAAGCCTCGATGATTTACTTTGCTTCAGAGTTCTTGTATCACTTTTATGCCTCCGTTAATTTTATTTTGTCGCAAGCATGATTATGACGGTTATTGCTCTCTTGATTGTCGCTTCCTAGTCTATTGCTAGCCTTCACTTGTACTGAGCGGGAATGCTGCTCGTGCTTCCAAATCCCTGAAAACCAAGTTATTCCAGAGTTTCCACCATAAATACCTATGCATGGCATTTCAAACCATTCCAATTAAATTTTCATGTGCTACCTTTAAAACCTTCAAAGTACTTCTCAATTTGTGTCAATGTTTTATAGCTCATGAGGAAGTATGTGGTGTTTTATCTTTCAACCTTGTCATTTACTCCTGACAGACTTTCACCAATGGACTAGTGGCATATACATCCGCTTATCCAATAATTTTGCAAAAAGAGCTGGCAACGGGGTGCCCAGCCCCAAATTAATTAACTTTCATTAATAATTCTCTTCACATGTTTTTTCCTGATTTATCAGTCAGCAACTTAATTTGCAAATAGACACTCCTCCATGGTATGTGAATGTTGGAAGGCACCCGAGGATTCGGTTAGCCATGGCTTGTGTAAGCAAAGGTTGGGAGGAGTGTCATCCATAATGAAACTAAAATACATGTGTAAACAAAAGAGAAGAGGGATGATCTACCTTGCTGGTAGAGATAACGTCCTTCATGGGAGCCGCTCTTGAAAGTCTGGTTGACAAGGTAGTTAGAGTGCCCACTACCATTCGTTGACAACAACAAACACCTCTCAAAACAATTTTACTTCTGTTTAAAAAAATGAAAAGCTCTAGCACATGTTAATCCCTCCTTCCCTCTGCGAAGGGTCAATCTTTTACTTTTATGTTGAGTCACCATCCTTTCTTTGAGCACCTTCTTGAGAGCATAATTGTCATTCTTAGTGCAATATGTTTGTCCCAGAATATGGTTAACTTTGGTATAACTTTGATGCTTTTATCTTTGATAATCTTTACTTCTAGTCTTTCCATGAAATTCAGAGGTGCCTGGGCATTTATGTTTTGTTGTACAAATACGGGCAAGCGAGATACCACTTTTCATATCTTTTTATGAGCATTGCAATCCTGCTGATAGATATGTTTCATGATGCTTATTATTAGTTTGTTGGTATCTTTTTCATGATTGACATAACTATTAGATGACTTTATTTGCATTTATCTTATTATGAATTGCCTAAGTACTCGTCCATATAATGAGAATATTTACATCATATGAGCAAATGTGTTCGTGAAAGTTCTTTTATCGCACTCAGTTGTTAACTGACTTGCTTGAGGAAAAGCAATAAGCTAAGCTTGGGGGAAGTTGATACGTCCAAAACGTATCTACTTTCCCTAACACTTTTGCTATTATTTTACCTCTAATTTGTGTATTTTGGATACAACTAACACGGACTAACGCTGTTTTCAGCAGAATTGGCCTGATGTCTTATTTTTGTGCAGAAAATCAACTATCAGGAAAATCCCCAGAAATAATTGCAATGGGCCTATTTTTACAGAAGACCCACAGAGCCAGAAGATGAGACGGAGGGGGGCCACGAGGTGCGCACACCACATGGCGGCGTGGTGGGCCCCTGGGCTGCGCCGCCACATGGGGACGCCGCCTCGGCCAGCCCCCGACGCTCCCCTCTGGACTACTTAAAGCCCTTGACCTAAAAACGCACGGGGGTTCGACCAATTTGCCAGAAGACATCCAGAACTCCGCCGCCATCGAAAAGCTTATTTCGGGATCAGAAACTCCGTTCTGGCACCCTGCCAGGACGGGGAATTAGAGGAGATCATCGCCATCAACGCCACCGACGCCGCTCCATCGACCATCCATGTTTCCCCCATCCATGTGTGAGTAAATCCCCGCTGTAGGCTGAAGGGGATGGCAGGGATTGGATGAGATTGTTCATGTAATAGCCATAAGATTGTTAGGGCATGGTGCCTAGTATCCGTTGTTGGTACTTTTATGATATTGTTGCGACTTGTTATGCTTAATGCTTGTCACTTAGGGCCCGAGTGCCATGATTTCAGATCTGAACATGTTATTGATTCATGATGATATTCATTGTTTTATGATCTTACCTGCAAGTTGTATACACATATTGTTGTCTGGAACCCGAGGCCCCAAAGTGACAGAAATTGGGACAACCGGAGGGGAAGGCTGTGATATGAGGATCACATGTGTTCACGGAGTGTTAATGCTTTGCTCCGATACTCTACTAAAAGGAGTACCTTAATTACCAGTAGTTTCCCTAGAGGCCCGGCTGCCACCGGCTGGTAGGACAAAAGATGTTGTGCAAGTTTCTCATTGCGAGCACGTACGACTATATACAGAACACATGCCTATGGTTATTTAGTACTTGGATACTGTTTTATTATTATCTGCAAATGCCTTGTCTTGATTATTACATGAGTTATCTTATCCATGCAGCGCCCGTTCATCCATCCCTATGCCTACAATATTTTAATCCTGTTGTTTACTATAATCACTACTGCTGTCTTTATTACACTGCTGCTGCTTATATTTCACTCATCTTTGCTATAAAACTGTTGCTACTGATAAACTATTGCGAGCAAGTCTGTTTCCAGGTGCAGCTGAATTGACAACTCCGCTGTTAAGGCTTACAAATATTATTTGGCTCCCCTTGTGTCGAATCAATAAATTAGGTTTTACTTCCCTCGAAGACTGTTGCGATCCCCTATACTTGTGGGTCATCAGCCACTTGCGGCCAGCCCGCTTCCATGCGCCGTCGGAGCGCGCCCGCCTGCCGCGCTCCGTCTCCGCCCGTACGCCCGGGAGACGGCGACTTGCCCTTCCGGCGCCGGATCGGCTGCCGCCCTACCCACTGCTGCGCGTAGTTGACGTGTGTCTTTCCGTTCAACACGCGACCGTTGGGATCCCCAAGAGGAAGGTGTGATGCGTACAGCAGTAAGTTTCCCTCAGTAAGAAACCAAGGTTTATCGAACCAGTAGGAGCCAAGAAGCACGTTGAAGGTTGATGGCGGTGGAGTGTAGTGCGGCGCAACACCAGGGATTCCGGCGCCAACGTGGAACCTGCACAACACAACCAAATTACTTTGCCCCAACGTGACAGTGAGGTTGTCAATCTCACCGGCTTGCTGTAACAAAGGATTAGATGTATAGTGTGGATGATGATGTTTGCAGAGAACAGTAGAACGAGTATTGCAGTAGATTGTATTCGATGTAAAAGAATGGACCGGGGTCCACAATTCACTAGAGGTGTCTCTCCCATAAGATAAATGGCATGTTGGGTGAACAAATTACAGTTGGGCAATTGACAAATAAAGAGCGCATGACCATGCACATACATGTTATGATGAGTAGTGTGAGATTCAATTGGGCATTACGACAAAGTACATAGACCGCTATCCAGCATGCATCTATGCCTAAAAAGTCCACCTTCAGGTTATCATCCGAACCCCCTCCAGTATTAAGTTGCAAATAACAGACAATTGCATTAAGTATGGTGCGTAATGTAATCAACAAATACATCCTTAGACATAGCATTGATGTTTTATCCCTAGTGGCAACAGCGCATCCACAACCTTAGAACTTTCTGTCACTGTCTCAGATTTAATGGAGGCATGAACCCACTATCGAGCATAAATACTCCCTCTTGGAGTTACACGTAAAAACTTGGCCAGAGCCTCTACTAGCAATGGAGAGCATGCAAGATCATAAACAACACATAGATAATAGATTGATAATCAACATAACATAGCATTCACTATTCATCGGATCCCAACAAACGCAACATGTAGCATTACAAATAGATGATCTTGATCATGTTAGGCAGCTCACAAGATCTAACAATGATAGCACAATTAGGAGAAGACGACCATCTAGCTACTGCTATGGACCCATAGTCCAGGGGTGAACTACTCACACATCACTCCGGAGGCGACCATGGCGGTGAAGAGTCCTCCGGGAGATGATTCCCCTCTCCGGCAGGGTGCCGGAGGCGATCTCTTGAATCCCCCGAGATGGGATTGGCGGCGGCGTCTCTGGAAGGTTTTCCGTATCGTGGCTCTTGGTACTGGAACTATTCTCGACGAAGGCTTATGTAGGCGGAAGGGTAGGTCAGGGGGCGCCACGAGGGGCCCACACGCTAGGGCGGCGCGGCCCAGCCGCACCGCCCTAGTGTGGCGTCGCCTCGTCGCCCCACTTCGTATCTCCTCCGGACTTCTGGAAGCTCCGTGGAAAAATAAGATCCTGGGCGTTGATTTCATCCAATTCCGAGAATATTTCCTTAGTAGGATTTCTGAAACCAAAAACAGCAGAAAACATCAACTGGCTCTTCGGCATCTCGTTAATAGGTTAGTGCCAGAAAATGCATAAATATGACATAAAGTATGTATAAAACATGTGTGTATCATCATAAAACAAGCATGGAACATAAGAAATTATCGATACGTTGGAGACGTATCAGCATCCCCAAGCTTAGTTCCTACTCGTCCCGAGTAGGTAAACGATAACAAAGATAATTTCTGAAGTGACATGCTATCATAATCTTGATCATACTATTGTAAGCACATGTAATGAATGCAGCGATTCGAAGCAATGGTAAATATAATGAGTAAACAACTGAATCATATAGCAAAGACTTTTCATGAATAGTACTTTCAAGACAAGCATCAATAAGTCTTGCATAAGAGTTAACTCATAAAGCAATAAATTCAAAGTAAAGGCATTGAAGCAACACAAAGGAAGATTAAGTTTCAGCGGTTGCTTTCAACTTGTAACATGTATATCTCATGGATATTGTCAACATAAAGTAATATAATAAGTGCAATATGCAAGTATGTAAGAATCAATGCACAGTTCACACAAGTGTTTGCTTCTTAAGATGGAGAGAAGTAGGTAAACTGACTCAACATAAAAGTAGAAGAATGGCCCTTCGCAGAGGGAAGCATTGATTGCTATATTTGTGCTAGAGCTTTTATTTTGAAAACAAGAAACAATTTTGTCAACGGTAGTAATAAAGCATATGCATTATGTAAATTATATCCTACAAGTTGCAAGCCTCATGCATAGATTACCAATAGTGCCCGCACCTTGTCCTAATCAGCTCGGATTACCTGGATTATCATCGCAATACATATGTTTTAACCAAGTATCACAAAGGGGTACCTCTATGCCGCCTGTACAAAGGTCTAAGGAGAAAGCTCGCATTGTATTTCTCGCTTTTGATTATTCTCAACTTAGACATCCATACCGGGACAACATAGACAACAGATAATGGACTCCTCTTTAATGCATAAGCATTCAACAACAAATAATATTCTCATAAGAGATTGAGGATAGTTGTCCAAAACTGAAACTTCCACCATGGATCATGGCTTTAGTTAGCGGCCCAATGCTCTTCTCTAACAATATGCATACTCAAACCATTCAAGTCATGGTAAATCGTCCTTACTTCAGACAAGACGAACATGCATAGCAACTCACATGATATTCAACAAAGGGTAGTTGATGGCGTCCCCAGGAACATGGTTATCGCTCAACAAGCAACTTATAAGAGATAAGATGCATAAGTACATATTCAATACCACAATAGTTTTTAGGCTATTTGTCCCATGAGCTATATATTGCAAAGGCGAAGAATGGAAATTTAAAGGTAGCACTCAAGCAATTTACTTTGGAATGGCGGAGAAATACCACGTAGTAGTTAGGTATGGTGGACACAAGTGGCATAGTGTTTGGCTCAAGGATTTTGGATGCATGAGAAGTATTCCCTCTCAATACAAGGCTTAGGCTAGCAAGGTTATTTGAAACAAACACAAGTATAAATCGGTACAGCAAAACTCACATAAAAGACATATTGTAAGCATTATAAGACTCTACACCGTCTTCCTTGTTGTTCGACCTTTACTAGAAAATATCTAGACCTTAGAGAGACCAATCATGCAAACCAAATTTTAGCAAGCTCTATGTATTTCTTCACTAATAGGTGCAAAGTATATGATGCAAGAGCTTAAACATGAGCACAACAATTGCCAAGTATCAAATTATTCAAGATATTATACCAATTACCACATGTAGCATTTCCCGTTTCCAACAATATAACAATTTAACGAAGCAGTTTCAACCTTCGCCATGAACATTATGAGTAAAGCCTAAGGACATATTTGTCCATATGCAACAGCGGAGCGTGTCTCTCTCCCACACAATGAATGCTAGGATCCAACTTTATTCAAACAAAACAAAAACAAAAACATACAGACGCTCCAAGTAAAGCGCATAAGATGTGATGGAATAAAAATATAGTTTCATTAGAGGAACCTGATAATGTTGTCGATGAAGAAGGGGATGCCTTGGGCGTCCCCAAGCTTAGATGATTGAA
Source organism: Lolium perenne (assembly GCF_019359855.2). Lineage (NCBI taxonomy): Eukaryota > Viridiplantae > Streptophyta > Magnoliopsida > Poales > Poaceae > Lolium > Lolium perenne. Next base: position 313,640,510 of record NC_067250.2, read on the forward strand.
TCTTCTTGAAATATGCAGGGATGAACCACCGGGGCGTCCCCAAGCTTAGAGCTTTCACTCTCCTTGATCATATTGTATCATCCTCCTCTCTTGATCCTTGAAAACTTCCTCCACACCAAACTCAAAACAACTCATTAGAGGGTTAGTGCATAATCAAAATTCACATGTTCAGAGGTGACATAATCATTATTAACACTTCTGGACATTGCACAAAGCTACTGAAAGTTAATGGAATAAAGAAATCCATCAAACATAGCAAAACAGGCAATGCGAAATAAAAAGCAGAATCTGTCAACACAGAACAGTCCGTAAATACGAATTTTTAAGAGGCACCAGACTTCCTCAGATGAAAATGCTCAAATTTAATGAAAGTTGCGTATATATCAGAGGATCACTCACGTAAATTGGCAGAATTTTCTGAGTTACCTACAGAGCCGACTGCTCAAATTCGTGACAGCAAGAAATCTGTTTCTGCGCAGCAATCCAAATCTAGTATGAACCATACTATCAAAGACTTTACTTGGCACAACAATGCAACAAAATTAAGATAAGGAGAGGTTGCTACAGTAGTAACAACTTCCAAGACACAAATATAAAACAAAAGTGCTGTAGTAAAATCATGGGTTGTCTCCCATAAGCGCTTTTCTTTAACGCCTTTCAGCTAGGCGCAGAAAGTGTGTATCAAGTATTATCAAGAGACGAAGCATCGGCAGCGGGGTTTGGAGTTTTCTCAACCACGCATTGTATTTTTCATATGTAAGTTTCAGAGGCTCCCTTTTCACTAGTCTTAGGCTTGCTATTCTCATCAAACAAATTTTCAGGGACAAGCCAAGCATAATTATTTTCTAGAGCTTCATATATTCCTAGGAACTTACTAGGTATCGGTACTTTAATCTCCCCACCATCATTAACGTTATTAGTGTACCTTATTCTATCCATGTCCATCTTTTCAAGTGTTTTCTTAAAATCAGTGAACAAACCAAGCCTCTTATGCTTAATGAAAACTTTTCTAGCTTCTTTAGCTACCTCTTTAAATTCTCTAACAAGGACTTTTAAAACAAAATCTCTCTTTTCTCCCATCTCCATATCATAAAGTGTAAGAAACATGTGTTGTATCATGGGGTTGAGACTAATAAATCTAGTTTCCAACATGTGTACTAAACAGGCAGAAACACTTTCATAAGTAGGAGCAGCTTTTAATAATGGTACATCTTCAAAATCTTCATCCGTGCTAACATGGGTGAAAATGCTTCTATATTATCTCTTCCAATTATAGACCCTTCTCCTACATATACATCTTTTAGAGTGAACTTACGAGGAAACATGATGAAATATGTAAAGTAAATACAAGTAGCTAATTTTTTTGTGTTTTTAATATAGCAAACAAGATAGTAAATAAAGTAAAGCTAGCAACTAATTTTTTTGTGTTTTGTTTTAGTGCAGCAAACAAAGTAGTAAATAAAAGTAAAGCAAGACAAAAACAAAATAAAAAGATTGGAAGTGGAGACTCCCCTTGCAGCGTGTCTTGATCTCCCCGGCAACGGCGCCAGAAATTTACTTGCTGCGCGTAGTTGACGTGTGTCTTTCCGTTCAACACGCGATCGTTGGGAACCCCAAGAGGAAGGTGTGATGCGTACAGCAGTAAGTTTCCCTTAGTAAGAAACCAAGGTTTATCGAACCAGTAGGAGCCAAGAAGCACGTTGAAGGTTGATGGCGGCGGAGTGTAGTGCGGCGCAACACCAGGGATTCTGGCGCCAACGTGGAACCTGCACAACACAACCAAATTACTTTGCCCCAACGTGACAGTGAGGTTGTCAATCTCACCGGCTTGCTGTAACAAAGGATTAGATGTATAGTGTGGATGATGATGTTTGCAGAGAACAGTAGAACGAGTATTGCAGTAGATTGTATTCGATGTAAAAGAATGGACCGGGGTCCATAGTTCACTAGAGGTGTCTCTCCCATAAGATAAATGGCATGTCGGGTGAAAAAATTACAGTTGGGCAATTGACAAATAAAGAGGGCATGATCATGCACATACATGTTATGATGAGTAGTGTGAGATTCAATTGGGCATTACGACAAAGTACATAGACCGCTATCCAGCATGCATCTATGCCTAAAAAGTCCACCTTCAGGTTATCATCCGAACCCCCTCCAGTATTAAGTTGCAAACAACAGACAATTGCATTAAGTATGGTACGTAATGTAATCAACTAATACATCCTTAGACATAGCATTGATGTTTTATCCCTAGTGGCAACAGCACATCCACAAACTTAGAACTTTCTGTCACTGTCCCAGATTTAATGGAGGCATGAACCCACTATCGAGCATAAATACTCCCTCTTGGAGTTACAACTAAAAACTTGGCCAGAGCCTCTACTAGCAACGAAGAGCATGCAAGATCATAAACAACACATAGATAATAGATTGATAATCAACATAACATAGCATTCACTATTCATCGGATCCCAACAAACGCAACATGTAGCATTACAAATAGATGATCTTGATCATGTTAGGCAGCTCACAAGATCTAACAATGATAGCACAATTAGGAGAAGACGACCATCTAGCTACTGCTATGGACCCATAGTCTAGGGGTGAACTACTCACACATCACTCCGGAGGCGACCATGGCGGTGAAGAGTCCTCCGGGAGATGATTCCCCTTTCCGGCAGGGTGCCGGAGGCAATCTCCTGAATCCCCCGAGATGGGATTGGCGGCGGCGGCGTCTCTGGAAGGTTTTCCGTATCGTGGCTCTCTGTACTGGAACTATTCTCGACGAAGGCTTATGTAGGCGGAAGGGTAGGTCAGGGGGCGCCACGAGGGGCCCACACGCTAGGGCCGCGCGGCTAGGGGCTGGGCCGCGCCGCCCTAGTGTGGCGTCGCCTCGTCGCCCCACTTCGTATCTCCTCCGGACTTCTGGAAGCTCCGTGGAAAAATAAGATCCTGGGCGTTGATTTCGTCCAATTCCGAGAATATTTCCTTACTAGGATTTCTGAAACCAAAAACAGCAGAAAACAGCAACTGGCTCTTCGGCATCTCGTTAATAGGTTAGTGCCGGAAAATGCATAAATATGACATAAAGTATGTATAAAACATGTGTGTATCATCATAAAACAAGCATGGAACATAAGAAATTATCGATACGTTGGAGACGTATCACCCACGCATGTTGAACGCGTCATTTCGGACGGCGGGGTGGTGGCCGTAGCGGCGGAGCGGCGTCCGAGCGCCCGGGATTGCTCGTCGGAGCGGCGTCGGGCTACGGCGGCGGGAGAGGAGCGGCGGGAGGGGAGTAGGGTTTCCGGACCGAACTCCCCTCCGCGAACCCTTTTAATAGGGGCCGTGCGGGGGATTTCTCGGGCCCCCGAACTTTCGATTCGGGCCGGCCCACTTTTTCGGGCGCTGATCTGCGCCAGTTTCGGCCCGAACCCGTAAATCCGCCGGAAAAGTTCGGTTTCGGCGGGATTGATGGGCTCTGTTAGAGTTTCTCTAACATAGTCCATCGTAAACATGATACTATGGCAAATGTTATGAGTTTGACTCCGTTAAATATTAGTTTTCGGAGACAGCTTATTGGTAATAAATGGGACCAGTGGGTACATCTATGCCAAAGGCTAATGGAGATAACTTTAAATGAGGATCAAGACAAGTTCGTTTGGGGTCTAAGATCATCAGGAACTTCACCGTCAAGTCTATGTATGCTGATATGTTAAATAGTCATACAAGATATCTTCGCAAACATCTTTGAAAATTAAAAATCCCACTAAAAATTAAAATTTTCATGTGGTTTCTAAGTAAAAAAATCATTTTGACTCGTGATAATCTTGCAAAAAGGAATTGGAATGGAAATACAAAATGTTGTTTCTGTGACTTCGAGCAATCAGTCGGACATTTGTTTATTTCATGCCCATTTGCTAGATTTGTTTGGCGAGTAGTTTTTGCTGCATATAATATTCCACCTCCATCCAATATCACAAACATGTTTGAGAATTGGTTTAATGGAACAAACAAAACACATAAAGCTAGGATTCGCATCGGTGTTTCGACTTTATGTTGGTCAATATGTAATTGCAGGAATGATATTGTTTTTAACAAAAAAGATTATACTATTTTTTTGCAGGTTATTCACAGTATGGTCCATTGGATCCAGCTTTGGCGTTTCTTGCTCCCGGAGGCCCAGCAGAGTGCATGGTTTCTGAATGCAACCGCCTTCGAATGGTTTCCCAGGATATTTTCTACCAGGCTACTTGCAGGCCTGTTAAGAGACTAGAAGATGCTTAGACTTCTTAGCATGTTTCTTATTTTTAGATGGTTGATATTTGTATCGACCCTCGTTGATCCATGAATTGTAACTCTTGAATATTCATTTTTTTTAATAAAATGATGTGTCCATCAACCGATGCAGAGGCCGGGGCTATCCCCATTTCAAAAAAAATTGAGATGATGGGAGTTATTCTGTGGCATTATCCTTCAGATAGTAGTGTCCTGGTGGGGTGTCTACCTTTGCCAATGAGTAATGTTGATTGGCTGACTTCGCGGAGCTCAAAGTCAGCTGATTTTGAGTCACAGATAGGTGGGCCCCATGTAACGTATGGTCCACATGTCAGTGACCTAAAGTCAGCCAACACGAAGTCAGCAAATCCTGGCGAAAGACTAACATGGTCTACGTGCACCATCAGTACAGCAACACACACTTTGGCTATTGGTGAAGAACTAGATGGACCCAGCGCGCTTTGCTGCGCCATCCTCTGGTACCAACATTTAATTTTTTGGAGTGGCTATTCTTTTGTCTAACAACATCTTATACATAACGGTGTAAATTATGTCTTTGAATAACCTTGTATTGCAGTAGTACACATGGTAAGTGTATGGTACAATGTTTATAGGTTAAACAATAGTCCATGATGTGAAAAATAGCTCAGATCTATGGACAAACAAACTACTACCTCCATCCCAAAATAACTTGCTCAACTTAGTCTATATATGGAAGTATATAGGCACATTTTATAGATATCCGTATCTACAAAAGGTTGAGCAACTTATTTTGAGATGGAGGAAGTATTTTTAATAGACATAACTTCAAAGTACTGAAAATAGTACACCTAACCCTCTGGGCTCAAATCATGTGCAGAAGCAACATGTTATTTCATAGGCAGCAATATCTAGAGAGTTATACTAATAATCAGAGACAAATTTCCCAAGACCTCACCATCCTTGCTGCAGAGTCAAAGAAAACCTCCAATCAGCACTCAAGGACCTGATCGCCCATATATTTCTGTAGCAACTCTCCCTTTTCTATCTTGTAAGTCGGTAAGTCAATAAATGTTGACACAAAGTTGTTTTCCTATCTGTTAGGTTAGGATTTTTTGGGTTCCACGTTGGTGGACCTTGTACATAGGCCTCTTTATGTAATAATATTTTGATAATAAAGTACACAGTAGGAGATTCTCCTGCTGTAAATTCTCAAAAAAGATATTCTTTTAAGTTAATATTCTTTGGCAGGGCTCTTTCACTGCTTACAAACCATGCCTACAAAATAAACCAATGAAACTACTGTCAAGTCTATCCTAGGGAACACCAGAAAACTCTAGAAGCTACAAAATAAACCAATGCATAATCTAGAATAACATAGAGCTTTTAAATCCCAGAAAAGCAGGCTTAACTGAACATCGCAAAAGTATCCATGTCACTATCCTAATGTCTATGGAATGCATGCCTCAGACCAGCAAAGTCAGCTGCGCCCTTTTCACATAGACATGATTATCAAGTGCACGAATCACACGGTGAACCAGAAAACAACCCGTTGAGCAGTGGAAAAACCAATAGCAAAATGCAAGGACTTGAAGCCTGTGAAGCTCATCAGATATTTAAATTCCTTGAACAACATTGAACTTAGTAGTTTAGTACAAATATATAGCAATAGATAGATGACTTAAACATGGACAGATACTGAGCACGAGAAAAATATAATTTGTAGAAGCGCTAAGCAATGTTGCATATGGTCAAAACACATGTCAAGAAACATCTGAGATTAATTTCACATAAGTTAACTCCCGCAACAGGAAATGCAGTTATTGTGGACTCAAATATTAACATAAGCTAGTATATAGCAGTAGGTCTAGGGAAACAAAAACGTCTAATC